>NC_069662.1:29515625-29828750 GCF_027244095.1 Hemicordylus capensis | reverse complement strand
AATGACATGATTCCAAATAAGTATACAACATGCAATGGAAAAATAAGAAAACAGTGTATACAGGTATCCAAACAGAGTCTGTGATGTCTTCAGACTCTGTTTGGATACCTGTATACACTGTTTTCCTATTTTTCCATTGTATGTTGTATCCTTATTTGGTATCATGTCATTGTATTTTTACATGTGTTATACAGATGTGTTTGATTGTCTTCATGTGTGTTGAGAGCTGGTTATTCATTATTTATCATTCATCATTTATCATTTATTATTTATCATTTTCTGTTCACTGGTTTTGTACATTTTTTTCCTTCTCCAAGGTTGCAGGCAGGAATCTCTCTCAGCCCTGTCTTGGAGAAGCCAGGGAGGGAACTTGAAACCTTCTGCTCTTCTCTGAGCAGTACCTGAGGGGAATATCTTTCAGTGCTCACACTTCTAGTCTCCCTTTCATATGCAACCAGGGCGGACCCTGCTTAATAAGGGGACAAGTCATGCCTGCTACCACAAGCCCAGCTCTCCTCTCTCTAGACCAGCTCTCCTCTCTCTAAGGATCTAACAATTGCCCATGAGTTCTAACCTAAATGGTTCATGCATACATAGAAAACACATTTTTTTTTTTTGCAAGAGGGAAGATTTTTACCAGTCCCTCCTTTCCCCTTAACCCCTCCATCCCCCATACAGTCCTGTTCTGGAGGGCCCCATCACCCTCAAGAGCACATTTCTGGGGATACAGGTGTCTGCTGAAATGAGGACAGAATGGGGAAATTCACATGTGTAAGCTTCTATCTACTTGTGTTCCTTAGAATACAATCCAGATTTACATGAGGAATACTGAGGTAGGTAGAATGACCATCCATAAACCGACCATCTCTTTTATCCTATGAAATAGTATACTGAGGTACTAATTGCCTTTATTGAGAAACTGGCAAAAAAACAGAACCCTCTAATTAAGTATACAGTTTTTTAAAAACTGTGTTATACCTAGGTTTGGTAGTTTGTGCTCCCCATTTTCAGTTGTGTGGAAACAAGGTAGGATGAAAACCTGTGTAGAAGTGATTGTGTGTAAGCAAGGTAGGAGGAAAACCTGAGTAGCTTTTTCTCCTACCTTGCTTCCACACAATCACTTCTACACAGGTCTTCCTTCAACCTTGCTTCCACACAACCCAAAATTGGGAGCACACACCTCTCTCAAACCTGGGTACAATACAGTTTTTGATTGTGTGAATGACCCTGACTGGTGATATTGTCTAAGTCTGTAAATTATTTGATTTTGAATATAAATGTGGCTAAATAGCAATGCTTGGATATATTCCTAATCAAACAGCATTTCTCTGAGATGTTTCCCTAAAGCTGCGAATCAGAGATGGGCAAAATACTTCTAAAAAGTATTTTAGATACAAAATAACCAAGCAAATATAATTGTATACAGACTACTATATACTTGGTAAACAACCAATAAAAAGAAAAAATAGTATTATAAAATACATCTTAAAATACAAAATACAATGCCTGAAAAAAGGAAACCATTTTGAGATGTTTGTTACTTATCCAAACTTGTTTATATTGGGGAGGGGGGTGTTACAGGAGTGACTCTGAAGGATTCCCCTAAACCCAAGCTTTTACTCAGGAAGAAAGCTTAAGCAAACTTCTAGTTTATATTCAAATCAAAAGGATTTATTTGTATTTCCTTCTACAAATAAAAAAATAGAGAAGTTCCTAACTTCCTCATTAGCCAAAGTGGTGTAGTGATTAGGTTGTTGGATGAGGATTGGGAGACCCAGGTTAAAGCCCTCATTCAGTCAGATCACTGGATGATCTTCTTGGTCACTCACTATTTCTCAGCATAGCTTACCTCAAAAGACGGTTGTGAGGATAAAATGGGAAGAAAAAAAACTTGGGATACTGTACATGGAGTCATCTGCTTCTATGAGACTGAGGCTCACTTTTGCTCTCTCTGACCAAATTTACAGGCTGCTGTGAGGGAAAAGATGGCTTTTAAAGCTTTAGAAGCTTTTAATCCAGTCTAAGCAAGCATGGCTGCTTGATTACCTGTATTGTTCTGTGTGTCCCAAGGTGATACTGAGGCTGTTCCCAAGATCAGCCAAACCCAGGCTCGGTCAGCCCAGCCTCAGTTAGGCTGGTCATGTGAAGTATCAGGATCCTCATGGATCCCAGCACTCCAATCACACACGAGCCCTACTGCAATCAATCACCCGAATTAATCACACTTAATTTGAGCCCTATTGATTTCATTGGACTTAAGTGGGACTAAAACTTACTCAAATCAGTGCTTTGTCTATAGTCAACTGGCAAATACTCAAGGTAGCCAATAAACTGGACTGAACTGAAGTACTCAAGGCAGCCTGTTGGTCGCCCGTAATGATATAGCATTCAAAAAGAGAACATCAATGTTTATTTCATAATACAAACGCATTAGAAGACTATTTTTAAAAACTCAATTAAAGGGAAAGGAGGATACAGAAAGGAGCATTATATTAGAACAGATAAGTCAAAGGAGAAACAAAGAGTGATGGAAAGAGAAAGCAAAAAACAGCAGCAATTTAGATAGATAGATAGATAGATAGATAGATAGATAGATAGATAGATAGATAGATAGATAGATAGAGTTTATTACTGTCATATACCAGCTAAGCAGCAATTGAGAGAAACCAGAGAAATGAATATCTCCAAAAGCAGACGAGATGGCAAATACCTCAGTGTCCTTTCCTCCAGCTTTGCAGGCATCGACTCTGTGCCTGGCTGATTTCAAGCAGCAGTAGAGGTGCTAAGAAACTGCAATTAAAAGGAATGTGTGGCTCAAATGGATGTCTAGAGATTAATTCCCTAGAGATCGGGGACCCAGAAGGAAAAACACGCAAAATACTGTTTTCTTAGTCTGAGAGACTTATGGGGCTTGCACTATTACAGTGCATTCTGTCCATTATTTGTTCCAGTGCATACTTGGTGAAATCAGTAGGTGGGAGACATGGAGGAACAACGTGGACATTCTCAGAGCAAAGAAAATGGTAATTTTGTTCAGGCATTCAGCCTGTGTAACCTGGCTAGAAGAAGAATGGGAGCACACTGACTAACCACACCTCAGTGTACTCCATGGCCATTTCCTTTGCTCTCTTCATATTCAGAGCTCAAATGGCAGTGCAAGCACTGAACCGGGAGAGTTTCTCCCCATGTTCTGGAACTCTGGCTGTTCAGAATTCAATAATTGCCATACTCTTGGAATCATCTCTGCTGACCAGGCAAAGAGGCACCTGTAATATATAGTCACCACCTACTGGTCCAAACAATGTTGTTTTATTAACAAAGGAGTTCACATTACACATACTTCAGGCAGCATCCACCTTGTGGCACACAGCTCACAAGCTGAAGAGGGAAGTACTTTGAACATGCTCAGGCCACTAGACAAGGAGAGCCCCACGGGCATGGTGTGCACGGAACCAAAAAACGTGGTTCATTTTGAAATTGAATCAATTCAAAACTGAACCACATTGCTTCAAACCAGTTTGGTCAATGCAACCAGCTGGTCCAGTCCATTTGACCGAACCGGTTCAGCAGTTCAGGCGACCAATATACTTGTAAAGGGGAATCTGGTGAGGATTATTCACATATGGCTTTATGTCTTGTGGTATCTGAAGACAGAATCTGCTTCACAGCAGATTCTCAAGTTTTTTAATACAGAGCATTAAATGGAAAGTTCACATAGTGTCAGCTCCTCTCCTCAATCCCTGACAGATATTTTTCCTGTCCGTTTGCACCAACTGGCTCCAGGTTTTTCCTCCAACCAAGCCTTGCTTGGCTGGAGGATATGAGAAACCTTTTGTTTTGTTTTGTTAAACAGCAGAACACTCGATCTTGCCAAATCTAACCCAAATCTTTGCTGATTTTTTAGAAAGAACTTGCCTTTGTGAGTGAATGCCTTCATCGCCTCATTTCTCTCCCCACCCCCATCCCCACCCCACCCCCACCCCACCCCCACACACACAGTCCAGAGGCAGGGTAGTTTAAAGTGGAAATCATTGCATTCTCTGTCATGAAGAAAAATGCAGGTGAATCAGCTCAAAAAGGGGGGTCAAGTTACAGCAGGCTGTAGTCTCCATTCTGTATATGGAAAACCTATTTTAAGACCCACATTTTGCAGTTTGTGCTTGCATTTAATTTAGGAATGTCTCCCTCCTGCTCCCCTGGACTCCCTCCCCAGAATTTCACCAGTCTTCTAAAAACCGGGTCATGACCCAGCCATGCATAGTCCCACTGCGCAGGCACAGCAGCCTCCAAAATGGCTGCTGCACCAGGGAATAGGCCCAGAAAGGGCCAAAGATGCCCAAACCAGGCAAGTTTTAACTCCCTAGGAGGCCAACAGGGGGAGGGGGAACCTCCACAGACCCCACCACCACCTTGGAGAAGCCCCCGGAGGGGATACGTTTTTTAAAAAATGTAATTGCTCATCGAAGCCACTGGAATGAACCGAATCAGGGGAGAGGGGATTTGGAAGGGGGCCAAAACCGAACTGGCCCAGTTTGGTTCGCATTCGGTTCAAACTCGAACTGAACCAGGCCAGGTAGTTTTGTGCACATCCCTAATGGATAGTGGCCTCTGAAAACCCATGTGGGTGTGAAGGCTGATCTAAGATAATGACAGGGTTCCTCACTCCCTTTCCAAGGACTGTGTTTCCTGTGGCACCATGCACAGCAGAATCTATGGGGGAAATATGCTTGTCTGATCTAACCACAACTCTCCTCTGCTGCTTAGTGGCAGGGGTGTAGCCAGGGGAGAGTGGGCCTGTGTTCATATAGTGAACACAGGCAGCATCCCCACTCACAATGGTGCTCCCCCAGGGTGGAACACATGCATCCCTCACCCATCCCCTCCACAATGTTCAATTACCTCCCCCAGCTGCAGCTGGCCACCTGCCATCACCGCTACCACCAGCCACCTCCACTTCCTGCTGCCCGGCTCCTAGGCCTGTTCTTCTTTCATCAGCTCATCAGGAGAGCATGCACACACTCTTTCCATTGGCCAGAAGTCCAGCCAGTGGAAGGAGAATGAGCCTGGGAGCTGAGCACATGGCCAAAGGAGGTGGCAGCAGGTATCCAGTGGCAGGAGCTTGTTGGCACCACCAAACACTTGGCAGCTCCCAGATCTAGGGTGTGATTGGTTCTTTGGGTGCTCTGGGTTCTGCTCCTGCTTAGTGAAATAAAAAGGGAACATCAACCCAGTAGCATGTAGGATGACAGAACATTCAACTAGGGTGTTAAAGAAGAGGGGCTGATTATCATCAATGGCAAAAATCTTTTATTCAGAGTTATTGTGTTGCTTCATTAACATCTATCTATATATTTATTTCTCCTAGAAGTACGCATCGCTAGTCCCATGTGTGGCAGCTCTCATGAGAGTCCGTGAGCAGCTGCCCATTAGTGACAGTGATGGGAGAAAATAGTGGGCGGCCAGCTGGTGGGAGCAGGCGGTGGCAGGCAGGCCGCCGGGAGCAGCAGGCAGCGGTGAGCCAGCCTGGCCACCAGGAATTGGCTGGCAGATGGGCAGGAGGAGGTGGCGGGCCGTTTTTCCAACTGGTTCGCCAGCTAGAAACTGCGAATGGGCAGGAAGGAAGAAGTGTGCTGCTCCTGCCAGCAGGCAGGTGACATGAGCAGGCAGCAGCTGCTGGCCCAGATGGGCTGACATGAGCAGTAGGTGGCAGCGGGCCAGCCTGGCCCCCAAGAATGGGCGGGCAGCAGGAGGTGGTGGGCTGGCTTTCCAGCTGGCCCGCCTGCCAGAAACTGTGGGCGGGTGAAGTGGGCGGGGATGGGGGAGAAGCAGGCTGGTGGAGGTGCAGATGTTCTGTGCCCGGCCCAGCTAGTAATAAATAAAAGACTTTTCCACTTCATCCTGCCCATCACTTCCTTCAGATTCCCTTTCACCATCTTCATCTTTTGCCTGCTCAAATCCTTCAGATGCAGCCTAATCCCTAAGCCCCTCACATTCTGATGCAGAGGTCTCCTCCGCAGATATCTTTCTAAGCAGTTCTGCCACGCTTGCTTTGCTTGTCAGAAGCCAAATGTAAGTGAAAGCAGTTGCCCCAATCCAGGGCTGAGCTTCCATTGGACAAGAGGAGGTGATTCCACCTGCAAAGGCGTATCTAGGGAAAATAGCGCCTAGGGCAAACACTGAAATTGCGCCCCCTGTCCAAGCATCTGACACCCATCTTTCAGATAACTTTACCATAATATCAGCTGAAAAATACAAGTCAAGCTCATTAATCTTTTAATATTTCAAAAACTATTTAGCAGTGGACTTAGCCAGACCAAAAAATGCTGGAAAACTACAAATTTCAGTACGTGGGGCTCATGAAATACCCAAATACTATGTGGAGATGTACTTGGAAAACTAAACAGAAGTGCCTGTCTAATTCTCTACTATGCATTGTAGCATCACCATTACATAAGTTTTAAAAATCAATGGAGAATTTGACTTTTCCCAGATACTCTGTAAATAATTAAAGGATATGCAGAGTAAACTGTGTCACTGCTTGGAATATTTCTAGTCTTTCAGAAAGACAGTTAAAAAGAGAGAAAGAGAGCAAGAAACTCCCAGTGGGCCTTAATATTAAGGGTTTCACACTGATTCATAGACAAACTCACCATTAATAGCCATATTAGCAAGACATCACATTTAACTCACTTATCACAAGAAGCAAAGTAAGAGCAAATGAATACAATCCAAGCTCTTAAGCATCAGCTCAGTATTCACAAGCCCTGATTCTCTGTACATAGTGCCAATCTGAATGTGTGTACAGTGTCTTATATTATATTTTTTAATTATTATTTTTACCCGTAGCCCCTTTGGGGGGCTTCCTAAAGGCTGGGTTTTGTTTTTTTCCAAAGATTCCCCCTCACCCTGCTGGCCTCGCAGGGACCATTTGAGCATGTGCAGTGGCCGTTTTAAAAAATAATCTTTTTTTTTAAAAGGCCACTGAAAACAAAATGGCCACCGTGCATGCTCAAATGGCCTCTGCAAAGCCTGGCATGACCTAGAGCCTCACAGAGGCCATTTGAGCATGCACAGTGGCCATTTTGTTTTTGGCAGCCATTTTTTTTTAAGTAGTTTTACCAAATGGCGCCCCCCTTCAAGTGGCGCCCAGGGCACGTGCCCTGCCTGCCCTACCCCTAGATATGTCCCTGTCCACCTGGGCCCACCGAGTTGGAGAGGCCCCCAAGGGCAGTCACCCCTTGTCCATGAGTCACCCTCTCTTATTCTCCTTATTTGCTGCTGCCCAGGCGAGCTGCCAAGTCAGCTAAGCAGCCGCCGATCAGCTGCTTCAGTTCTGCCCACCCATCAGCTGTGCATTCAGGACACGTGATTTCATCTCTCCTGCCTGCCGAAAAAGAGAGTAAAAAGTGCAAGGCTGAGAGGGACGGCTCACGGCATGCATGAGACTAGCGAAGACGGATGGAGTGGAGGACTCCCCTCATGGTGCCACGTGCATCCGGAAGAGTTCAACCTGCAGCTGCAGCAGGAGGAGAGGTAGAGGACCAGGACAGCCCCCAGCCAGGAGCCATAACTCTCCATAGTCTCTCTCTAGCAGCTGCCTTTGTTCAAAATTTGCCATTGATTCTTGCCTACCAAAGGTAATTCTTTTCCTCCTCTATTTCAGTTCAGTGCTAGCAGCTGTGGGGAGGGCGGGCACTGCCAGCCATGTGAAGTGTGTGTTGCTACCTTGCTGGGGGCCAGGGGTCTAAACAAGGCAGTGATCTAAACAAGTCCAAGGGCAGCTTCGTGCATGCACTCTTTGGTTACTCAGCACTCTTGAAGCAACTCTCAACTGTGAACTGATTGTAATTGAGAACTGTCTCTCCACTGAAGAGTATTTGTGTTTGAGTAGAAATTGGGTGATATGGAAATTTTATCTGCATTTATTAATCTGTGATGGCTCATTCAGACATGCTAGTCATCACTGCTGCATATAACATATGTGAATGGGCCCCAAATCCATGAAACTGAAATTTGAGCTCATTTCTTTCAAGTGCCACAGAATCATGATGCATCTCTGTATTTTACTCTCAGGTTTAAAAAAACACAGAACATCTCATTAATATTGATCATGGATAACTTTACTCCAGGAAAAACCACTTGGTTTGCTGATCAAATCTTGCTGGTCATGGGCAGTGGTTGGAGTACTGTAGTAAAATCATTTTACATTTCCTATAGATCCCCCAACTTTCCCAGTAATTCTCCTTTTTCATTTAAGCCACAGCAATATCTGATGGATCCAGAGGGATCACTTATGTAATTATTAGGCAGGGGAACTGCAGTCCACCAGTCTGTTGTGTGGGATCACAGCCTTTGCTTGCTGTTCTTGTCTACCTGACAAATATGTTGGTTTTTAAAAATCCTGCCATGCTACAGCCCTGACAAAAATTGTTAAGCTTGGGACAGAAGCTTCCTTTGGAACCCACAGAAGGGGAGGAGAGCTGGTCTTGTGGTAGCAAGCATGGATTGCCCCCTTTGCTAAGCAGGGTCCTCCCTGGTTTGCATTTGAATGGGAGACTATATGTGAGTGCTGAGCATGAGTGTGGCAGGCAGGGCCTCCGCCACCCCACAGCGAGGGGCCCATTTTGAAATCTCATCCCAAGGCCCACTCCAACCTTGCTATGCCCCTGACCCCAATAAAGACAGGACATACATAATGGAATTAAGTTAAAGCCACACTTTATTAACTATTAACAAGGACCTGTAATCATGCAAAAAGTAGCCATCTATTTTACTAGAGTTCAGGCAACTCCTCCCACCATGCAAACAGCCTCAAAGAGAGGTCTGCTGTAACCCTTATGGGCATACCAACTGAGCTTACAGTCTGCCAGCCGTCTGTCTACTGCCTTAACATCCTCTTCACCACACAGATTCCTGTGTTGAAGGGGGGATTCTCTAAGTCACCTCTCACCAAGCCCCAAAGATCTAAGTGGGTGAGCCAAACAACTTCCTTAAGTGGCTCCATTCCCGGACCCACCAAGCCCCAAATCCCTGAGGGGCTGGTCCATGGAAACCACAGTCGCCTTAATGGTGCTTCTCGTTGCACACGGACTTTCAAATGGACCTCCCTGTTCCAGTACTCACCAGCCTGTGTGACCAACCTTCCTACTTAACAGTCCGCAACCCTAGGATCAGTCCAGCATAAGAGTGCAACAGAGAAGAATAGGCCAAAACAATTTTTTTCACCAAGAGCCAAGTAGGTAAAATTTTTAAAAATCCTACTCAACCCACAAGGTCACCAGCTGACCCTTCACTGTTATGGGAGGGTGGGCGGGCATTGGACCTGGCACACAAATGGCTCATTTGGGGCAGGGATGGCCTCCCCACTCCTGAATGATCAGTCACTTCAAAAGCACATGCCCTAACAGATCAGTGTATATTTACCCTGCCTCGATGGAGTCCAACAGCAACTCCCCCCTCCCCATTAGCCATATTGGGAACTGGAGATCAAAGTGGCTGAGTGAACACAGGGGCTGTTCACATGAGCAGCCCTACTCGGGCTTGTACAGCCCTACTGGGATAGAACTGCTAATGTGGTGCACTGGGATCATGGCCAATCTCAGCCTTGCCTCATGGGGTAACCCAGGGTTTTTACCTGGGCTTTTACCTCAGTAAAAAGGCATGAGCGCACACTTCTCCCCAGGTCCCTGGTTGTGTGTCTACTCAGGCTGCAGGCAGCCCAAGCCGACATGGAGCCAGGCTCCTAGAGTGCCCAGCTGAGGGGAAATCCTTCATGCGGTGCATTTAGGAATATCTGGAGGCCAGACTGCATTTCCCCAGCCTCTAGAATGCCGCGCTGCCAGGAGCAGCATGGATTATGTGGGTGCATGAGCTGCACAGCCCATGAAGAAAAGGTCATCTGGTGAGAAGGTAGAAGCACTCCTGCCTCCCCCCACCCCAACCCTCCCTGCCCAGTGAGAAAGGTTGTTGAAGGGAGGGCTCTCTTATCTGGCATCTTTGGCTGAGGGCTTCTAGTGGTGTTTTCAGCTGGAGTCTGGCAGGTGTTGCTCTTAGAGGCACTCTTGGTCAAATGGACACCTGGACTCAAAAGCTGGTTGGAGTCAGTCAGGCACCCATTCACTCAAACAATCAAAACAAAAAAGAACCCCAAAGAAAAGGAACAGGGGCGTAGCTGTAATTGGGCAAATGGGTTCAAAGAACCCGAGCCGTGCCCAATCAGGAGCTGCCATTCGCAGCCCTGACATGCCCCCCGCGTCTGACGTCAGACGCGGGGGCAGCAGTTTAGATCCCGAGTGGGGGCCGCTCGGCCTCTTCGGGAGCTAAACAAAAGGCTAGCACTGTGAACGCAGTGCCAGCCTAACTAGCTCCTGAAGGGGCCACGCGACCCCTTCAGGAGCTAAGACTGGTGCTGCATTCACAACGCAGCACCAGCCTTTGTCTAACTGCCGAAGGGGCCACGTGGCCCATCTAGCAGTTAAACTGCTTCTCCCGAACGGAGCCTCAAGGCTCCGTTCGGGAGCCAGACCACGCCTCCCCTGCGGCTGACGTCAGATGCGGGGGGCGTGGCTATCCCCTGCATCTGATGTCAGACACAGGGGGCGGGGCTATCGGGGCGCCCGCCGCGGCCACACACGGGCCACTGGCGGGCTAGCTACGCCCCTGAAAAGGAAAACAGTTAGTTTCTGGGCAGACTGGGCAACAGACAGAAGTCACAGCACACCAGCCTGCAAAAGAATAAAAATGAAAATTCCATCCAGACAGCAGCAGCAAAGAAGAGGTCCAGGAAGAGGGGGGAAACCTGCACAGCACTGCAGTTATTTAAGCCACTGGGGTGGGGTTAGCCACAAGCAATAAGGGGGGGGGGAATCCACATAAGGGGGGGAAATGATCAGCACAGCAACACAGTTATTAAAGCCGCTGGGGGCTAGCTAGCTACAAGCAATAGGTTTGGAAGGGGTGGAGATCCAAAAGCAAAAAACCTGCAGGGGAGGGGAGAAACATACAAGGGGAAAAATTTCCAAGCAGCACCCAGTTAAGCCACTGGTGCTGCTGGTACAATTTTTAAAAATGAAGAATAAAATAAAAGCAAAGCAGTTGCTGGCACTGCAATTAAAAGGATAAAAGGGTTGGGGGGGCAGGGGTGTATCTAGGGTGGGGCAGGCAGGGTACGTGCCCCGGGAGCCACTTGAAGGGGGGTGCCATTTTTTTTAAATGAAAAAAAAAATTTAAATGGCTACCGAAAACAAGATGGCCACCACGCATGCTCAAATGGCCTCTGCAAGGCCGTAATATCTGGGAAAAGTCCAATTCTCCATTTATTTTTAAAACTTATGTAATAGTGATGCTACAATGCATAGTAGAGAATTAGACAGGCACTTCTGTTTAGTTTTCCAAGTACACCTCCACATAGTATTTAGGTATTTCATGAGCCCCAGCATACTGAAATTTGTAGTTTTCGAGCATTTTTTGGTCCGGCTACATCCACTGCTAAATAGTTTTGAAATATTAAAAGATTAATGAGCTTGACTTGTATTTTTGAGCTGATATTATGGTAAAGTTATCTGAAAGATGGGTGTCAGATGTTTGGACAGGGGGCACAATTTCAGTGCTTGCCCTAGGCGCTATTTTCCCTAGATACGCCTCTGGGGAGAGGGCAGGCACTCTCTGTCTCTCTCCACTCACTGCTGGGCCAGGCAAGCAGGCAGTCTCTGCTCTCCTCTCAGTGGTGCTGCTGTCTCTCTGTCTCTGATCCTTCTCTCCTCTCCTGAGGCACAAAAAGCAATGGCTCTTCCTGCCTCCAAGCAGCCCCTTATATACACTGTGAAACTCCCTCCTTTTGGCTCCCACCCCCCAGCCAATGGGTGCACAATTGCCCAATTCAACACTTGATTGTAATGACAACAAGCCAACCAGAAACAAGGAGATCTCAAGCCAGTGCCAGAGAACCAACCAGCAAGGGGAAAACATGGAGACAAAATGGTGCCCGAAACGCACATCGCATGAAGTGATTTGCTGTGAATCAGTGCTGATTCGATTCTAACACAAATCAGCTCCTTTATTTCAAGGGCAATTCAATTCATGTTCAAATCAGTGAATCACCCCCCAATTCTGCATGAATCAATCTGTGCACTAATCAACTCGCACATTTCTATCAAACACTGTACACCAACATACTGAAAGTGATAAATTTGGCTTCATTAAATAGGTAACTTCCCAACAAAGAAAGCCACAATGAAGCTGACAACAGCCAGAAATCCGATGCACCCCAGAACACAGTAAAACATAGCGTCATTACACTTCACTACACTTTACTACAATAAGCCACCTAATGGCGAAGTGGGGAAATGACTTGCCTAGCAAGCATGAGGTTGCCACTTCGAATCCCCGCTGGTATGTTTCCCAGACTATGGGAAACACCTGTATCAGGCAGCAGCAATATAGGAAGATGCTGAAAGGCATCATCTCATACTGCGTGGGAGGAGAGGCAATAGTAAACACCTCCTGTATTCTACCAAAAGAAAACCACAGGGCTCTGTGGTCGCCAGGAGTCGACACCGAATTGACGGCACACTTTACCTTACAATTTCTTCAGCTAGAGTGTGAGTGTCCAGATCAAGGAATGGAAGAGTAGTACAGAGCCACACAGTACAGATCCCTGCTTGAATAAGGAAGCAGGAAATAACTGAGATAGCCAGTCCTTTCCCACCAATTTTATATCTTACCTGGGATCCTGGCTTAGTGGTTATGAAAGCCAGAACAACAGTGATGGTTTTGACATTTTTGTTTCCATTAAGGCCATGCTTTGCAGATTGCTTATAAAAAGGGGACTCATAATCTAACTTCTTTTTTAAAAAAATTCATGGACAAAATATTATGTTTTAACAAAACTTCGAACTTCAGTTTTTTTCTAGAATCATTGGGCAAGTTTCAGACTAGGTAGTCATGACTAAATCACCACTGAAATCAGTGAGGCAAATTAGGCATGAGCACCATTATTTTCAATTGGATTTAATCATGACTAACTTTGTCTGGATGTTGCCCACTGAACTTGTGGGAATGATCAGTTACCACCATACCTGCTAGTCAAGGGCCCTGGGAATAAACCAGAAAATTAGGAACTTCCTGCCATCCTTTGAAGTTTGCTTCCTCATCCACATTTATAAGATAACACCACCACAAATCACACAAGTAATGAGGTTACTGTAAAAAGAGAAGTGAACTGGGGGTGGGATAAAATATTTTAAATATCTTTTTAATGTTTCTTCCAGATTCACATTAACATACAATTGTAGAAATGACAAATACATACAAGTATATGCAAGTGGAATGATTACTTGCTTCTTATTAGCAGACAGTCTTTGCTGTTCAGTTCAGGCCTGAAAACAATTATATACCATTTTGGAGTAAAGATACAACCGAGTAATCCAGCACTGGAGGCCAAGATAGAGAAAATCTCCACAGCCACCATGGATTTTCCCTTGGTGCTCAGATAAGTTGGTACAAAGGATAGCCAGACGCTGGAAAACATCAACATGCTGAACGTGATGAATTTGGCTTCATTAAATGTATTGGGCAATTTCCTAGCAAAGAAAGCCACAATGAGAGTGACCAGAGCTATAAATCCCATGTATCCCAAAACACAATAAAACATAGCAACAGATCCTTCATTACATTCCACTACAATTTCTCCAGCCAGAGAGTACATGTCCACATCTCGGAATGGAGGAGAAATACAGAGCCACAGAACACAAATCCCTGCTTGAATTATAGAACAGGAAAGAACAACTGAGTTTGCCAGTCCTTTCCCCACCCATTTCCTTATCCGGGCTCCTGGCTTAGTGGCCATGAAAGCCAGAACCACAGTGATAGTTTTGGCTAACACAGAAGAGACAGCTACTGAGAAGATGACGCCAAAAGCTGTTTGACGTAGATGGCAGGTCACTGTCTGTGGCTGGCCAATGAATAGCAAAGAACAGAGGAAGCAGAGCAGGAGGGAGATGAGGAGGGTGTATGTGAGATCCCGATTGTTGGCTTTGATAATGGGAGTATGCCGGTGTTTAATGAAGATTCCAAGCACCACAGCTGTGATCAGAGAGAAACACAGTGCCAGTGAAACTAAAGTAATCCCCAAAGGTTCATGATAAGACAGGAAATTCAGAACCTTCAGAAGGCATTGGTTTTTGTCTTTGTTTGGATATTGATCTTCTGGGCATTCATGACAGTCATCCATATCTGGGGAGAAAAAGCTTCAGCAATTTAAACATACTGGCTGACATTCAGACTAACACTGAAACAGTGCAATGAACAAAGATGTACCCACGCAAGAAGATCTTGTAGGAGAGAAGATGCTCAATGCTGTTCAGTCTCTTGTACTTCTGGTCTGCTTGCACAAGCAGTGCACCTGCACAAGGGTGGCAGATAGCTTTGCATCATTCTGTCCAACATATGTGGACTCAGGAAGAAGTTTCACTGCAGGGAGGCACACCACAGGATACTCAAGAGCACCAGCACAAAACTAATATGGAACTCAAGGTTCCAACTTAGTGGGACTACGTGGTGTAACATCTTTGCACTAGTGCACCAAGTGTAAGTAACACCAGTGCAGTGTTAGTCTGGATGTCAACCACCATAATATTTCAATCACATATATCTGATTAGAACAATGAAATCTCAAGCAGTTGGACAGGAGATGATCACACAATCTTGAATTGTATTTTGTTCGTTTGTTGGTAATTACTTAGCACATTTCAGTAGGTACAAATATATGAATGCCAGTGGGTTTTCTTTTGATTAGGATTTTTTGTATTATTTTATTTATATTGCTATGATTATGTATACTCCTTGCTTTATCGGATGCTTTAAACTTTGTTTGCTTTGTCCTTTTTCTGGTCAGAGACCATAATAAAGATGATTCTGATTCTGTACGATTCTATGAATGTCCCAGTGTTCATAAAACTGTTTTCACTGAAATATTTATCTGTAGCTAAATTCTAAACACACCAACATTCTAAACACACACAAAAATAAAATAGGAAAGGGGAAATTTATTTGGAGCAGCATGTGATCAGGGATTGAGGTTCTAATAAGCTAACTAAAGGCTCCCACGTCAACCTCCTAGAATACCGGTAACTGCCCTCCAAGAATTTTTCAAAGCACTGGGTTGCTTTGTGTGGAATTAGTACACCTGTTTCTTCGTGGATTTCTACTGGACTATGTCAAGGCCCTGCACAGGAGCAGTGCAGTTCCATGAGCTGAAAGAAGGAGTGTTCCATCTCACTTGTTAACAACAACGTGCCCCTTATTTCCACTTGTTGGAACTCTTTAAATACAAGTGGCTGATAAATTAACTGCCTCATCATCCTTGTAGCAGGATGAATGGAGTGCCTCAACTTGGCTACTGGATTTTCTTCCTATCTTTCCCAACAAAATGTGTTGGAAAACTTCCTATCAAAGATAGCTACCATATGTAAGAAAAGCATATGGTAACAAAAGCCACTGTGCAGTGGTGTACAGTTCCCTGACAACTATGGATCCCTGTTGGGTAAGCTTGTGATATCTATGGTAATAGCTACATTGCAGTAGAACAATTTAGGATTTCAGATTTCAGCTGTATCAGTGGGAGGAGTGCATGAATCAAGGGTGAATTATTATTGAAGAGAGTGAATAACAGAAATAGTACCTCCCTTGGGTTGAACAACAATGGCTAACAAGATGGACAGTGTTACAGCTCCATAACACTGCACCTGAGGCTGTTCTACTTCTAAGGCAGCCTCAGTACTGTTCAGATGTAGCAGTTGTAAAAGCAGCATTTATGCAGGTTTCCCCATTCATGACAAATCTATAATCTACCTTGAATTATAGTTCTCTTTGGAATTCTGCTGGGAAGGCCCCATCCCATCTTTATATTCAGACTATATGTGAATATTCTTCTGATCGGCTGACTCCCAAGAGAAGTTGTGGGTGCATAAGCCAGATCGATCGATCTCTCTCCCCCTCCCCCCCCCTCTGTTGTACACCTCCATGATGTGCACCAATACACTGAGTCACTCCTGTTACAAATTTCATGGGCATGTGTAAAAAGTTCTCATCTACAAAAGAGTGCCTGCTTCTCCTGTATTGATAGTACTGCTAAAATAATTGTAAGCTGCATAATCTAAATACTTTTAGAATATTGACTTTTCTTGTGTATTCCTGACTATATTAAAGCATTGGTCATTGGACCTTGTTGCACCTTGTGCACAAGCATATATAATCTCCATTCATGCAAATATCTCTGTATAGCAGGAGTTCCCAACCTGTGGTACTCCAGATGTTGCTGGACTACAACTCCCATCATCACCAGCCACAAAAAAACTTGTAGCTGGGAATGATGGGAGTTGTAGTTCAGCAACATCTGGAATAGCACCAGCTGGGAACTCCTGTTGTATAGCATTGTATTTTATGTCTCCTACCGCTATGGTCAGAAATCTTCCCTTCTGGACATGGAACACAGTCATAGCAACAAAATGGCTCCCCCTCCTTCTTCTGTTTGCGGTAACCTGGATGGCAGTTGTCGTTACACAAAGAGAGTGGTACAGCCTATCCATGTAAAAAGAAAAAAAGAGAAAGTTTTTACTCTGCCACCAGGTCCAGGTAAGCAAGGGGGACAGGGAGAGGGCAGGGGAAGGCAGGAGGAGGGAGGAGGAGGAGGAGGAGGGGAAAGGGCGCTGCAGGGGGGCATTGTCCAACAAACATGTCAGAATTTTGACTGAGTTCCACAATGACAGGAAAGAATTTTGTCAGAGTTCAGACTGTCAGAGCTCCCTCCTGTTGTAGAACTCATTCTGACCATACCTGTTGGAACAATCCAACTGCACAACCCTAGTGGTCATCATTTGTCATCATTGGTGCACTTTTCCAATTGGCATTTTACTCTATTATTTGCAGGCAGATCCCACCTGATTGAACTTCCTGTGCCATGTGATGAACTCCTTATTAATGGCGAACTCTCTTCCCAGTGGAGCCTCAGGATCCATCTTTCCTACTTTCATTCTTACAAAAGACATGTTTGGGAAAGTAACCCAATTGATAATGTCATATCCTGTTACTAGTTCACCATCCTTATTGAAATATACAAGGTCCCCAGCACTGTTGTTAAAAGAGATGCTCCTCAGAAAAGGATGAAGCTAGATGGAAACAAGCAAAGACAATCTTAGCAAATAAAATGACAACAATGGAGGAAGGGGCTTTCTTTTCCTCTTTCACCAGGAGATTTTACAGACAGGGCTTTCCCCCTGAATCCACTCCTGATTGGAGTGTGTCAGTCCACATATTCACTGGATTTAACCCAACCTCCCTGCGGGCTATCAGGGACCAGGACAGACAAGGCATTGTTTTTCCCCAAAAGGAGGGGGAGAATTCTGGCTTAGCCGGACGTGTGTCTGATTTAAGATAATCCTCTACTTCCAGTGGCTTTTGAAACAAACCTCAATGTTTCTGCTAAGCTCCGACACTTGTCTTTGATGTGCGTAGGGGAGCAGCCAAGGGCTATGTACTCCACCTAATCCCCCGGATTAAATTGTCTCGAATCTTCTACGAAATTGATTCGCTCCTCGGATACCCCACAGCATAAAGCCCTGTCTGTAAAACCTCCAGGAGATTTTGAAGCACTGGCTGTTGAGGTTTTGTTGTTGTTTTTTCTCATTCCAATGAGGCCCTGTTATGAAAGAGCTTGAAATATTGAAAGCTGTGCCATTATCTGGTGCCAGCACCAGAAAATATTTTTAGGGAGGGCACAGAAGGGACCAAGTGCTCCACATGTTAGAGGTGAATCTTTGTCCCAAATGTTAGATTTCAGTTAGATTTCGGAAAGAAAAATAATGGTGAAATACTTCCTCCCTAAACAGAAATACAAGCAAGTCCATGGAAAATTCTTTGCTGAACCATTAACAAACTGGAAGCTTGTGGAAAGGTGTTGCACTGGTGCAAAGCTGTTGAGCTTGCTCCTTGCGTTATGTCTGAGTTTGCATTCCAACTAGTGTTGCACAACCTTTAAAAAAACCAAACATAAATAGCAGACCATTTGTGTGGCAAGCAAAGTTGCACTAGCACAAGACCACATAGTCATGTCAAAATATGCTTGTGGAACACTAGATTAGAATTAAAGCTCAGATGTAATGCAAGGGGCTAGTGCAACAGATTTGCACTAAGGCAACGCCTTTACACAAGCATTCCATTAGTGAGGATGTCAGCCTTTCTATTTACTGTCTTGCATGTTCTGCAGTATTAGGAGGGCATAATGTAGGGACATAGGAAGCTGCCATATACTGAGTCAGACCATTGGTCTATCTAGCTCAGTATTGTCTTCACAGGTTGGCAGCAGCTTCTCCAAGGTTGCAGGCAAGAATGCTTTGGTAGTTTGTTGGTTCAATAAAGAAATCTTGTCCTATAAAAAAATCTTGTCCTATCTTGGAGAAGTCAGGGAGGGAACTTGAAACCACCTGCTCATCCCAGAGCGGCTTCATCCCATAACGGGATATCTTACAGTGCTCACATGTGGTCTCCCTTTCATATGCAACCAGGGCAGATCCTGCTTAGCTAAGGGGACAAGTCATGCTTGCTACCACAAGACCAGCTCTCCTCTCCCATAGGAGAGATAACAAGAGCTGTGTAACCGCAAGAGGCTGCTTCAGAGCTCAGCCAGGATACTGCTGAGCAGCCAAACACCCATGGATAAACACTCATTTATCTCCTCTCCTTCTTCAAGTGATATTTAGCTACCACTGGAGGAAGCTAATAAAGAGCCGCCTTTGGCCAGTTCCCAGAGACATGGATGAAATCCTTTCAAAGTGTCAATCCAAATGGATAGTGGCCGACATCCAGCCTAGCACTCCACTGATGCAACACTGCTGGCTTCCACACTAATGCTGCAGCATCAATTTCCCCTTCCCTCTGAAGTCCACTGTAAAGGAAAGGAAAGGTTGTGCCATTGAGTCGGTGTCAACTCCTGGCGACCACAGAGCCATATAATTTTCTTGGAAGAATACAGGAAGGGTTTACCATTGTCTCCCCCAACCCAACAGTATGAGATGATGCCTTTCAGCATCTTCCTATATCACTGCTGCCCAATATAGGTGTTTTCCATAGTCTGGGGAACACACCAGCTTGGATTCGAACCAACAGCCTCCTGCTCTCTAGGCAGGTTACTTCCCCGCTGTGCCATTAGGTGGCCTGTCATTTGACCTTCAGGGATATATTTTCAGGAGGCACAGTGAGTTTTAGAAGGAAGATAGGAAGCTGCTATATATTGAGTCAGACCATTGGTCTCTCTCACTAAGTTTTGTCTACACAGACCGGCAGCAGCATCTCTGGTTGCAGGCAAGAGACTCTCTCGACCCTATCTTGGAGATGCCAGAGAGGGAACTTGGTAGCTTCTACATGCAAGCAGGCAGGTGCTCCTCCCAGAGTAGCTCCATCCCCAAAGGGTGCTCACACACAGTCTCCCATTCAAGTGCAAACCAGAGCAGACCCTGGTTAGCAAAGGGGACAATTCATGCTTGCTACCAGACGAACAGCTCTCTCTCATGAATGGGGAATGGTAGAAAATCACCCTTCCTGCTTATGCGATGGCACAGAATTAGTGTAAAGGTCAGCACTATTGCACCAGCACAGGGCTAATCTGGATGCCATCCAATATTAAGGGTGTGCAGAACTGGTTCAAATTTAACTGGTTTGATTCAAGCCAACCCAGTTCAAACTCAAACCGGGCTGGCTAAGAAAAAGGGCAGCCAGTTCAAGTTCAAACCAAACCGGGCCCGCTCCATTACAGACTGGTTCAAGCTGGTTTGATGGTTTGAGAGGCTATGCCTGTAAAGGTGAATACGGTGAGGATTCCCCTTTACAAGCAAAGGGGAATCCTGCCTTTAAAAGGCTGCTAAGGGCAGCCATGGTGGTGATGAGAGGGCACTTTACCAGCACTGGTGGCTCCTCTAAATTCTGGTGCTCACCCCCAGTAGTGTGGCCCATGCGGCAGTGTGATTCTGGCCTCTGCGCATGCATGGAGGCCAAAACCATGCCACTGCACTGCCAGAGGGGAGCATCAGGGTTTAGAGGAGCCGCCGCTGCCAGTAAGTTGCCCTCTTGCTGCCCTCCTGGCCACCCTTAGCTTTTTAAAGATAGAATTCCCCTTTGCTTGTAAAGGGGAATCCTCATCAGATTCCCATTTATAAGCATAGTCCCTTGGACTGGGTCGTACCGGATCAATCGAATGAACCGGACTCCCAGTCCATTCAAACTAATCGGTTTGTGGAGTGTCAGTTCACTTGAAACTTGGTCCTAATTTGAACCAAATCTCTAGAAATGGTTCTGTGCACATCCCTAGCCAGTACATTTAACTTCACTGAGCAGTCACTTGGTCAAGTCCTACTTCAGAGAATGAATTACTCAGTTAAGCTATGATCACTCCGACATGCACAATGGAGCTAATAATACGGGTCTATCTGAAGTGGTGATATAATTTAATCAAAGCACTCTGAACACTTGAAAAGTGTTATATAAATCCAAAGTATTATCTACAGCGCAGGGAAGGCAACTGGGTATATGGACACTAAAATGGGCCAAGAGAGAGAAGCAATATCCTGTGCAATATCATGTAGGGCTGTTTGAGCACTTGCATAACATTTCACACTCACTGCTCACGATTTTATCTCAAAATGCATTGGGATTGCAGTTAGTGGCTGATGTCCAAACAGAGTGCTTGTACAAACATGTTGTGCACTAGCTCATTGCAATTCACTGGGAGCCTGCATTCTAGACTAGTGGTACAGTAGCACAAACATCCTTGCACCTGCACAAGAAAGTGAAAAACTTGTTCAACTCCTGCTGGGAAGCTTCTTCCTCCACCTGATTTCATTGCAGAGAACATTCTCACAAGAGCACAAAGTCAACATTTTGCACAGCTACGTGGTTTTCTTGCATGTGCACAATCTGCCACTGTTTTCAGTAAATTTATCAGCTGCACCTATGGATTCTGCTGCTATTACAAAGTATTACTTACTTTGTTTTACCTGCCAAGCTTGCAAATTTGGGGGTTCCAAGCTGTCTCCATCCCCCAGCATTGTCCTGTGTTTCTTTTTCATTGAGTTCATGGCTTGTGCTATGGCATGGACTGCATTGTATATACTGTAGCTTTGGGAAGTCATGCTCATTTCAAAAAATGTCCCAGGAAGGTTCTCCAATTTCTCCTCCCCAGTACATCTGCCTGTTTTCTCCTCATCCTGTTTAGGATCTGGAAGTATACAGTTGAATGCCTGTTCAAGGAAGACCCTAACAAAACCATCTTCTTTTGGCCAGTGAGAACTTATAATATGAAGGAAATCTTGGAAACCAAACACCTCATTCGAGTTTACAGTGAAGGACAAAGCACCATGGAAGAAGTCAATATTCAAATTCCTAGAAAACATGTTTGATGAGAATTCCCACTGTGCTGTCATAATCCACACTTTACCCATCACTGAATCAGCAATATTTTCTAATTCTGTCTGATAGAGAAACCATTTCAAACATAATACGGTAGGAGCATCTGCATTTATGACATATACTTTGGTCTTGGTTCCAAAAAGTCCCATGTTCTCTCTTGAAAATGAGAAGAAAATGTTAATTGTGTCTTCAGTGGAAGTAAAGACTGGTAACTTATCAGTGAAGGCAGAACAGATGCCATTCTCAGAAAGGAGTGGCATCAAGATTTTCAGAAACTTTTCACCTTTATCATCATCTAGTGCGATCATCCCAATCCATGTCCATTGGAAATACAGAAGTAACTGAATAATGCCAGTATACTGATAGCGTTCCTTGGGGACCATCTGGTAGATGGAAGGGAATTGGATGTTAGCATTCATCACTGGAGCAAAGAAGCAGTAGGTGACCTAATTTTAAAAAACAAAACCCTGAATAGTTACAACTGATTATAGATAGTTATGTCTCTCTGCATGTCCCCGTAGTACAATACTTCATAAATCATTATGGCTGACATCTTGATTATTGAAGTGTCAGTGCCAGGGCCTGCTCTAGAATAAATAGTGCCCGGAGTGAAGAGTACCTTTAGTGTCTCAGCCCACCCCAATAGTTAGTTTATCAGTGTTGCCCAGTTGTGCAATTTGTGCAAGCTCAGTTTAGCACACCCTTCAGATAGGTGCCCTAGGCAACTACTAAGCTCACCCATCCCCCAGACCAGCCTTGTTTCATATAGCAGTTTTGTGTTCCTGGTTAAGAATCCAGACTAAAAATATAATTCTCCCTTTCCTTCCACAGGACTGTGTTAGTCAGAAAGTCAGTCAATGATTTCAGCAAACTCACAACAATTTAAATGACTTAAAACAATTTAAACAATTTAAATGTTCTCAAAAGACTTAGTGCAACAAGCTAGTGCAACAGTTCTGAACTAGACCAATGCCCTCTCACAAGTGGTCTGATGCTCTTAATGTCAACTACTAAAAGGAACAGCAGATAGGAGGGTAGCCTGTTCTGGGTGCACTTGAAAAACTAGATATGCAGCTTGGTGGTACTACTGGACTGAAATGTGCTGCCTGAGTAGTGGCCAAGAGAACATGTCTTCAGATTAGCCTCGTGTGCCAGCTGCACCTTATTCTTAGCAATGAGATTATGGAGCATATATTGATTTAGTAAGATCTAGATGAAAGGATTGCCATCTGCTTTACAATAGAGATGTACATGGAATTGATTTGGCTGGTTCAGTTTGAATCCAGACAGGATTTGAACTGACCCAGCACAACACAGCTTTGGGCTTGGCAGATCTGAGTCCGATCCAGTTTGGCCATCGAACTGGGCTGAACCAGTTCACGGGCTGGTTCGGGGATAGTTGTAAAGGGGAATCCTTGAGGATTCCCCTTTACAAGTAAGAGGAGGCATTCTCTAATACCTAATCCTAAAGACTGTGCGGGGGGGGTGTGAGCAAAAGGGTCCTTACTACCTTAAATTTTCAGGTGGTGGTGACAAGTCATTGAAAACATTGGAGGCAGCAGGGGGAGCCCCCTCCAAGCCCCCTGCCCCCTGCCAGCTTCCCAAATGACAGCCCAGACTGGCTGTAGCCCAGTTTGGGCCTCCACGCATATGCAGAGACCATTTGCATCACCACGTGATTTGCATGGTAATGCAAAGGGACTCAATTTCAATCCATTTCAGTTCTTTATTATTATGGTCATTCAGTCAGCAAAGCAAATGGACTCTGTACATGAGTGGAGGTCACAAAAACTGCCTCAGCACATGCGCAGAGGCCCGAACCTGGCTGCAGCTGACCCAAGTTGTCATTCAGGAGGTCGGTAAGAGGCCTAGAAGAGCCCCCACCATCGCCCACCACCATCGCCCACCACCATCTCCGATGTCTTCAGAGACTCTCCATCACCACCACGGCTTGAACATTTAAGGTAATAAGGACCTCCGCCCCCCCGCCTTTATGATTTGGGAATGTCCCCTTTCCCTTTACAGGTATCCACAAACTGGCCTCCAAACTGATTCTTAGAACTGAGGCTGGTCCGGTTCAAACTTGGACTGGCACCCCACTTTGGGGGTGCTGGTTCATTTCTACCTCGGACCAGCCCAACCGGCCCAGTTCAATTCAAACCAGAGTTCAAATTGAGTTGGCTTGCACACCCCTAATTTACAATGGGCTCTTTTAATGAGTGTTCAAAAGCTATTTCTACTTCAGAATATAGCAATTAGATGGATGGGAACAATATCACCATATTCCTGAAAGAACTGCAACAGTTCTTTGCTAGGCACAATTTCTGATGCTGCTTTCAACCTTTAAAGCCCTAAAATCCCTGGTTACCTAAAGATACAACAGTGTGTCTCATACACACAGCTTCCCACTATGTACTGAGATCTTCCAGAGAGATCCTCTTGCAAGTGTACTCAATGTCCATGGTGCCCTAGGTAGGTATGAGACCAAGGGCCACATTGGTAATGTCAGCCAGTTGTGGAAGACATGGTTCATTCATGAAAGGTCACCTGAGGAGATCCTTCTTTCCCTCCCTCCCTTTAGAACAGGGGTGGGAAACCTTGGAAACATCCCATTATGCCAAGTCTGGATAAATTTTTTCACAGATTCTGCTTCCAAACTTGATTATTTATTTTAGAATTCAGTTCATTTCACAATGATTTTTTGTTTTCTATTGCTGATTTCTATTGTTAGCCCCTTTAAGAATCCTGTCTAGCAAGTGAGTTAAAAATGTAAGAATAATTAAGTAGCTTCTGTGCTTCATCCTTTTTAATTGTTCCTGAGCAGAACTGGGAATGTTTGTACAAAACTAAACTCCTCACCCCCACACACAAAATTAACATTGCATCTTCCTTAGCAGGAAACCAATAGCAAACCCAACATCAAGCTCAGATGCACATTATATTTCCAGATGTGTGGCTACACACTGGAGTATTTCTGAGCACTATGAATGCAATGTTTTTGATACCTTTTACTTGAAAAAATAAAGACAACAGCCAGACATGTCTGTTTTGTGCCATTCAGATTTGTATCTTTCTTTGTCCCGAAAGAACAGCTCCTACCTGCGGAATCTTGTAGTTGCTTAAGATATTGGCCATGTGGAGGGAAGTTTCAGAATCAAGATTCCCTATGACAGCTAACAGATTCTTCTGGATGTCACAACTGTAGTTGGGGACAATCCTCTTCAAGTTGAAGAGAAGGTTCAGGGTGTTCTGATAAGTCATTTTTGCATTAGAGTAGCTGTCATAGATGTGGAATCCCAGGCTGACATTTGGTAAGACCTTGGGATTTTCATTGACCTCCTTCAGGGCAAACAGGAAAGCCAGGACATGCTGGTAGTTCTTTGGCTGTATACTAAAACAAGTATTGGATGATGCATTAGATAGCTACTCTGCCCCCCATGAATGTCTTGCAATATTTTTTGTTACCTTGAAAGCATCAGCTAGGAATGTGCATGGAACTGGTTCGGAGACCCTTTATGGGCTTCCAAACCAGTTCGAATGGTAGCCGGTTCCATGGGTTCGATGGCGGGGGTGCTGCTTTAAAACCAGGCGAGGGTGCACTTACCTCTTCCTCCACTCTTCCCCTGCCGGCACTCCTTTTTTCACAGTCGGATACGTCCGGTTGTATCCGGCACAACTGGATACGGTTGTATCCAGCGCATCGGATACTTCCGGTTGTATCCAGTAAATGGGGGCAACAGAGCGGCAGGGAGGTTTGCTGCCGCCCCAATGGTCTTTAGAAAAAAGGTGTGCCGGCGGGGGAAGAGCAGAGGGAAGGATAAGTGCACCCTCCCCACTCTAAAAGCAGCACACCCCACCACCATCCAACCACCCCCGCATGGTTCTGTGCACATCCCTAGCTTCAGCTTCATGGCATGAAACTGTACATCATTTGAGTTATACGTATTATTACTACTGAGGAGTGCATATTCCCAACAGTACTGTAGGTACATAAAATGGAAATAATAATGAATTTCTGATAATTTTTTAAGTATTGCAATACACATAACAAAGCAAGATGCAGGAGCAAACTCATCAGATTCACTAGATTTAGGATTTTGGAAGTTTCTGAATAGCTTTTAGATCCCCCGCCCCCCTTCAATAGGACTTAAATCAGATGAAGGATGAATTGGTAGTGGGGAAATTTATATTCTCTCTAAAGAATATAGTTTAATGTTTGGGATGGGTATTTTTACTGCAGAACACAGTGGGTGTTTGAATTACCTATACGGCAGGGTTTGTTCTCCTCTCTTTATCCAGCAGGTTCTCTGGGAGGTTCAAAATTCCATATGGATGCCTAGATTTAGACTTTGTGTGGCTAGTCAATTAAATATATTTTACTCTTTAGATATACTATTACTATTTTTGTATCTTTCTTATGAATGGGTGTTTTTTTTGTATGGATAAGATCTTGTTTGTAAACATGTATGTTTGCTGGAATCTCAGAGATGTAACATTTTCTGTTTTTACTTATAATACTAATAAAAGCATTTAAAAATCTTTTTTTAAAAAGCAGGGTAAGAATCTGATCCAAAAGATAAACCAAAGCAATGCAAAAGATCAAGAAAAACTGTAATATGTTCCAACATAGACCTACAAAAGACAATATAAATGGGTATTTTAATAATATAGGTTAATAATGCTGCATAAAATTGCTTGAAATTTAAGGATTGTTTTAAAAAGTCATAATACGTTAAAAGTCCTCATATATATGCTGGTTAGGTAATTAGTTTGTGTATTTTTAAAGTCCTCAGACATGCATTGACTAGATAGTCATAGTCTTGTGATTCTAAGTGAATTTGAGTCTTTATAGATCCTTATAAAGTCAGATGCATTTTGACTCATAGTCTTCCTCGGTGACTTTCCATGTATTGTTCTCACGAGGGCATAGTGCCTCCAAAGTCTTTTTGATTCAAATACATTTTCACAATATTTCCAAGGTCCCCTTCTCACTCAGTGGCACATGTTTCTTCTATATGGTGTCGTAGTTAAAAAACATAAGCCACTTATCCAAATACAGTGGCTAAAAGTTCAAACATATAGTTTACAGGGCTAATTGTGTGTATACAACTCTTCTGAGCTGTCTGTGTATACAACTGTTGCAAACTGCCTGCTCTTTCCAGAGTTTTGCTCACAAGGCAAGAAATTCATATTGAGGACCCAAAATGTTATCCTGGCAAAGTTTCAGTAAAATGAGTCATTTTGCACAATAATGGTATGCCATCCATCATTTCTAGGCAAACATAGGAATTAGAACAGTGAACAACCAACAATGGGTCCTTATTCCAAGCAAATATCTTTTCTGTATCCCTTCATATGCAAGTACAAATTCATATAATTCATAAAGGTAAAGGTTGTGCCATCAGGTCAGTGTCAATTCCTGGCAACCACAGAGCCATGTGGTTTTCTTTTGGTAGAATACAGGAGGGGTTTACCATTGTCTCCTCCCATGCAGTACAAGATTATGCCTTTCAGCATCTTCCTATATCGCTGCTGCCCGATATAAGTGTTTCGGGGAAACATACCAACAGGGATTCAAACCAGCAACCCCTTGCTCCCTAGGCAAGTTACTTCCCCGCTGCACTATAAAGTGGATTAGATTAGATTCATACACTCACATAAACATTTCTCACATGACTTCTACTCTACTACTCGCAAATAGAAACAGATGACCAAATATTTTATAATACCAGTTGCACCTGCTCTGTTGAATCCTCATCTAACCCTAAGCCAGAATGGTCATAAACATTCTATAGCACCTCAGCAGCTGAGCTAATTATTAGATGTATTCAGTTTTAATCAACTAAAGTCAAAGTCCACACAGGCAAAAATTTTAAAAAGACCGCAGCCTTTGTTTACTTCAGGTTTTTGGTCAACTTTGATGGGAAAATAAATTTATGGGACACAAACCATGATATGCAATATGTTCTGTACTGTAAATTTTTATACCTCCTTTACAGCCACAGTATTAACCTAAAAAGTTGCTAGAAGCTGGCTCTGACCTCACAGATATATAGACTCCTGCAATAATATTGTTATATAAAATGTAAGGCAGCTTTTTAGTAATTTTCTAAGACATTGCTTATATTATCCACATTTATTGGCTGACATCCTAATGAAGCATGAAGGATATCATTCCACCACAAAGCTTCTGCCCTAACCACTTGTGATAAGTCTGGAGCTTGCATTCAAAACTAGTGTTATTTTGCACTTCTGTTTTAAATGGAACTTTTGCACAATTCCACAAATCTATGGCATTTTTAGTGCAATTCTGTGAGCTTCTTGTGCTAGCACAACTTGACTCGTTACACAAGCACTTTGTTCATCAGGATATCAGCCAGTGGTTTCAATCTGTTCAAACTGTATGTAATGTGAATAAAATCCTTACACTGTTTCCTCAAAAAAGTTTGTCTTTGGGTCTTCTACAAAGGACATGGTTTCAAACATGGCAGTGAGCTGAGAAACAATCCCTCCAATAATGAGGTCACCAGCCTGGTAATATTCATGTGGGATACGGAGGGGATCTCTCATATTGCACATAGAAATATGTGCCTTGCATTCATTTGGAAAGAGCAGCAGTAACAATAAAATATTCTCAACATAAATTATATTGCCATATTGAAGGCACATCCTCTATTTTTAAGGAGCTCAATACAATCCAACACTAGATTAATTACACCCTGACTTCAATCATATCTTGATTTTTCTGATTGATTTGAAACCTATCCTCTAATATTCAAAGAACCTGCAACAACTTCCAACACTTGAAGGCTAATGTCACAACTTGTCTGTCTTTCACCCAAGCACTAAATAGTACTAAAGTCCTTTGAAAAACAAGTTTTTCGTTTATTTATTGTTGCTAGCAGCCTCCAAATGTCCGGGAGGGCTTTGGCAAGTAGGATATTTAATCACAGTGATTTGAGATAATGACAATTACCTCCCTGAAGGACACTAGGTGGCACAAACAATGGAGAAAACTTGTGTGGAGAAACACAGGAGAAATCTGACTACAATTCTACTCCTTGAGCAGGCGGAGCAATATGATGCAAACTGATGCACCATGAGCCAATGTTTTTGGCCCTTGGAAGATGGCAGAGAAATATTGGTGATGTTTTGCACTGAAATGGTGGTGTAGCTGCTGATGTATTCTGGGTCAAATTAGCTGTGCAAATGTGCTTTTAAGAGATAAACTAGAAGTGACTCTTCTCTCCCCCCCCCCCAAAAAAAGATATGCAAGGGTCTCACATCATGATCAGGATCACAGAAGTACACATGAAGTGGGGAAGTCAGCTATTTCCCTGTGCACTGGTTTCCTGCTGAAAATCCCACCCACTCAGAAGATTCAGTATTGCATTGTTCAAAGACATTAGCTGACTTCCAGACTAACAGTGCAGTGGTGCTTTGGGGGAAGGGTGATTTTAACCAAGCTCCCTTACCTCCTGTCGCATGAGCTCCGGGAACATATTTTGGGAAGACACAGTGAGCTTCGGAGGAAAGGGGAAATAGGTGAAAATCCTCTCTCTCCCATAGCACCAGCGCAGTGTTAGTCTGGATGCCAGCCACATAGGTTCACATGCAGCTGCTCTAATAGAATCTATGCATACTGAATAATCTAATTGTTTGGGGGAAGCAAGCAAATCAACAACAAAAATACCACATTGGAAGCAGAGCCCCATCACTTTTAAATAACTATGCTTTAGTCTGATTTCTGAAGGGAAGAAATTGTGAGATCCCTATATCCATGTGTGTATATATCACCCTCTAATAACTTTTGCATTTATAGTTGGATACACACCAACTTCATAGCGCATCGGAGGGGCTCCTCAGGGACCCCACTGGGGGTATATTTTTGACAAACTGTCATATTGGACATATTCGCACGTAATGTGGAACTGCAGGTCCAATGGACCTGCGGTTCTGCTCCCCCTACCCCCACTCTCCCATGCAAATTAGGACATACTGGAGAGCTCCCTCTCCGCTGTCAGAGAGACTGCATCAAGGAGGGGAAACTGCCTGCTGGAACTTCCATCTTGACTGAAGGACAGCCCTGGCAGCCAATAGCAGCTGGAGCAAGGGAGGAGTTTCCTTCCTCAACTCTGGTTACAAAACAACCAGACTGCAGTGTCGCATTTGGACACAACACTGGCACTGCAGAACTGGAGCTCCAGGTGGCAAACCTCACTACAAACCGAAGGTACAAATAACTGTCCGGGGGAGAAACCACAGGTCCATTTTCTGCTGTAACTGCAGTTGCCTGCATTTGGGTGTTCGGAAATTGAAACCGGAGGCCCTTTTACCTCCAGTTTCATGTTTCGTGTGAATGTGGCCATTGGTTCAAGATGGCAGCCACTCAAAGTATAGGCAACACACATCCTCTGTAACCCATGCACTAACAAACCAAACCAAATTTACAGCACTGGGGAGAGAGTCTTAAGAGTGATCATGTTTTAATAACTGTAGATTAGGCTTCATTAGTTCTACTTATAACTACTTGTATTAATTTCCATTTGTGATGGTTTCTGCAACCGCTGCCATCATTTTATTTATTTATTTATTTATTTATTTATTTAAAATATTTCTATACCACCCAAAATATTTCTATACCACATCTCTGGGCAGTTTACAATCAAAATCATTTAAAAGATTAAAAACATTTAAAACCCAACATTAAAATTATTTAAAACTATAAATCTAATTAAAAGCCTGGGTGAATAAATGTGTCTTCAATATCTTTTTAATAGATATTGCCAGAGATGGCTTTTTTAAAGCCAGAGATGGGGAGGCTCTTATTTCAACAGGGAGTGCATTCCAAAGTCCAGGGGCAGCAATGGAGAAGGCCCATTCCCGAGTAGCTGCCAGACGGGTTGGCAGCAGCCGCAGGTGAACCTCTCCAGATGATCTTAGCAGGCAGTGGGGCTCATGGTGAATAAGACGTTCTTTTAAATACCCAGAGCCTACGCTGTTTAGGGCTTTATAGGTAATGACCAGCACCTTGTATTTTGCCTGGAAAAGTATCAGCAGCCAGTGTAATTCCTTCAACATAGGCGTAATATGGTCTCTCCTAGATGACCCAGAGACCAAACTGGCTGCCGCATTCTGAACCAACTGCAGTTTCCGGACTACATAGAAAGGTAGCCCCACACAGAGCACATTGCAGTAATCCAGCCTAGAGGTTACCAGCATATGTACCACTGTTCTGAGGTCATTCATCTCAAGAAACATACATAGCTGGCCTATCAGCTGAAGCTGATAAAAAGCACCCCTGGCCACCGCCTCAACCTGGGACACCAGAGAGAGGCTCAGATCCAGAAGCATCCCCAGACTGCACACCTGTTCCTTCTGAGGGAGCATGACCCCATCCACAACTGGCAGATCAAAATCATCTCCTGAGTTTTGACTCCGCACAATAAGTACTTTCTTCTTATCTGGATTCAGCCTCAGTTTCTTATCCCTCATCCAGCCCATTACTGCCTCCAGGCAGACATTTAGGGAGGTTATGTCTTCTCTCTTGATGATATTGACATGGAGAAATAGATTTGGGTGTCACCAGCATATTGATAACACCCTGCACCAAATCCACTGATGATCTCTCCCAGAGGTTTCATGTACAGTAGATGTTAAACATCAGAGACAGTATGGAGCCCTGAGGGACACGATACGAAAGTTCAGATGTTGATGAACAATAGTCTCCAAGAGACACCATCTGGAATCTGCCTGTGAGGTAGGAGCGTAACCACTGCAAAGCAGTGCCTCCAACCCCCAATCCCCTCAGACGTTCCAGAAGGATACTATGGTCAATAGTATCGAAATCCACCAAGAGATCCAAAAGGACCAACAGAGTCGCACTCCCTCTGTAAATTCCCAATTGGAGATCATCCATCAGGCTGACCCCATAGTCCACCCGAAAGTCAGTTTGAAATGGGTCTAGATAATCAATTTCCTCCAAGACTGCCTGGAGCTGGGAAGCCACCACCTGCTCAATCACTTTGCCTGTATTTATCTGCTACAGATAATCTTCTATAATATTTATTGCTCTCAAATAATGGGGGAATGCTATGGGATTTGGGTGTTACTCCAATAGAGAATGTCCATATATTTTAAAGCCAAAGAGGATTTATTTTTTCAAAAAGAAAAAGAAAAACAGAACAAAAATTGAACCTGTATATTTCAAAGCACAACCAATTACAGCTTTCTGTTATTTATAAGTTGCCTTTTTCCAAGTCAGACCACTGTTCCATCTATGTAGCTCAGTATTCTCTATACAGACAGGCAGTGGCAGCTTCTTCAAGGTTGCAGGCACAAGTCTCTCTCAGCCCTATCTTGGAGATGCCGAGGAGAGAACTTGAAACCTTCTTCATGCAAGATACTTCCTAGAGTGGCTCCATCCCCTAAAGGAAATATCTTACAGTGCTCACACATGTAGTCTCCCATTCAAATACATACTGGGGTATCGGCTTTCAACCATCTATTTCAACTGCGCATGTGCCCTGGAGTGCCTCACAATTATCAAGAGCCGCTGGGCTGGATAGACAAGGCCCAGCGGTCACTCCATCCCCCGGCTGCTAGCCCTCAGCCATGCACATGGCAGCTGAAATTATGAAGAGACAGAAGTTTGGTGTGGTGGGGCAGCAACAGCGGGGGAGCTGCAGGAGCCCCCCCCCCCCCAAGACCTTGTAGTCCACGGTCCAGGCCCAAGGTCCAGGGGTTAGAGCATCTCTGACTGTGTTTAGCAAAGGGGACAATTCATGCTTGTTACCACAAGATCAGCTCTCAGTCCGAGTGCTTTTCTGACAGCTTCTTTCTTGGTAGTTAACTTCCAACTGACTCTGCTTCCTGGGTTCTGAGATCCATGAAATTCTCCTTGTCAGTCCCAGTACCTAGCAACAGTTGCCATGTTTACCTCACTAAACTCCAGACCCAGCAACATATGGAAATATAATTTTTAATGAAACCTGGGAGTTAATTCTTCACGCTATTCATACAATTTACAATAGGCAGGATCCAGACTAAGCCATTACAAAGTCTTATTAAGATTAACAGGACTTAAGGTAGTTGTGACTAAATTGTCTCATTTATTTCAGTGGTGTTTAGTCATGACTAACTTAGACTGGATCTTGTCTGAAGTAAAATAATTGCAAGCATTTAGAGAACAGAAATAGGAGTAACCCATTATAGTCATTTAAATGAACCTGAAATATGGTTTATCTTAAAACTTTCAGCAGTAAATCTGTATGCTACTAAATTAGGATTGGCTCTGATCTGATAAGTACCTTTAATGTAGATTTATGAGAGTTCCATAGAAAAAAATATAGGACTAACAAGGTGTGTGTGTGGGGGGGGGGTCATTAGTCTCCATGTAAAGTAATTATGCTTTGATAAGTACTGTAAATATGTAGACCTGGCATGGCTCATTTTGTCTTTTTGATTTGGTGTGAGATATTTGATTCAATGTGACTCTCCATGGCAAGACACTCCAACACTCTGTGCAGATCCAAAATCTGCAAAATTATGTCTCGAAGCTAAGCCAGTGACCTTGCTGTCGAAGGACAATTTAGTCCACAGAGGAAGAAGTGGCAAACTATGGAGAAGAAAGCTGAAAGTAAAAAGAGAGGCATGGGGTTGCATTTTCCAAGCGTGATGGTGGAACTATTTGACTATATCCACCTAGGTAGCTTTTCCTCCTACCTTGTTTCCACATAATTACTTCCATCTACCTTTTCCTCTTACCAAGCTAAGGTTTTCCTCTTACCTTGCATCCACACAACTGAAAGTTGGGAGCACACATAGCTCCCAGAACCAGGTAGAACAGTTTTTAATTGTGTGAATGACCTCAGGATATTCTCCATGCTCTTTGCCTACAAGAGAAGGAATGAACAGATTTTGGTCTAAGCATCTACAGACATGAAACATGCTAACAGTACTCCAAGAGCATTTTGTGAGGTCTCTTTGACCCCTGGCACCATAAGTGTTGCAAAGACTTTACTTCTCCTCAATTGTACAGGAAGCAACTTTAACTGAGAAAAAAGAGTTTGGTATTATTATTGTTATTATTAATTCGATTTCTATACCACCCTTCCAAAAATGGCTCAGGGCGGTTTACACAGAGAAATAATAAATAAATAAGATGGCTCCCTGTCCCCAAAGGGCTCACATTCTTAAAAAAAACACACACAAGATAGACACCAGCAACATTCACTGGAGGTACTGTGCTGGGGGTGGATAGGGCCAGTTACTCTCCCCCTGCTAAATAAAGAGAATCACCACAGTAAAAGTTGCCTCTTTGCCCAGTTAACAGGGGACTAACTTATTACTAACTAAAACATAGGCTAAGTGGGGTGGGGGGGACAGATTAAGAGTCTCTCATGCAGAAAGAGCCACAAGCATGCTCCCTAGAAAATAGCAGAGACAATGTTTATGCAGTAAATTCTAACATCCCCCTTATCGTTGACTCACTCTTCAGCCCACAAGTTCCATTGCTTCCAGCAAACTCTGAAACTGTTCTCTGGCTAGAGGCTTTGTAAGAATGGCTGCCACCATTTCCTCTGAGGCACAATACTTTAGTTGGATCAAGTTAATGAGCCGGGTCTCACAATCAGTGAGACCTGGTTTGGGAAGGGAAGCAGGGAGAGTGGGATAAGCCTGCTCTCCCTGCACACAAGCAGGGCAGGAGCCCTGGACGGCCGGATCGGCTGCCCACACGATTGCCGGCTCCATGACGGAGCCAGCGGGGGCTGGGGAGTTGGGGGCTGCGTGGCCCCTGGAAGCTCCAGTATGCCCTGCCCGAGCGCTCCGCTAACCCAGTTTTTTGGGTCATATGTTGCTGTGGCGCAGCTCTGCGCCAAGGCAACACACGAGGAGACACCTGCCGGGAGGTTGAAACAAGGGGAGATGGTGCCCACTGGGGAGAGAGCAGATTTGCCCTTATGAGGCAACACTAAGTGAGGCTGCTTCTGCGGAGAACGTTTGGAAACCCCTGAGATTAGTCCTACCAGGAAGGCAGCCTAGCATTTTAACGTGTTTGCAGAGGGACCCCAGTCCATCCTGGAGAAATTGGAGGATGTGTCTTATGGTAGCTGATCCCTTGGGGATTACATGCTTGGTAAGCCATTTTTGGAAGGCACTCCAGGTATGTTGGTAAATCCTACTTGTTGAAGGCTAACATTGTTCGAAGCACCTTGAATGAATAACTGTAACATTTTTAAAAAATTATTTATCACATTTATATCCCACTCTTCCTGCAAGGAGCTCAGAGCTGTGTACATGCTTATTTTTATCCTCACAACAAACCTGTGAGGCAGGTTAGGCTCAGAGATACATGACTAGCCCAGAGTCACCCAGTGAGTTTCATAGTTGAATGAGGATTCAAACTCAGGTCTTCCCGGTCCTAGTCCACTATGCTATGCTGGAGGCATAGGAGTGCTGTTCAGTTTCCAGGTAGCCAGCTTCGGCTGGCTTGGAGCTGGAAGACACACTGAGCCCTGCTAAAGAAGAGCTCCATGACCCTTCTTTAGCATCAGGTGTTCTGTTGTGGACACGTTGGTGATTTCTGACAAACCAGGGTCTTCTTTGGGCTAGAATGGAGCCAAAAAGATTATTTCCACCTTGAGTTTTACTCTCTGAAGGACCTGGGCAAGGAGCGGGGTCGGCGGAAAGGCATACACCCAGCACAGTACCTCCAGTGACTGTTGCTGGTGTCTATCTTATGTTTCTTTTTAGATTGTGAGCCCTTCAGGGAGAGGGTTCCATCTTATTTATTTGTTATTTCTCCGTGTAAACCACCCTGAGCCATTTTTTGGAAGGGTGGTATAGAAATCGAATGAATGAATGAATGAATGAATGAATGAATGAATGAATACAGGAGACCCTCGAGCCAGTGAGCTGAAAGTCCATCCACTGCCTCTACCTGAGGGCAGGGGAACTAGGAGAAAAAGTGCTGTAACTTTGCATTGGATGGAGTCACAAAAAGGTCCACAGATAGCCAGCCAAAATGTGTCATGATAAGGTGGAAGGTACTGTATTCAGGTTCATCTTCCATTCCCCTGGGAGAAGTTCCTTCCAACTGAGCTAGTCTGCCACCATGTTCACGTCTTCCCTGCATACGGTGGGCTGTCATGGATGTCACCTGTTGCTAGGCCCCGTGGAACTGAAGGACCACTTCCAACTGCAGGAATCCCAACCTCATCCCCACTGGTGATTCATGAGCACCTTTGCCATGGTGTTGTCTGTGCATATCAACATGTGTTGATGGACTGGAATGCTCAGAGTGCCATCAGGATAGCTCGGAGCTCCAGCCAGTTGATACTGTGCTCCTTTTCATCTTTTGAACTTTCCTTGAGCTGACTCGCGGAGGCAATGGGCACCCCACCTGTATTTGCTGACGTCTGTGGCGATGATGATCCAGGGCAGACCCAGGAACTCCTTTCCCACCAAGAGGAATGGCATAGTTGTCCCCCAGTGCACAGACTGAAGTACCAGAGACGTCAGGGTGACCCATCTGCTGGATTTTACTGCAATCTCCGGATGGAATGGTAGAAGAAACCGCTTCAGGGGTCTCAGATGAAAGCGTGCCCATGGCACTGCCTCCTTGGCTGCCACCATCAGCCCCAGGATTTTGGAATGGGAGAGCAGTGGAAGGTTCTCTTTACTAGGGCTTGTCTCTCTTCATTCTCCAGAGTGAGCCTGCATTCTGGAGGTATGAATAGTTTGACCCACTGCATGTCTATCAGAATGCCCAGATGGAGCAGTTGGTGAAATGGAGTGAGCTGGCTTTTCTCTCTGTTGATCAAGAAGCTATGGTTATAGAGCACCTGAAGGGTGCTTTGTAGGTCCTTGTTGGTCCCTGCCTGAAGTGAAAGAGATTTTAGCAACTGTTGATGGAGATACACAAATATCCCTAAGCCCAGGAGGCAGAGATGTGCTAGCACTGGTGACCAGATTATTGTAAATATGAGAGGTGCTAAGCCTCTTTAGGTCCATTGAGGTTAGACAGTCAAGATACTGGAAGGCCCCTGTGATTGACCTTATGGACTCCAAGTGGAATTTCCACTTTTTGTACATAGCGGTTGAGAATTTTAAATCCAGCACCGCTCGTAGAGAGCCATCTTTTTGGGGACCGTGAAAATGATGGAGTAATTGCTTGTACCCGACTGAACTCTTGGGACATGCTCTATGGCCCTTATTGACAAGAGCTACTGAATTGCCCCTGTGAGACCCTCGTGTTTCAAGGGTAGGCGGGAGGTTGGAGTGAGCAGGAAGTGTTGGGGATTTGTGTCCCACTCTTATGGAGTAGCCCACCTCAATGGATATGAGTACCCAGTGGACGGAGTCAGTGCACTCTCAGGCATACAAGTGTGCAGAGAGGTGACCATCCAAAAGCACACACCCCCATTTCAGAATTATTGCTTAGACTTTCTTTTTATCTTTTGACTCTATGAGTATTTCTTTTAAAGCCTCATCCCCAAACATTTTTCCCCCATTCAAGGGTACTGCTGTGAGGCTGCTTTTGGAGGTAGCATCAACCTGGCAATATTTCAATCATAAATTACGGCGGCCCACTACTGAAGCCATTGCTATCTCTGATGCAAGGCGAAGAGAGTCAACAATGGAAGCCCAGATAAAGGCCTGCGCCTCATGTAATTTTATGAGTGTTTGCCTTGTGCGAGCGGTACCAGAGTTTGATTTTTGTATTAAGCCATCTAGCCAGATGAGGAATGTCCTGGATATCATAAAGGCAGCTGCAGAAGCTCTCATCACTAAGGCAGCCGAATCATGAGTGCACCTCATGGCCTCTTCCAAGTTTTTATCAGTGGGGACCTTTAGGGTGGGCTCCCCATCCCAGGGGAGGACCAATCTCAAAGTGTCACCACCACCGGAGCATCTGTTGGGGTGGGAGGGAGAGAAAGAGAATTTGTTAGCTATTGCCGAGTTCTTTCTATTGGAGGTGGTAAGTTTTCATTCCATCTTTGCTGCCTCCACAGAAAAAGACAACTTTTGAACTGGAAGGGCCATATTATTTGCCCTTGGGCTAGCAAACACTAGCACACTTTTACTTGGTGGCTTGAATTCTGGAAATGTGGGTGGATCAAGCCCCAAGTACATATAGACTTATTCGTCAGTGGAGCAAAGTCCAAATAGCAGAAAAGTATATGCAAAGCCTCTGAACCTTTTGGTTCTTGCCCGTCAGACCACTCCTCCTCTGCCTGGGTGTTCAGGGTCCAGACTGGCACACCAGAGGGGTCCCCTGGGCCCTCTGGGGAATCCTCCATTGGGATGAGCTCCTCATCCAGAGGGATAATAGGTCCCAGGGTAGATGGAGACTAAGCCAGAGGGTTCTGAGGGGTCCCGCGGGTGCGGGTGTGTGTGTGTTCTGAAACCCTAGAGGTGGGGCTTCTAGGATCAGGCAAGTCAGGGTCTGAGAGTTCAGAAGTGTGTATGCTCTTTTCACTTTGGCTTAGATCTATACTTCCCTTTTTTAGATTTCTTAAAATGTGTTTATGCGCTTCCCCTTTGTGTCTTTTTAGGGGCAGGGCTCCCTAAGGCGGAAGATGAAGCACTTGAGGGAGAAGGTGGCCCCCTTCTAGGCCTGCTTTTTAATTGCTCATAATGTTTCAAATGTGTGCCAGCATATCTACAAGCCAAGAACACCAACTAGGTGGCATATCTGTAGGCATCTGGTTTAAAGTCTACTGAACTGGCATAGGTTGGGAAGTTTCAGATCCCCCACCCCACCCCAGGGCTTGCTAGGGCAGGGAGGGAAGCAGGCGGCGGCGGACCAGCATGGACTGAGATCATCGACTGGCTGCCGCAGCATTCCTGTGACCACTGTCCTTGCTGCCAAGGAGGTCTTTGCAGCTGGGCCCTGGACGGATCCCGCACCCCCTAGTGCAGCTGTAGCCCAATCATTGGCAGTTCGGCACTTGTCCTTTGCCGTGCCTGACATGCTGCTGGTGGAGGCAATGGCAGCCGGCAAGGAAACTAGGTCATTCCCAGCAGCCACGTGCTACACAAGGCTCTGGAGAGCGGTGGTGCTGCTGTTCAGGCTGCCCCAAAGGCAGGGAATAGAAGCGAGGCGGCTTCCTGATCTACTCCTCCCCCAGCTCAGAATTCCCCTTTTTGCAGGCATTTACCTGAACTCACGGTTGGATGGCAGGAGGCTGGGGCTTTCACATTCTCTAGAGCTCTGGGGGCTCTCTAGGCAGTTGCAGTAATGCAGTGTGATGATTGGGCAGTGCTGATTCCATATGCAGATTGGGAGGAGTCTGACAGTTAAGGTCAGTTGGCCTGAAACGGTTACCAGCAGGAAGATATACATCATGTAGCTCTGTATAAAGAAGTGTTACATTTGTTCCAAACAAGAATAAATCCTTCATTGTTTATCCTGGGTGACATCTTTTATTGTCAATTCCCATGTGAATTTAGAATGTTTGTGCCAAGACAACTACTCTGAGATGCTTGGAAGATGAGGGTGAGTGATAAGTTTCCTTAAGTGGTGGAAACCACTTAACCAGAGGCTGATTAACTATGAACGCCTCAACACTCATGGCGAGGTGTCACAGTCCCGCCCTCAGGGGCAACAAAGTCTGGCCCCTCTTCTACAGGTGAAACTCGGAAAATTAGAATATCGTGCAAAAGTCCATTAATTTCAGTAATGCAAATTAAAAGGTGGAACTGATATATGAGACAGACGCATTACATGCAAAGCGAGATAAGTCAAGCCTTAATTTGTTATAATTGTGATGATCATGGTGTACAGCTCATGAAAACCCAAAATCCACAATCTCAGAAAATTAGAATATTACATGGAACCAAGAAGACAAGGATTGAAGAATAGAACAATATCGGACCTCTGAAAAGTATACAGTGTACTGTGCTTGATTGGCCAGCAAACTCGCCTGACCTGACCCCATAGAGAATCTCTGGGGCATTGCCAAGAGAAGGATGAGAGACATGAGACCAAACAATGCAGAAGAGCTGAAGGCCGCTAATGAAGCATCCTGGTCTTCCATAATACCTCATCAGTGCCACAGGCTGATAGCATCCATGCCACGCCGCATTGAGGCAGTAATTGCTGCAAAAGGGGCCCAAACCAAGTACTGAATACATATGCATGCTTATACTTTTAACCTGTAAAGGACAGCCCTTCGTATATTTGAAGATGGCTATCATATCCTCTTCTCTAGGCTAAGCACACACAGCTCTTTCAACCATTCCTTGTAGGACTTGATGTTCAGATCCCTCACTGGCTTAATTGTCTTGTCTGAACCCATTCTAGTTTATCAACATCCTTCTTCAAATGCAGAGCCTGAATTTGGACACAGTAGTCCAAGTGAGGTCTGGCCAGCACAAAATTAATTAATTGATAGATTGATTGATTAAACAAACATATTAGAGAGTGGAACAATTACCTCTCATGATCTGAACACTATAACTTTTAATGCACCCCGAGTTCATTAGCTTTGTTTAAAACAGATACATCACTCATGTTCAACTTGTGCACAAAAATACTTACTTAGCTTTCCCCCACACATGTATGCTGCCAAACCAGTCTCCCTGATCCTGAACTTGTGCATTTGATTTGTTCTTACCCAAATGCAGGATTTTGTCTCTGTTAAGCAAAGTCTTGTTGGTTTTGGACAATATTTGAGCCTGTGCAGATTGAATTGAATTTTGTTCTGTATTGTAAGGGGTTATCTTATTTTTATCATATTAATATACAGCCTGATATGTGTATCCCTAGACAGTGTACATAATTTAAAATACAGCAAATGTTAACACAGAATAAAAAACTATTGAAACATTTTTACAGACTAAAAACAATGAAACAGTTTAATATTAATGGTAACTAAAAGCCTGAGAAAACAGGTGCATCTTGATGATGTTTTTAAAAGCAACCAGAGATGAAGAGGCTCTTATTTTGACAGGGAGCATATTCCAAAGACCTGGGGCAGCCACAGAGAAGACCCGGTCCCAAGTCACCAAACGAGCTGGTGGAAATCATAACTGAAGCCTCCCAAATGATCTTAATAGGTGTCAGGTTCATGGAAACCTGGAGGAACCCTGACTTAAATACCCTGGACACAAGCTGTTAAGGGCATTCTAGGGAATAACCAGCACTTTGTATTTTGCTTGGAAACACATCTGTAGCCAGCACAGTTCTTTTAAAATTGGTGTCATATGGTCTCATTGGTTGTCCCAGAACCAATCTGGCTACCACATTCTGCACCAATTGTAGTTTCCAGACTATGTACAAAGGCCCACGTAGAGTACATTATAGTAGTCAAGGCTGGAGATTACCTGCATATGTACCACTGTTTTAAAGTCATTTGTAAGAAACCCACAAGCGTTTGGGCAGTTTAATTCACTCACCCATTCTCTAGTGTGGTGTTCAGTAATCAATGCCACCATTCTCTGCTTCCAGAGAGAACTGAAATCTGGGTATGAATCAGCCTTTGGAGGATCCCCTCTGTGTCTGGAGAGTGGAAGCCTGATTTAGTTCACCCCTTCAGTTAAGTTTCATTTTTAATAGCTCAATCAAGTGGTCAGCTCATGGGGAGCCACAAGTCCAGAGTTTATGAGCAACACACACAAGAGGCAAGATAGTTCTCTCTAAATTATTACTTTATTAATCTTCAGGAACCAAGGTAGGTGGGGGAGAAGACAGGCATTGAGAAAAACATTTATAACTCTTTACACATTCTAAAGTCTAAAGCAAAGCACATACATATCCTGATGGAGAATGGTCCAGCCAGTAGTTGGAAAAGTAGCAGACAGACCCCCTAACAAAGGCAAAACACAACTTTTTAAAGAGTTTCTTAGGCAAAACACCTGGAAGGGCAGTGAGCCACTTGCCACCAATCAGATGTATGCCATGAAGTATGCAGCTCGTGGACCTTGTACAGTCTTTGAGCAGTTCAAAGTCTCCTGATCATCATATGCCATATTGTACAAAGTCTTTACAGCTCATATGATGTGGAAGTTAAGGTGGGCACCATAACTTGCAATTTCCTTTCTTTTTATAGCACAAGTGAAAATGTAAAGCATTTTAACTCTCATCTTAAACCGAAGGTTTTTGGATTACTGAATTTCCAGGCATTTTTAAAAGTTATCTTACAGTGCTCACATATAGTCTCCCATTCAAATGCATAGCAGGGTGGATCATGCTTAGCAAGGGGACAATTCAGGCTTGCTAACACAAGACTAGCTCTCCTCTACTAGTGTAGCCTGTTCTTGTCTTTAACAGCGATTTGTTCTCCAGAAATTAGCAGGTGACTTTTTCACCACTTGAAGACAGGCATGATCCCCTCAACAGTAAAAAAACCTGGCAGTCCTACTTTGTAGGTTTCTAAACTTTGTATATTTTACCTTCCATCACACACATGCGCATGCACACACACACGCACACAGACACACACTGCAGCCAGCCAGTCACAGTCACACACACACACACACACACCCTGGTCCAACATATGCTTCACCCCAGCACCTGGCCAGCAGCTGGTCCCTGCCAGCTGCACCACCCCAGAGCTCAGACGGCCTCCGCACATGCTCAGAGGACAGGGAAGCTGGCAGGGAATGCTGGCAAAGCATGTGCCAGACCAGGGGAGGCATTCAGCAACAATTTGATCTGCAGAAGCTATGGGAAGAGGAGCTGTGGCAGCAGCCCCAGGTAAGCCAGATGTGGCCATCTGAATCTGAATGTGCATGGGGCTGGGGCTGCCGGCAGGGAATGCCAGCTTGCTTGGGCCAGGGTGAGGGGTATGCACCAGTCTGGGGGAGGTACTCTGCACTGGGAAGGAGTGACAGCAGTGGGCAGCAATAGGTGAGAAAGCCAGCTGTATCCTTGACAAAATTGTGCGCTACAAGACCACCATACTCGTTCAGGGCAATGCTGTGGGCACCACAGCTTCAAAGGTCCTACTGCACTGAACCTTTACGCAGGCAAGATGCATTTTTCTGCCTCTTAAAATGCAACTTTGAGGGTCAATTATGAAATAACCATTAATTGGGTCCCAGAGGAATATACAAAAGGCACTTTTCTTGCATGCGGTTAGAAGGCTGAAACTATGCAAACAGACTAGAAAAATCATTTAAATAGCAGTCCGGGAAAGATTCATCAACCCATAATAACACTGTTCAAAAGAGAAAAACCTTTACACAGCTCTAAGAAATTGCCCATGGATCTTCAGCAAATTTGCAGGGGAGGTGTCTCTTGTGACCTAGTGAATGTGTGCTGATAGCCAGCTAGGGCAAATAGTTGTGATTTTATAAGCAACAGAATGTTCAGAGCTTATAATGGTGGAACGTTGAAAACACTCTCCATCTTACCTGTACTGGTGCTCTCACAAACTTGCCTCACAAACACAGCTGGAACACTATTACAAAGGAACACTATTATGGATAGTCTATATCTTTGAATTTGTCAAGCAGATACATTGATGGAAAGTATCCTCAAGGATAAAATTGTAAAGCACATAGAAGAACAGGCCCTGCTGGGAGAGAACCAGCATGGCTTCTGCAAAGATAAATCTTGCCTCACCAACATTTTGGAGTTCTTTGAGAGTGTCAAGAAGTGTGTGGATCAAGGTGATCCAGTTGACATAGTATACCTGGACTTCCAAAAAGCTTTTGACAAAGTTCCTCATCAAAGACTTCTGAGAAAACTTAGCAGTCATGGGATAAGAGGACAAGTACATGTATGGATTGCTAACTGGTTGGAAAAAACAGGAAACAGAGGGTAGGTATAAATGGAGAGTTTTCATAACGGAGGGAAGTAAGATGTGGGGTGCCCTAGGGATCTGTACTAGGACCCGTGCTTTTTAATTTATTCATAAATAATCTAGAAGTAGGGGTAAGCAGTGAGGTGGCCAAATTTGCAGATGATACCAAATTCTTTCGGGTAGTGAAATCCAAAATAGATTGTGAGGAACTCCAAAAGGATCTCTCCAAACTAGGGGAGTGGGCAACAAAATGGCAAATGCGCTTCAATGTTGGCAAGTGTAAAATGATGCAGTGCTGAGCTGTCAGTGACTGACCAGGAGAGGGATCCTGGGGTCATGGTGGACAGCTCATTGAAAATGTTGACTCAATGTGTGGCAGCTGTTAAAAAGGCCAATCCCATGCTAGCGATCATTAGGAAGGGGATTGAAAATAAAACTGCTAATACTATAATGCCCTTATACGAAACTATGGTGCAGCCACATCTGGAGTACTGCGTACAATTCTGGTCACTACATGTAAAAAAGGACATTGTAGAGCTGGAAAAGGTGCAGAAGAGAGCAAACAAGATGATCAGGGGCCTAGAGCACCTTCATTATGAGGCAAGGCTACAACACCTGGGGCTTTTTAGTTTAGAAAAAAAGACTGTGGGGAGACATGAAGGAGGTCTATAAAATCATGCTTGGTGTGGAGAAAGTGGATAGAGAGAAATTCTTCTCCTTCTCACATAACACCAGAACCAGGGGTCATCCAATGAAATTGATCACCAGGAAATTTAGGATCAACAAACGGAACTTTTTCATACAATGCATCATCAGCTTGTGGAATTCTCTGCCACAAGATGTGGTGACAGCCAACAACCTGGAAGGCTTTAAGAGGGGTTTGGATAACTTTATGGAGGCGAGGTCTATCAATGGCTACTAGCTGGAGGGCTTTAGGCCACCTCCAGCCTCAAGGGCAAGATGTCTCTGAGTACCAGTTGCAGGGGCATAACAGCAGGAGGGAGGGCATGCCCTCACCACTTCCCTGTGGGCTTCTCAGAGACTAGATGGGCCTTGGGCCTGATCCAGCAGGGCTGTTCTTATGTTCTTAACACAATAATTTAAACAGAGAGAGAAAATAGAAACAATTGATCCCTGAGTTTACCAAAGAAATTACTCACATAATCATAAAAATCTATAGAAAGTATTTGAAAAAGATGTAATTGCTGCAATAATATATAGTACTCAATACAAACACAAAACAGCATTTTGATGGCTTTGCAACATGTGAAACTGAGTTAGCTACATGCCTTGCAAACTAGATCCAAACTTCACTAAAAGCCTAATACTGCCCTGGGGTTAAACAGGATCAAATGTAAGAGAATCCCCATTTAGAAAGATGCCTCTTTGCCTAGTTCATAGAGTGTTTCTAGCCTCAAGGCCTACAAAGGTAGTCTTGAAACATCTCAAAATGAACGCTGTGTGGGATGTGCTACATAATTCCCCTCCCCATAACTAATGAAACAACTATTATGCAAAGACCCATGCATATGGGTCACAGAATTTAGCTTCCTTTCAAGACAGGATTTTTTGCCGATTATTATGTTTCTATTCCTTCCTTCCAGGCATTCAGGGTGGTGTAAACGGGTCCCCACCCCCCACATTTTATCCTGACACCAACCCTATGAGGTAGATTAAACTCAGAAAGAGGTTGAGAGGCTCCAGGTCACCCACTGAATTTCATGGGTAAGTGGGGGTTTGAACCTGCGTCTCTTCTATCCTAGTCAGACACTCTCACCACTAGACCACTCTAGTTTAGCACTGGAACGACACAGTGGCCTTCCTATAATTCCTGGCTCATAAACAAAGTCTACTTTGGCCTGCATTTATCATCAGCTTTGAGTTTAAGGCCTGTTTGTCCACATGGATTCTTCCTGCATTCCAGTTTCATACTTCACTGTGGGAAGCAGTCCTAGGAGACCAAAGTGCACCATGGAACGGGGTTGGGGGGTGGGGCTAACACAGTGGCAACATCCAGGCACAAACCAAGATTCCCTGAAACTGGCATGGGTGGGGGATCAAAGTTGGCAGAGCGGAGGATATCTATTTGGATTTAAGTTCTGGATTTGCTCAGTCAGCACATCACAGACCACTCCAGGTGAAAAGATCCTCACAGAGTCCTTCCTGGATGCTTGCTACTACAGGATAACACATTTATCATGGCTTTTGGGAGAAGGCCTGTTCTGGAGAGGAGGGGAATGAAAAGGGTTTGTAGAACCTTGGGTGAAAGTTAGATTCTGGTTACCGGGCAATTGGTGATTATGATTGTCCTGTTTTCCAGCTTCCTTGGAAATGGGCAGTGGAGGCTTTGTTTGGTTGGGAGCACCATAATCCATACTGGCACTATAAGAAGCATTAGGCTGGTTGGATACCTCAGTGGGGAAGTGCAGATGGGTCACTGATCTGGCTGGTCGTATGGGCGAGGTTACGGTAGGGCTCACACTGTTTTGTTGCTGATGTTGGAAAGCCTGAGGATTGGCTTTAGTGCTAGTACTACTGGAAGCAGAAGAGGGCTGCCAGGATGTGGGAGCTGGCTGTGAGCTGGATGATGGTGTGCTTGGGGAGGTTACCACAGAGTTCACCCTCACATATTGCCTTTGTGGCATGGATGCTGGAGGATTAGTGGGTGCTGTGGCTGAAGGCATGGCTGTGATGCTATTATCCACTGTAGGAACAGAATTGCACTGTGGACCATCCAACCATGGATGGTGATAATATTCTTGTTTGTGAATGGTTTGGGATTTGGATGGTTGGATGCTGGATGAATCTTGGGAAGGCAAAGAGACTGGGATGTAGGGACGTCGCTGAATTCTGGAAGGTATCTGTGCCTGAGAAAAGGAACTTAGTCCTGTGGCTATGGGCACGTGGCTCCTCTGTTCTATATTTCGGATGGGCGACACTGGCTGAGCTGGTCTCATCTCAGGCACAGCTTTTATCAGGTGTGAGCTTCGAGATTCCAACTGGTGGGGCTGAATCCTAGGAGCTTTTATGGAAACTGGTGGGAATGGCAGTAAGGAGAGAGGAGGATACTCCAGAGAATGAGAAAGAAATGTGATAGGAGGATACACAACTGGCTGCCCCCATGCTGTAAAATTGGCAGGTCCAGGCTGAGAGAAGGAAGGTGCTGCAGTGCTATTGCTAGAGACCCAAGGGTTAGCCAAATGTGTGGGCTTGGAGACAAAATTCTCACCCCATCTTGTGGCTCGGGAATCTGAAGAGAAAACCACCGGGGAGGAAGGTGTTAAAGGAGTCTCTCTTGGCTGGACTCCAGTCGTCACCTGTCTTTGCACTGGGGCAACTGTTTGGGGTGCTCTCTGGGACGATGACTCAGGCAAAGGATGGCTCTCCTTCTTGCTTGGTCCTTTAAGGCATTCTGAATACAGGAGCACAGAGGAACGGTGTTGAGGCTCAGGTGCCACTGCAGCCTTCGGAAGAGATGTCTTAAGGCATGATGTGGGAACCACTACAGGATCAGCTTTAGACAAATGGCGGCCAGGAACCAATGTATTTTCTTGCACTTTAGAAAAGTCAGACAGACCCGAAAGATCTCCCAAATTTGTTCCAGTCTTCCTGTGCTCTTGCAAAAGAGCTACGGGTTTTGATGCTCCAAGCGGCCAACCTTCAGGGAATGCACAGCTCTCCTTGTCTGGCTCAACTGAAGCCAAGGGGTTAACAAGCCTGGGCTGAGGCATCTCTGGAGCCTTGGGAACAGAAGGCTGGAAAACCACCACAGACTCAGCCACTGGCGCAGAGTGACCAGGAACCACGGCAGCATTTTCCACTCTGGAAGAGATCCGCTGAGCTGAAAGACACAAAATAATTACTGTTGAGATAGATGGATCACAATGAAGACTTCACTCAGCTTCAAAGGAGGCATGAGAGCAAGGAATACAAGGAGAAGAGGTAGAGGTGCAAGTGGTTGCCTCCCTTGAGGCCTGATAAGTTAAGACTGAAAACATTGCAAAGAGGCTTTAATACTGGCTGCACAAGAACAGGCACTAAGAACAAATGCAATAAGAGCAAAAGCAGAAAAGTCAACAACAAACAGCAAGTGCCACCTTTGTAAAGAAGCAGATGAAACAGTGGACCACCTGATCAGCTGTTGTAAGAAGATCGCACAGACTGACTACAAACAAAGGCATGACAAGGTAGCAGGGATGATACACTGGAACATCTGCAAAAAATACAAGCTACCTGGAGCCAAAAATTGGTGGGACCATCAAATTGAAAAAGTTGAAGAAAATGAAGATGTAAAAATATTATGAGACTTCCGACTACAAACAGACAAACATCTGCCACACAATACACCAGATATCACTGTAGTCGAGAAGAAAGAAAAACAAGTCAAAATAATCGACATAACAATACCAGGGGATAGCAGAATAGAAGAAAAAGAAATAGAAAAAATCACCAAATACAAAGATCTACAAATTGAAATTGAAAGGCTGTGACAGAAAAAGACCAAAATAATCCCAGTGGTCATTCGTGCCCTGGGTGCAGTTCCAAAAGATCTTGAAGAGCACCTCAACACCATAGGGGCCACAGAAATCACCATCAGCCAATTACAAAAAGCAGCTTTACTGGGAACAGCCTATATTCTGCGACGATATCTATAACAATTGACAATAAAATTCTGGCATCCCAGGTCCTTGGGACGGACTCGATGTCTGGATAAAACAAACCAGTCAATAACACCTGTCTGACTGTGTAAACAAGAAATAATAAGAATAAAGATTAAAACATCAGTATTAGACTTTTTGAGGAGACCATAAATAGAGAGCCCTCTCATGATCAAGGCCTGAAACCGCAATGCTGAAACCCAACATTCAGCCCTAAGAGTGGTTCTAAATAACAGGCAAGCCGAGGTCTGGCGACCTCAAGCAAACTTCTGATGTGCCCTTACTCTGTAACATTCTATTTCCTAACATATTTTCTCAGCTTGAGCAATTGCCAATTGCTACTCAAATACCTTCACTTTACTTTTGATAGCAGTACTTTGGCCCTTCTCCCAACCCAAAACAGAGCCTGACATGTTCCCAATGCTTTGTCCGAAGAAGCGGTGTATAACATGTCACAGTCGGGTACTTTATTACACAATATTATGAGCAGCAAGCTTTTGAAGTCTCTAGAATCAAGTGGAATATTAAGCTAGAGGGGAGTGGGGGTTAGTGTAATAGTCCCAAAGTCTGCAGCTTACAATCAACTTAAACGGAGTGCATATCAGGAGGTTTTATACATGGGGGAGCATTCAAAAATGACTTCCCCCACCTGTACCCACCTTGTTCTGCACTATGATGTGTATACCAACCCTTACAGCCCAATCTTATGTATGCATACTCAGAAACAAGTATCACTGGCTGACATCCAGACCAACACTGCACTAATGCAAATGTGTTGCACGAGCTCATTTCCCTAAAGCCCTGTTTGAACATTATACAAAAATCATGCCATACACAATCACAGCATTGAAAGCTGGTCTGGAAGCCCCACCTTGGCATGTCACTTACCCTCCTCACTAACCATGAGCGGCAACCCAGGGTAAATGCTGCTTAATCAGATTCGTATTTTCAAAACAAAGTGGTTGAGTAAGGGTGTAGCAGCTCTAACATCACCTTCTCTCTTTAAAGCAACTTAAAATGGGACATGCATTCTCTTCTGTGATTTATGCAGCCTTCCTGAGTTTATCAAAGTGTTTCATGGAGCTATTTGAATTGTGTGCCCCTAATTCTGAATTTTGAATTGTGTGCCCCTAATTTGTGCTATGCAAAAAAGCTTCAATGAAATAATGTGCTCATCATTGTCAGGTGACTCCAGATAAGCTTCTGATTTGTCCTTACTACTGTAACAGATAAGGTCTGTTCAGTATGGATGTGCATGAACCGAGGTTTGAGCAAACATTCAGCACCATGGGGAAGGGAGCGCCCTCCCCATGCTGACCACACAAATGGCACCAGTACATGTACGAATGCCATGTGTGTGTAAGTGCCACATGGGGGTACTTGAGTAAGGACCTGCTTTCCTTAAAAAGGGAAGGGGGGGGGAAGACTCCACTGCTCTCCCTGTAGCACCGAACCAGTTCAGACTTCATCCAAATCAGTTCAGCGCCAATCTTGTGCTCAAACCTTGGTTTGTACACATCCATACTATTTACACAAGCAACAGAAAGAGGGTAGGAGGCAGTATATCCAGGTTATCATGGGAATCTTTCCCAGTCAGCTTGCTCAAACAGGGTAGCCCAACTTTTGTACCCTGCTTAACCCAGGTAGGAGGGAAAGAGATCTCTCCTATTTTACTGCTTTGGATGTGTGGGTCCATTTACCATTCCTAGCAGCTCCAGGGAACTAGCAGCCATGAAAACAATAGAATTGTGGCTACAGGGGCTGCTACATGTGAATGTGCTGCTCTGCAAAGCACACTTTATGGCCCTATGCTTGCAACCTCTTTATCAGTCCTGGGCCTGCCTCCTGGCCCTTTGTGGCCAATCAGAGGACAGCTGCTGATGTAATGAGGCTTGCCAGTCTACTCACAGTGCAAAGCATGGTGGGAAGGCTTCTTTGGCCCTAGGAACATAAGAAGCTGCTTTATACCAAATCAGACCATTAGTCCGGCTACCTCAGTATTGTCCACACAGACTGGCAGCAACTTCTCCAAGGTTGCAGGCAGGAGTCTCTCTCAGTCCTGTCTTGGAGATGCCATGGAGTGAACTTTGAATCTGTTCCCTCAGGTCATCTCAGAGGACCTTCTATTGTTCCCGATCCCAATTTCAGTAATGGAGTCCTCAGCTTACTTACTCATGTATGCTGGGTCTAGTGACCCAAATAGTTTCTGATCAACTGTTGCTACTAGCTCTTTACTCCCCTAATCCATGTGAATGTCCAGTGGAAACACTTGGAAAGCTGTGGCTTAGGAAAAGAATAGAGGAGTAATTCAGGGCTTCTGCCTCCTGTTGATAAACTGTCTGGTGGCTTGTTTTTAAAACACAAATTATAAATAGATTATAATGCACACAGTGCATGACAGCACTTACCAGATTTCACAGGTGTTTCTTTGGTGGATACTAGCTGCAGCAAAGTTTGGACACCATATCCCTTCAGACAGACAACGTCTGGCATTTCCAGCAGACGATGCTTAGCAGAGGAAGCATTTCCTAGTGGCAAGTGTTCTTGATAGGTAGCATTGTAGGCAGCACGGAACTGGAATAGTGACATACCCTCAGGGTGCATTCCCAAGATGTGGGCCACCTTCTGCTTCAATTCATCCAGATCCTTCAAGGAATGAGGATCAGTCAGGTTGGAACTGCTTGGCAGCTGGGCTTTAAACATATAATTTATCTCTTTGGCTGGTGGTGATCCACCAAACTGACATACACTTGCCAGCTGTGATGAAACATCAGAATGAAGAGGGGAGGAATTCTTAGTCTTGCCTGAGGTTCCTGAGAGCTCCCAAGAGGAAGGACAGTTTGGAATTGTGGTGGATGGTACAGGAAGGCTCTTGGTCCAAGCTTTGCTTGCTGAGGAATCATGGAAGTTGAATTAAGGATTAAAGTCAACACTGAGGCCTCAAAAAGGAGGATAAACCATTATTGCTGAGTTAGTAAGCAGAGAAAAACAGGTTGCTTATGTGTAACCAATGATTTTTTAGTCATCCGTGCATTTACACTATTCTACTTTCCAAAGAAGCTACTGCAGAGACACATTGCCCAATAGAGTGAATGCATGGATGACCACAACAAAAATAATTGGTTTAAATATATTTCTGTTTCGCCTTTCAACAAAAAGTCTTCAAAGCAGCAAATAAGGCATATGAAGAATAATATAAGAACATATCAACATTTTTAACACCCTAATGCTTATTATTAGCAGTAACACTGATATGAGTAACAAACTAATCAGCACAACCCAACAGCCCTCCAGCAGAGGGCTGCCTTGCCCTGCTGTCTGAAAGCCAATAACGAAGGAGCAAGGGGAACCTTCCATCACAGAAAAAGCCCTTTCTTTCATCACCACTCACCATACTTTAGATGGCAGGGGTAAATGAAACAGGGCCATCAAAGATGATATTAACATATTGGTAAGTTCATATGCGAGAAAGCAGCTTTATTTTGGATCCGAAGTGTTTAGGGCCTCGAAGATCAAAGCCAGCTCTTTAACCAACTGGGAGTCATTGGGAAAGTGTCGACATAGTAGCAATATACTGGCTAACATCAATGGTTAGCCAGACTAATGCTACATTGCTCCTATGAAGGAGGAGCAAATTTCACCATTCTCCCCTTCACTCTGAAGCCCACTGCACGTCCCCAAAATGCAATGGGCAGGGACATTTTGTAGGGAGGCAATGTGGGTTTCAAAGGGAAGATCAACTAAAGTCACCTATCCCCCATAGCACCAGCACAACATTAGTCTGGGTGTCAGCTACTAAAACTACTGAGGAAAACATATACAATTAGTCAGGGAACAGCAACCAACCTCCACTACTTCTGGAGAATCTCAAGAATCAGTTTTCATTTAACTAACAATAAAAAAGGGTAACAAAACAAAGAACACAATTTGTTTTATATTTTTAGCTTAATATTTTAATTGTCTTTTTTACAATCTTGTTTTTAAATTTTGCTGTAAACCGCCTTGGGATTGTTCTAATGAAAGTGGGTATATAAATTTAACAATCAATCAATCAATCAGTAAATCTAAGCAGTTCTGGGGCTACTCAATGCTTAGTTGTCAGACTGCTCAGGAACACTATATACATTGTGAAGTACTCACTGGTTAACAATTGTTTTTGTGTTTATATGTTATTTAGTCTAGGGATTTAGTGAAGTGAGCACAGCAACAGCTGCTAGGTTCTGGGATTGACAGGGAGAGTTCCATGGATCTCAGAACCCAGGAAGGAGAGTCAGTTGGAAGTTAACTGCCGAGGATGAAGCTGGGAGAAAAGGGACTCTAACGTTAAGATGGCAAACTGTATCTGACTGTGCTTTGAACTATGTGTTCCTTAGAAGGGTTCAACTTCTGTTCCATTTTTTTCTCTCTCTGTGGATTGGGCAGTAAATTAATCCATCCATCCAATCACATACATTACCTTTAATTTTGCAGAAGGAATAAAAGATTCCTTCTTTACCCCTGCAACTTGGCAAAGAGGCACCTTTTAATGCAGTGATTCTCTTTATTTAGCAGGGGGAGAGTAACTGGCCCTATCCACCCCCAGCACAGTACCTCGAGTGACTGTTGCTGGTGTCTATTTTATGTTTCTTTGTAGATTGTGAGCCCTTTGGGGACAGGGATCCATCTTATTTATTTATTATTTCTCTATGTAAACTGTCCTGAGCCATTTTTGGAAGGGCAGTATAGAAATCGAATACATGCAAAAAAATAATAATAATTTAATGAAGTTAATAGCCATGAGTGAGTAGTAAGAAGCTAGGATGGTGTTCTTCATTGTAAGGTCCAGGGCCAGTGGCAGCCCCCATCAACCCTAAGTACGGCCCCTTGACTAATTGTTTATTGGGCCTGTGCAAAGCTGAAGATGAATACTCTGCACCCTGGCCTGGCACCATGTGGAGATGTGCATTCTAACAGTACAGTGCTGTGTCCTGCGCCAGTAGGAAGTTCCTTTATAAGAAACGGAGTCCTCTTTAGGGATGTGCAGAACTGGTCCCGTGGTCCGCGGTCTGACGGTTCGTGATCGAACTGAACTCCACCCCGGTTCCGTCAGGACCGGAACCGAACCGCCGGTCCAGTGCGGACCAGTCCGCGCATTAAAAAAAAATTAAAGTGAAAAATATCTACCTGTAGCGCCTTTGGGGAGGGCTTGCTGTAGGCCGCAGGGGGGCGGTATCCCATGAGGGTTCCCCTCCCCCCACCGACCTCCATTGTTACCACCGTGGCCAGGTAAATGAAGTATTTTGGGCCTTTTGGGGCCTCTGTAAAAGGCGAGCGGTGGCCATTTTGGGGGGGAAAGAGGCAGGAGGGGTAAGTGCAACCCGCCCGCCCTTAAAAGGAGACACCCCCCGCCGGCGTCAAACTTCAAACCGGCACCAGCACGAACCGGTTCACAGGCCTCTTGCATGGCCTTCAGACCGGTTTGTGCACATCCCTACTAGCTTCTTTGTAGAGAAGCCTTTACATGGGACATATCATGAGGTGGGTGGGGGCGGGGATGTATATATCATTGCATCACATCACAGGAAGCAGTCAACTTGGAGATTTACCTGGTACATTGTTTCTGTGGCTCAGCTGTGGCTCAGCTACTCTTGTCATCTGTATGATGGGGACAGCAACATCAACCAAGGAAGAGCCAGAATTAACCCCAGGACCTAACAAGAAAAGAATATAAACTTACAAGAATGGACCATCAACAAAATGTTGCATTATATCCCTGGTGTGCACATGTTACCTGAGCCTCATAAATCTCCCATTCTTTTTGTTCAAGTCATCGACCCACTCCTTTCCACTCCTCGCCACAGAGTCCCATTAGTTCGTCCACCTGCTTGTCTGTTAAACTGCACTCTGAGCTCACAAACATTACGTCCCATTGATTAACATGGGAGCCATTTGGAGGCGGGGTTTTGGTCCCCTAGGGTTCCCCCCCTTCAGATTTTTTTGAACATCAACATATCTGCAGGTCACCCAAGTCTGCTGGTACCTCCCACTTACCCACAGGGAGTTCAGCTCCCTATCCATAAGAACCCCAAATTTCAGCACTTTCAACTATATTATAAAGGTATTTCCTAGGATAGATGCTTGCATGATCCTATTGCAAGAAGCAAAGGACTGAGCAAACATCTGTACTTCGGAAACCAAGTACAGACAATTCTAGATGTATTCATCTTGAAGGACAGGGAATACAAAACTATATTGGGCAGGCCACTACTTATTGGTTGATGAGTATTTAAGCTAATTGTCAGTTCTCACAAAAGTGGCCAGAGGCATCAGTGCCCTTTTTACTCTATCTCCCTTGTAGCTTTCACTGCTGCCACCAAGAAAATATCCTTTCTCTTTCTTTCTTTCTTCCTACCCACTGCCTTGCCTTCCACCTGGCTGTATTCCAATGGTGCTCTTGCACTTCAACCTTTGAGCATTCTTTCATGACTGCCAATATATTTGTTCCAAGAACAGTGGAACAGCCATTAAACACGGTGCAGGAAACAAAAGTTTCAAAGCAAGGTGAGCAAAAAGCAAAATTAAGTTTTGACTAATGACTGGAGGGGGGAATAAACGAGGATTCTATGAGAAGAACAATCCTAAAGCATCATCTGCAGTAAACCATAACAGCAGCAGGATATAAAAACAACACAGAAAAAACTAAATCTATATCGACAAGTTACTTCAGTCAGATTCTAAAATCAGACAGTTTCTTCCAGCTCATATATACCCTTTCTTTGTCTACTCCTTCTCCATTTCTTCAGCAAACACTTTCAGCAAACACTTACACAGCTCTCCTTATCCTGGCTCTCCTGCTGTCTACTTTTCTCTTATCTCACTCTGGCTTAAAGAGGCTGATTTGGACTCCCCGCCCCCTCCAAGATTTTGACCAATCAGAAAGGCAATAGCTTAGGTTTGTTTGGCCAATAACTTAAGTTTCTGTTTCCTGGATTGATCTTTTGAACCTCCAAAGCAAAATGATCTTTTAACTCTCCTGGAAAATGGGAACTGACCTCATTCTTACCTTTTTCCAGCTGAACTACTAAATGACCCTATTAGGGCTAAAATTCTAACACCAATATCTATGCCAAAAAAATTTTTTTAAAGTTCTTGTAAAAATCAATCTGCCTACTTTCCTTTCACTATAATGTTAATTGATAATTGCCATCTTCAAATTGATGCATTTTTGTTGTTAAACATCAAAGGCAATATGCAAAGTACACTAAAAGAATATCCACCTGAGCCTTATCTGTAAGGGGCACCCGGCACAGGTGGAGGATGGCAATGAGATAATGACGTCGTTATAAAATATGCCATCGAGTTGTCTCTATATGGCACTACAACTGTTACAAATGTGATCCAAATGTGATCCAAATGTGATCCAAGCATTGCAAGTTGGTGGGGTGGGGGTGGACACATGGACAGACACAGAGCAAGGTTATCTCATAAGACTACTTTCCTAGGAAAATAGGCTAAAAATCCCAACTCATTAACACACTGAATATATATTTTTTAAAAATTCTAAAATATTGGAAATAGTTCCATTCCTTTGTATCACTTGTCCACAGAGGAAAACTAAACTATTTGAGCATCAACCTGGACATTCTAGTAACAGAAAGGAGTGGTAGAAATATTCTCAAAGCAACACTACCGTTACACATTCTCTCCCCCACTGTCCAAATGCTTCACTTTTCATACCATTTTTTCTAAGCTGTGGTCTCAAACCATAAGTAATATCCAGTTGAGGACAGTGTTCCCTGTCACAGGGGTTCCCAGATGTTGTTGACTAAAGGCAAAAGTGTGCCATCGAGTCAGTGTCGGTTCCTGGTGACCACAGAGCCCTGTGGTTATCTTTGGTAGAATACAGGAGGGGTTGACCATTGCCATCTCCCATGCAGTATGAGATGATGCCTTTCAGCACCTTCCTATATCACTGCTGCCCGATATAGGTGTTTCCCATAGTCTCGGAAACATACTGGCGGGGATTCGAACCGGCAACCTCTGGCTTGCTAGACAAGTCATTTCCCCATTCCGCCTACAACTCCAATAATCCCCAGCCAGACAACACTGCAACTGAGAATTCTGGGAGTTGTAGTCAATAACATCTGGGAATCCCTGGGACAGGGAACACTGAGGGAAAACCTGCCAGTAAGAGAAGGGATTTGCAAGGGAAAATTTCACATACTTTAATTTGTGTTGTTGGGTTTTTGTTTTGTTTTGTTTTGTTTAAGAAATGCTATTGAACAGTTGTGAAATAAATTAGGAGCAAGATGTAATGAGTCTATGGCATTGTGCTCAAAAGTCTGCACAAGCAGGTTAATGGAACTGAGTGCCACTTAATTGGCCACTTATTACTCCTGACTGACTGGGCTCAAGCTCTGTAAAGCATTCTGGACCTAGTGCTCTAAGCAAGTTTGGGAACCAAATGCAAGCCTGCCCTAAAAGAACATAGGAACATAGGAAACTGCCATATACTGAGTCAGACCATTGGTCTATCTAGCTCAGTATTGTCTTCACAGACTGGCAGTGGCTTCTCCAAGGTTGCAGGCAGGAATGTCTCAGCCCTATCTTGGAGAAGCCAGGGAGGGAACATGGAACCTTCTGCTCTTCCCAGGGCGGCTCCATCTCCTGACAGGAATATCTTACAGCGCTCACACTTCTAGTTTCCCTTTCATAGGTAACCAGGGCAGACCCTGTTTAGCTAAGGGGACAAGTCATGCTTGCTACCACAAGACCAGCTCCTAGCAGCCAGAGCTCCACCCTCCAAACTTCACCTGATCCAAGTTGGACAACACAGTTGTGCCTCTCCTCCTGGTATCTGATGTTTAGCTCAGGCATTTGGTGTTCCAAGAAAGCCAGCGAGTCTTGGTGGCCTTGGGCAATGCTGAGCCTTTCCAAATCCACTCCATCCTTGGCCAGAAGGAGTTCCTGCACTTTCTTCACCTTCAAGCCTGACTGGTATGCACCAATGAGGTTGGTGAGTAATGCCAAGACTTCTGACAGTGCTGCCATAGCAAAAACAAAAATGAAATACATTACTATAAGGCTGAGTGCGGGGGATCTAAGAATATAAATCTATATCAGTCCAATAAGGATCTATTAACATTTTGTTTAAACATTCCAATTAGGAAAATGCCAGCATTCTTCTCCCAAAAAGTATTTCATATTAATTAAACAGCAAGATCATAAGTTTTCTTTAGCATATTTTGTAGCTAGATTGGTATGACATCCTGCAAAGCTCCATGATTTGCACTCTCAGATTGTAAACAGTGTATGATTCTCCAAGTCAAAGAAAAACGAACAGTTTGAAAATTGAATTTTTTATTTTTTAAAAAAACTATTTAGTGGGCCCCAGCCTCCCAGAAGAGGGTTTGTTTTTGCTTGTTTCTGTATTTTTCTAGGTCGACATGAGAAGTTAAAGGATGCTACATTATTATGAAAATTGACATCTGTACACCTCTCTCAACTTCATCTAATGGTTAAGCTATTTCCAAGCTAAGCACTGGCCTCAACACATAAGAAGGCCAAAAGCCTGCACGCCCCGCGATCATTGGAGGACATCCTGGTTCACTGTCAGGGCATCCTTTAGTTATGTGAGCATTTATCTGAATCACTGCTCTATACACATTCCAGACCCAATTAAACAATGGATCAGGATGTCCTCCAGTGCCTGCTCTGCAAGAAAAAGGGAATGACACGTAGTAGTCAAGCCTTCATCCTCCAAACATCACCTGGTGCAAGCTGAACAACACAGTTGAGCCTGTCCTCTTGGTATCTGATGTTTAGCTCAGGCATTTGGTGTTCCAAGAAAGCCAGCAAGTCTTGGTGGCCTTGGGCAATGCTGAACCTTTCCAAATCCACTCCATCCTTGGCCAGAAGGAGTTCCTGCACTTTCTTCACCTTCAAGCCAAATCTGTACTTGGCAACAAGGTCAGTGAGTAATGCCAAGACTTCTGACAGTGCTATCAGAGCAAAAACAAAAAAGAAACATGAAGTAATTTGAATAACTTTTAGGAAAAAAATTAAAGATAGCAATCTGCATCAGTCCAATCCAAATCTCAGCAAACGATTTTGTTTAGATATTACAGGCAAAAATACTATTTTCTGCTAGTTAAAAATTAGTCAATGATTGCACCTATCCGTCAGTTAATAAGAAAAGGCTGTGTACACTGAGTATTTCCATGAAAGCAAAGGAAAGGCACATAATGTGACACTGGCCCTAGAATTTGTTTTCTAAAGAATTTCAGTTTTCAATAAATTAAGAAAAAAGCAAGGTTCTAGCCCTTGCAGCTATGGAGATATAGTTGAGAGTGTACGGGCAATACTTGGTGCAGTCTCAGAAGCCAGAGGAATTTCTGCAGATCTGCAGTAATCAGAAAGAAATGCACTCCATGTTCTCTCAAACCCAATTCAAGGAAAGTTGGCAAGCACTGGCAAGGGAGAATCAGCAAGTAGCAGGGGCTGCTTAGTGAACCTTCATAGGTTGCACCTCCCTGTTCAGGTTGTCGCCCATGTTCCTCCACTATGCCACGTGAGCAGAGGGCCTTTCCAGAAATGTCTAATAGGCTCTGGAATCCTCTTCCATAAGAAGTCCATAAGTAGTATAATAGTTCCATAAGAAGTATAATATCAGTTCATTTGTTTGGCTTTTATTGTTAGCAGCCACCCTGGATGTTCTAGTGACAGGAAAGAAAAGACTGTACCGTCGAGCTGGTGTCGACTTCTGGCCACCAGAGAGCCGTGTGGCTTTCTTGGTAGAATGCAGGAGTGGTTTACCATTGCCTTTCTCCCATGCAGTATGAGAGGATGCCTTTGCCGTTGAAACTGAAGTGAGTATCCGCCTCCAGCACCTTCCTATATCGCTGCTGCCCGATATAGGTGACTACAAATATATATTTACTAGGCACAGTCTGGAAAGCACACCAGTGGAGATTTGAACTAACAGCCTCTTGCTCCCTAGGCAAGCTGCTTCCCCTATGCGCCACCACAACTGATTCTAGTGACAGAGACCACCACATATGCTTCTGCTCAAAGACCATTTTTCGCTCCCCCCACCCCCACAACAGTTATCTAAAAACCATAAGAAATATTCAAATATTCAACTATGAGAAAACCTATTACTGCAAAAAAGCATTTGCAAAGGAAAATTCCTTACATTCAGTGTTTCTTAGAAGGCAATACAATCTAAAAGCTGTTGTGAAATCACAAGCTGGGAGACGCAATGACTCACTTGCACTTGGCTCAGGAAAAAACTACAGAAGCAACAGGCCGCCGGAACAGAATGCCATTTGCCAGCAGTCTACGTAACCAACAGTCCCAAGGCAATAACTTTTGAGCCAACAGCCAATGGCCATGACTTCGCACTGGGTTCAAGCTCTGAGAGGCATTTTGGATACAGCGGTCTAAGCAATCTGCATGCATGCCCTGCAAGAAAAAGGAATGACACCTAGCAGCCAGGCCTTCATCCTCCAAAACATCACCTGGTCCAAGCTGAACAACACAGTTGAGCCTGTCCTCTTGATATCTGATGTTTAGCTCAGGCATTTGGTGTTCCAAGAAGGCCAGCGAGTCTTGGTGGCCTTGGGCAATGCTGAACTTCTCCAGATCCACTCCATCCCTGGCCAGAAGGAGTTCCTGCACTTTCTTCACCTTCAAGCCTGACTGGTATGCACCAATGAGGTTGGTGAGTAATGCCAAGACCTCCGACACTACTGCCAGAGCACAAACAAAAAAGAAGAAACATGAAATACATTCACATAAAGCTTAGGGTGGGTGGGGGGAATAAAGATAGCAGTGTGCATCAGTCCAATCCAAAGCTCAGCACAAGGTTTTTTTTAGGAATTACAAACAAAAATGCTAATGATTTTCTGACATTTAAAAATTAGTCAATAGTTGCACCTATTTGTCAGTTAATATGAAAAGGCTGTGTGCACTGCATATTTCCATGAAAGCAAAAGAAAAGGCACAGAGTGTGGCCCTGGAATTGATTCTCTCAAGAATCCCAGTCGACAAAACAATAAGAAAAAAGCAAGGAAATAGGAAAAAAGCACAGCCTTTGTAGCTGTGGAGATATGCTTGAGAGTGTACAGGCAATACCAGATGCAATCTCAGAAGCCAGAAGAATTTCTGCAGATTTCCAGTAACCAGGAAGAAATACAGTGCCCTGTATTCCTTTTCTGCATAAGGAGCAGAATTATGAAGAAAAAGAGAAAAAAGGCCAAGCCATGCAATTCTGCAAAGCTTACAGAGATCAAATCAAAGTACAGAGCATTTCTTGTTGCAGAATCTGGGATGCCTTAGCATAGAACTTGGGCATGTATTCTTAGCAGTACATACAGGAGAACCTCGTTATACACGGATTCTATATCCGCAGTTTCGTGGGTGTCTGGCACCCAATTTTAATATTCACTGAAACCAAAAGGTTAAAGCCCACATAACTGTGGTTCCTAAAGGTCCGAAAGGGACTGCTGAGGTTTCTGCCCTCCATTTTGTGGCTCCTTTCTTTGAAAAATAAGCAATTTCCCCCAATATTTTTCATGGTTTGGGGGCACATTTAGCCGCTTGGGGTCATTGCTGAGCACAAGGAGATCCCGCGGAGCACACTACAGTAGCGGGGTGGGGGTTTTGCCATTTTTTGGTATTTAAAAAACTTCATAGACAAGGAACAGAATCCCCATGAGTAATGAGGTTTGCCTGTACTCAGCCCCCATTAAAGCTTGACCTACTGAAGTTCTATTAAAAACCAATACATTCTTAATCAGTAATAATATTTTTGATTTCATATCCTCCACCTCTGCTAATTTTCTCACTGCATACACTATTTACTTTGAAGCAATTTTTTCCCCACAAACCAATAATTCCTATGCTATTGTACCTATCTGAGCCCATCAAAACCCCAGCATACACTAATTTAGAATTTATCATATTTGGTAGCTAGATTTGAAAGACATCTTGCAAAGAACACAGCTTTTCACTCTCAAAAAGTTTTTTTTTAAATCCATTATTTTTCAGGTCAAAGGGAAAGGTACAATTTGAAAATCAAGCTAAACAAGTCTTTGGTGAGTTATGTCAACAACAAAAAACCCATAGAAGCCCCCCCCCACCCCACCCCGCCATTTCAGTGTTCTCTAGGAAGGTATAAGAAATTTGAGATTACTAAAAAATTATGAAAATGGGACAAGTGTACACCTCACCTCTCTGTCTAAATGGAGAACTTGAACACGTCCTAATGAAGTGTTCTTCATTGACAGGCCTGGCGGCCAGTGGTGGCCCCCATCAACCCAAGTGCAGCCCCCTGACTAATTGGTTATTGGACTTGCATGAAGCTTTGGCCAAAGCTGAATACTCTGCACAGTCCCGACACCATTCCCAAAATGCAGTGCTGCACTTTGCCCTGTGGGGAAGGGGAACCCTATTGGGCCCCTGCACCATCTTGGAAGGCATTCACAGAATCCCTGTGAATCCCTGTCCTTTCTTCCCACAGCAATTTTAAAGAGAGCTCTCTCTCACACAGAGAGAACCTTCACAGCTCTGAGAAAACCACAGTACTGTGTGGAGATCTGCAGAGTGGGAAAAACCATTGTAGGTGGGGTTTTTTGGCCAAAGAGGCCCCTGCTTGAAAAACAGTGAAGATCGCTGTCCTAATGGCTAAACCATGATTCTTTTATATTTAGTAAGGGAAAAGCAACTGGGCCTTTCCAAACCCAGCATAGCATCCATCGTGTGGCTGTTATTGGTGTCTACCTTGTGCCTTTTGTACCTACCTTTTAGACTGTGAACCCAGGTACAGGGAACCATCTTGGTTTTTTCTATGAAAACCACCATGAAAATATTTCTGGGAAAAGTGTATAAAAGTAGTAATAGTAGTAGTAGTACACTATTTCCAAGTCCCACCAAAAGCTGAAACTTGAACTAGATATACCTCGGGACAAACGGGCTGCTAAAAAAAAAACACAACCCTAACTTTTAAACGGCATATTTCCCCCCAGAACATGAGGGATATGGGTATAAAAACTCACAATACAGGTATAAAAATCCCAACTAATAAAAAGCTGAGCAATGTGTGGGATAGAACCCTGAAGTGTGCGAGTTCCAATGCCTATGACAACCTCAGTTCCTGGATTCCTGGTTAAGAAACCTTTACACAAGAAGCACCAAAGGAAGGGAGAATACAAACCACTCTACTATACACATCATTGGAAGGAATCAGTTTGGAAGTTCACCTGGTACAGAAGTTGCTGGCTCAGCTTTTATGTTTGTCCATACGGAAGGTATACGGGCATTAGGCAGGGGAGGGACAAAGTTAATCCCAGGACCTTACAAGGGGAGAAGAGGAAAACGATCATGTTAGCAAGGACAGACGCATGCATAATCCAATGACAAGCAGCATGGGCCTGAACACAAATCTATGCATCAGAAATAAGGTACAGAGAATTCTGGGTACGCCAATCTCAAAAAATGCAGAATATAAGCAAGTATTTAGAAGGCAAACACTTGTTGGCAGATCATCTACATTGTTACAAAGAGTGCATCCTTACACTGAAAAGAATGGTAGCTCACTGCCACTTGTGGACAAAACAGAAGTACTTACAAGCACAACATATTTTCAGTCATGGAATGAGTTAACTAATGGAGGAACTAGATGGTACAAGGAAAATATGGGGTTCCCAACCTCCAGTTTTCTCAAACCAGCTTCGGGGTAGGTGGGGAAGGACTGGCATGCAAGAATCAGCAAGTAGCAGGGGCTGCTTAGTGAACCTTCACAGGATGCACTTTCCTGTTTAGGTTGTTGCCCATGTTCCTCCACTATGCAGTGTAAGCAGAGGGCCTTTCCAGAAATGTCTAACAGGCTCTGGAATCCTCTTCTCTAAGAATTTTATTTTTCTCCGTTTCTCCTGGCCTTTCGGCACTCCGTGAAAAGCCATTTAGGGAAGGGATTTGCTTTTTGTTGTTGATTACGTTTCTATAATATATCACTTCATTCCTTTGGCTTTTACTGTTAGCAGCCACCCTGGATGTCTTAGTGACAGAAACCACCACAGATGCTTCTGCTCAAAGACCATCTTTAACCTCCCCACCCCCTCAGCTGCGATCACAAACCATAAGTAATATTCAACTATGAGGAAACCTGTTAATGCAAAAAAGCATTTGCAAGGAAAAATTCCTCACACATACTAGATTTTTACAGCTGTACTGAAATCACAAGTTGGGAGACGCAATGACGCACTTGCACTTGGCTCAGGAAAAAACCTGCAGAAACAACAGGTTGATGGAAGAGATGCCATTTCCCAGCAGTCTATATAACCAACAGTCCCAAGGCAATAATAATAATGATAATAACTAGCTGGCCCAGGCGCATAACATCTGCGTCTCTAGTTCTCCCCACTCCTTCTCGGCTCTCCCCCATTTCTCAGCCCCCTTGGTCATTGTTGCTTTCTCTCCCCTGCTGCAGTTTTCTATTTCTCCCCACCCCGCCCCCACCGTTTTCTCCGCTGCCACCACCACCACTTTCTCTCCCCCCGACACCGCAATTGTTGTTTTCTTTGCCCTGCCGTTTTCTTCCCCCCACCCGCACGCCTGTCCTTCCCGGCTTTCCTCTGCCCCTCCAAGCAGCTCACTCACGAACTCTCGTGAAAGCTGTCACACATGGGATTAGTGACAGGTACATCTTAGATAATTGTATATCTATGGAGGAAGGGAGGGAGATTTGAGCCACTGACCATGATTGCTGAATGAATTCAAGCTCCAAGAGGCAGTTTGGATGTAGAGGTCTAAGCAATTTTGGGGACCAAATACTATCAAATGTGTATGCGTGCCGTGCAAGAAAAAGGAATGAGACCTGGCAGCCAGGCCTTCATCCTCCAAACCACACCTGATCCAAGCTGAACAACACAGTTAAGCCTGTTCTCTTGGTATCTGATGTTTAGCTCAGGCATTTGGTGTTCCAGAAAAGCCAGCGAGTCTTGGTGGCCTTGGGCAATGCTGAACTTCTCCAAATCCACTCCATCCTTGGCAAGAAGGAGTTCCTGCACTTTCTTCACCTTCAAGCCTAGCTGATATGCACCAATGAGGTTGGTGAGTAATGCCAAGACTTTTGACAGTGCTGCCATAGCAAAAACAAAAATGAAATACATTACTATAAAGTTGGGGGGGGGAATCTGAGAATATAAATCTACATCAGTCCAAATAAGGATCTATGAACATTTTGTTTAAACATTCCAGTTAGGAAAATGCCAGCATTCTTCTCACAAAAAGTATTTCATATTAAATAAAGAGCAAGATCATAAGATTTCTTTAGCATATTTTGTGGCTAGATTGGTATAATAAGCAAAAGCTGTGTGCACTGATTATTTCCAAGAAAGCAAGCAAAGAGCACATAATGTGATATTGGCCCTAGAACTGATTCTCTCAAGCATTTCAGTCGGCAATAAAATAGGAAAAAAAGTAACTTTCTTGTAGCTGTGGAGATATGCTTGAGAGTATATGGGCAATACCTGGTGGAATCTCAGATGCCAGAGGAATTTCTGCATATTTCTAGTAACCAGGAAGAAATACAGTCCCCTGTATTCCTTTACATACAATTTACAATTCCTGTAAATTGTAGCTGTGGAGATATGCTTGAGAGTATATGGGCAATACCTGGTGGAATCTCAGATGCCAGAGGAATTTCTGCATATTTCTAGTAACCAGGAAGAAATACAGTCCCCTGTATTCCTTTTCTGCATTAGGAGCAGAATTACACAAAAAAGGCCAAGCCATGCAAATCTGCAAAACTTACAGGGGTCAAATCAAAGAACAGAGCATTTTCTGGGATACCTCAGCACACAACTTTGGCATGTATTCTTAGCAGTCCATACGGATTCTATATCCAAGGTTTCGCAGGTGTCTAATTTCAGTATCCATGTATATTGAAGGATTAAAACCCACATATCTGCGGTTCCTAGAGGGCCGGAAGTAACTGCCAAGGTCATTTCCACCCTCCATTTTGTCACCACGAGTCATGTTGTGACTCACTTCTTGGAAAAACACACATTTTTTCCATGATTTTTCATGGTGCATTTTGCAGCTAGGCAGGACGACACAAGGAGACCCCATGAAGCATAGTAGAGTACTTTTTCCACTCTTTTCAGCATATTTCTGCTCATTTCTTTTAAAAGAAAAACAAGCATTTTCCAGCAATTTTTTTACAGTTTGAGGGGGTAATGCTGGAAATAAGGAGATCCCTGTGGAGCACATTACAGCAGAGTATGGGGTGGGTGGGTGGGTTTTTTGCCATTTTAGGCATTTTTAAAACTTCTGGAGCCTAACCCCTCGTTTTCCATAGGCAGAATGCCTCGTTACTCACCATTCAATACTTGCGGAGGTAGGCAAGGAATGGAACCCCCGTGAGTAACATGGTTTGCCTGTACTCAGCCCCATTAAAATTTGACCTACGGAAGGCTGAGAGTCATTTGGGAATAGGGAAACATCTTATTTATTTTTCCATATAAACCACTATGGACATTTATTGGAAAATGGTATAAAAATAGTAGTAAGTTACTTCCAAGCCCCTCAAAAAGCTGAAACTTCAAATTGATGTACCTCAGGACACACTGTCTGCTTAAAAAAAAATTTTTAACTTTTAACTTTTAAACTCCATATTTACCCAAGGAACATGAGAGATACAGGCATGAAAAACAAAAAGCCAAGCAACATGTGGGATAGAACTCTGAGGTGTGAAAAAGAAAGAAAGAAAGAAAGAAAGAAAGAAAGAAAGAAAGAAAGAAAGAAAGAAAGAAAGAAAGAAAAGGTACAAACCACTCTACTATACACATCATTGGAAGGAATCGGTTTGGAAGTTCACCTGGTACAGAGGTTTCTGGCTCAGCTTTTATGTTTGTCCATATGGAAGGTATACGGGCATTAGGCAAGGGAGGGACAGAGTTAATCTCAGGACCTTACAAGGGGAGAAGAGGAAAACGATCATGTTAGCCAGGACAGACGCTTGCATGATACAATGACAAGCAGCATGGGCCTGAACACAAATCTATGCATCAGAAACAAGGTACTGAGAATTCTGGGTAAGCTGATCTCAAAAACAGCAAAATATAAGCAAGTATTTAGTAGGCAAGCACTTGTTGGCAGACCATCTACACTGTTACAAAGAGTGCATCATTACACTGAAAAGAATGGTAGCTTACTGCCACTTGTGGACAGAGCAGAAGTACTTACAAGGACAAAATATTTTCAGTCATGGAATGAGTTAACTAATGGAGGAACTAGATGGTACAAGGAAAATATGGGGTTCCCAACCTCCAGTTTTCTCAAACCAGCTTCGGGGTAGGTGGGGAAGCATTGGCATGCAAGAATCAACAAGTAGCAGGGCTGCTTAGTGAACCTTCACAGGTTGCACCTTCCGGTACAGGTTGTTGCCCATGTTCCTCCACTATGCCGTGTGAGCAGAGGGCCTTTCTATTTGTCTCAGTATCGCCTGGCCTTTTGGCACTCCCTGAAATGCCGTTTAGGAAAGGATTTGCTTTTTGTCATTTATTACGTTTCTATCATACATCACTTCATTTCTTTGGCTTTTACTGTTAGCAGCCACCCTGGATTTCCTAGTGACAGAGACACCATAAATGCTCATACTAGTTTTTTTTAGAAGACAATACAATCTAAAAGCTGTTGTGAAATCACAAGCTGGGAGATGCAATGACTCACTCGCACTTGGCTCAGGAAGAAACTGCAGAAGCAACAGGCCACCGGAACAGAATGCCATTTGCCAGCAGTCTATATAACCAACAGTCCCAGTATAAAAATAATAATGACTTCTAACTTGGTTCAAGCTCCAAGAAGCATTTTGCATGTAACAGTCTAAGCACATTTGGAGACCAAATCTGCATTTATGCCCTGCAAGAAAAAAGAATGACACCTAGCAGCCTTAATCCTCCAAACTTCACCTGATCCAAGCTGAACAACACAGTTGGGCCTGTGCTCTTGGTATCTTATGTTTAGCTCAGGCATTTGGTGTTCCAAGAAAGCCAGTGAGTCTTGGTGGCCTTGGGCAGTGCTGAACTTCTCCAAATCTACTCCATCCTTGGCCAGAAGGAGTTCCTGCACTTTCTTCACCTTCAAGCCTGTCTGGTAAGCACCAATGAGGTTGGTGAGTAATGCCAGGACCTCCGACACTGCTGGCAGAACACAATCAAAAAAGAAGAAACATGAAATACATTCACATAAAACCTATAAAATATTTTTGAAGACAGTAATGGGCATCAGTCCAATGAAGATCTATGTACATTTTGTGTAAACATTCCAATTGGGAAAGCACCCTCTCCTACCAGATATAAGCAAAAATGGAGAATTAAAAAGCCCCTTAAAAAAAAAATATGATTTTAGTTGTTTTTTTAAAAAAAACACTGAGGGAGGGAGAATGGCGAAGCTCTTCAAGGAGTGGATTCCAAAGCTGAGGGACCACAACCGAAAAAGCTCTGTCTCCAGTTCCCTCCAACCGATTCTGAGATGCTGAGTGGAACACCCTGGTAGGTTCATATGGGTGAATGGTCCAACAGGTACCCAAGCCCCAATCCATGTAGAGCTTTAAAGGTCAAGACCAGCACCTTGACTCTCGCCCAGAAGTGGACTGGTAACCAATAAAGCTTCTGTAGGACGGGTGTGACCCTCATGAAGCGACTTGTGCCCACAAGCACCCTTGCAGCAGCATTCTGGACCAAAAATCTCATAAGCTTACTTTCCTGAAAGTAAGTAGGCTTTAAAAAACAGTATGGTTCTCCTAAAGAGAAATGTACAGTTTGAAAATCAAGCTAAAAAATTCTTTCAAGAGCCATGTCAATCACCAAGAACCCACAGAAAAGGGGATCCCCCCCATCTTTATTTCAGTGTTCTCTAGTTAGGCACAAGGGAATTACTAGGAATTTATGAAAAATGGGACATCTGTACAGTTCTCTTTAAATGGAGAACTTTGTGTGCATCCCCAATGGTCAAGCTATTGGAAGACCACTAAAAGAAAAAACCCACAGGAATTTAACAGGTATGAATCCCAGAACATGTTGGCTACAAAAAAAAAATTAAAAAATTAAATGGCATTCTGTTCCCTTGAACATGAGGCTAATGTATACTTCACAAAACAGATAAGCACTCCAGAAAATCAAGTGTCAACCTAAATGTGGGATGGTAGCCTGAGGTATGGGAGTTCCATTGTCCATGGCAAGCTCAGTTCCTGGATTCCTGGTTAAGAACAGAAGAACAGCCCTACTGGATCAGGCCCAAAGCCCATCTAATACAACATCCTGTAGCACACAGTGGACCACCAGATGCCGCTGGAAGCCACAGGCAGGAGTTGAGGGCATGCCCTCTCTCCTGCTGTTACTCCCCTGCAACTGGTACTCAGAAGCATCCTGCCTTTGAGGCTGGAGGTGGCCTATAGCCCTCCGACTAGCAGCCGATGAGAGACCTCTCCTCCATGAAGTTATCCAAAACCCTCTTAAAGCCATCCAGGTTGTTGGCTGTCACCACATCTTGTGGCAAAGAATTCCACAAGTTGATTATGCATTGTGTGAAAAAGTACTTCCGTTTGTTGGTCCTAGATTTCCTGGCAATCAATTTCATGGGATGACCTGTGGTTCTTGTGTTATGTGAGAGGGAGAAGAATTTCTCTCTCTCCACTTTCTCTACACCATTCATGATTTTATACACCTTTATCATGTCTCCCCGCAGTCATCTTTTTTCTAAACTAAATATAAGAAAGGTGCTTTAGGCCCCTGATCATCTTGGTTGCCCTCTTCTGCACCTTTTCCAGTTCCACAATGTCCTTTTTTAGATGTGGTGACCAGAATTGTATGCAGTACTCCAGGTGTGGCCACACCATAGTTTTGTATAAGGGCATTAGAATATTACCAATTTTATTTCCAATTCCCTTCCTAATTATCACTAGCATGAAATCTGCCTTTTTCACAGCTGCCGCACATTGAATCAACACTTTCAATGAGCTGTCCACCACAACCCCAAGATCCCTGTCCTGGTCAGTCACAGACAGCTCAGATCCCATTAGCGTATACTTGAAGTTAGGATTTTTCGTCCCAATGTGCATCACTTTACACTTGCCAACACTGAACTGCATTTGCCACTTTGTCACCCATTCACCCAGTTTGGAGAGATCCTTTTGGAGCTCCTCACAATCCATTTTGGATTTCACTACCCGAAGGAATTTGGTATCATCTGCAAATCTGGCCACCTTGCTGCTTACCCCTGCTTCTAGATCATTTATGAATAAATTAAAAAGCACTGGTCCCAGTACAGATCCCTGGGGGATCCCACTTTCCTCCATTGTGAAAACTCTCCATTTATACCTACCCTCTGTTTCCTGTCCTTCAACCAGTTAGCAATCCACACATGTACTTGTCCCCTTATCCCATGACTGCTAAGTTTCCTCAGGAGTCTTTGATGAGGAACTTTGTCAAAAGCTTTTTGGAAGTCCAGGTATACTATGTCAACTGGATCACCTTGATCCACACACTTCTTGACACTCTCAAAGAACTCCAAAATGTTGGTGAGGCAAGGTTTACCTTTGCAGAAGCCATGCTGGTTCTCTCCCAGCAGGGCCTGTTCTTCTATGTGCTTTACAATTTTATCCTTGAGGATGCTTTCCATCAATTTGCCTGGAACGGATATTAAGCTAACCGGCCTGTAATTTCCCAGATCACCCCTGGATCCCTTAGGCTGAAAACCCTCAAAAGGTCGAAAACCTTTTATATGGAAAGTATCCAAGGGAAAAAAATGCGTTCAAACCACTGTACTACTCCTATCATAAGAAAAAAATCAGCTTGAAAGTTTACCTGGAAGAGAGACTGATGGCTCAACTCTTTTTGTCTGTATGCGGGGTACAGAGGCATCAGACAAGGGAGGGACTGAGTTATTCCCAGGACCTAACAAGAGAAGAATAAAACAATCATATTAGCCAGGACAGACACTTGTATGATCTAATGAAAAGAAGCACGGGTCTGAGCACAAACCTATGCATTAGAAACAAAGTACAGTTAATTCTGGGTCAGTTGATCTCAAAACATACAAACAAGGAATACAAGCATTTAGCTGACAAGTAATTGTTGGTCAGACAAATATCTAAGCTGCAGAACACATCAACACAGAGAAGAAAATGGTAGCTTATTGCCAGTTGAGTACAGAACTCAAGTACTTACTAGCACAAAATATTTTCAGTAATGAAATAAGTGCACTAGGGATGGAACTAGATGGTTCAAAGAAAATATTGGGTTTTAAGCCCACATTTCATTTCTTCATACACCAGATGCAGGGGGCGGGCAGGAAGAGACACTGGAAAGGGAGACTCATTAAGTAGGAGGGTTTGCTTGAAGTACCTTCCAAACTGGGCCTTCCCTTTCATTTAGGCTGTTGTCCAAGGCCTTATTCCATGTTCCATCCTCATCTGAAATAAGCAGAGGACTGGGGTGTACACGGAACCGTCTGGCCCAGTTCGGTTCAAGGCCAGTTCGGTCCAGCCCCCATTGAACCGCACCGGTCCGGTCTGGTGGGGGTCCGTGATTTTTTTAAAAATTTAAAATTAATGTTAAATACCTGTAGCCCCTTCGAGAGGCTTGCTTTAGGCCGCGGGGGGTCTGCGAGGGCTCCCCCTCCCCCCACTGGCCTCCCTCATCACCGCCGCAGCCGGGTAAATGTAGCATTTTTGGCCCTTTCGGGCCTCCGTAAAGGCGAGCGGACCTGTTCGGCAGTTCAGTTCCGGTCCGGATGGAACCGGGGGCAGGGGGTCAGTTTGATCCCGAACCCTCGAACCGAACTGCCAGACCACGGACCGGTTCTGCACATCCCTACAGAGGACCCAGGGGCAGAACTGTAACAGAGCAGACAGGTTCAAAGAACCCACCATGCTCTGTGTTGGAGAGCCGCGGAGCATCTGGAGAAGCCGCTGAGCTACCCCCTCTGCCTCCTTTGGAGGCTTGCCCAGTTGTGACCATCTTCTTTCCACTGACCAGGAGTCTGGCTGATGGAAGGAGGATAAGTGGTGCTGTGTGAGTGAAATGCGTGCACCACCACAGGGACAGTGCCATGGGGGAGGGGAGGCCGCCCATGTCATGAACAGAGGCCCATCTCTCCCCCACCCACCCCATGCCCCTAAAAAGGACCTTCTTGGTAATGTTCCTCATCTCTGGGAGGCCCGCTTATCTCAATCTCTTCTGGACTTTTGGCACTCAATAAAATACTATTTATGATGGCATTGCTTTTTGTCATTATGCTGGTATACTATATTTTTTCAGTTGTTAGGCTTTTAGTGTTAGGACCCCCTGAATGTCCTAGAAAGAAAAGCATGGTAGAAATGTTCTCAAACAAAGGTATGCCCCCAGTGGTGTAATTGTGCAGATGTGTTCAAAAAACAAGAGCCATCTACTCATACCGAGGGCCCTTCAACTGTCATCCCACAGCCCTTCCACCCCCCCCCCCAACTCTCCTCCACCGCCACGTGAAGGCCAGTACTAGACCTTTCACACTGCCATCTACCTGCCTTGCCATCACCTCCTCCTCTCTCCTCGCCATCACTCCATATTTACCCAGCTGGTTTTCACAGTGGCAAGCAGGCGGATGGGGTGTTTCCTCTCTTGCCTAAGTGAGAGGGAAAACATCCCATCTACTCACCTGCCACTCCAAGACAGGCCAGATAATGATGTCTGCATCAGGGTACATGTGTGCTTGTCACCATTATTACCCAGTCAACTCTTGGAGTAGCAAGTAGGTGAAACGGGATCAAGTGGGTAGTTTGATCTCTCTCAAGACATTCCATCTACCTGCTTGCTGCCACAACAGCCTACTAGGTAATGGTGGCAGTGGAAGTGATTGGGTGGGAACAGGAATTGAGAGGAGTGGGGAGACTGTGGTGGTAGTAATAGGCAGGCGGGGACAACGCCAAGGTGACTAGCACTGGCCCTCACATACAAATGGCAGGGAGTAGCAAATGGAGTGATGGAGGGGCATAACACAGGTCACCACAGGGCTTGCAACACCACTGCATGCCTCATCCCATCAATTCTCCCACACCACCACCGCAAATGCTTCGGCTCACAGACCACTTTTAACATCACACCCCACCCCGTTGTGGTCACAAACTATGAGTAATATTTGGCTGAGGAAAAACCTGCCAGTGAAGGAAGGAGTCTACAAGGAAGAAATTCTTACGTTCTTTAAAGAGGGTGGTTGTTATTTTTAAAAGAAGGAAATACTATTTAACAGCTGTTGTGTAATCACAAAATGACTCTATTGCATTTTACTGAAAAGAAAATTGCAGAAAGAGGCTGATGGAATGAAAATACCATTTGCTATGCGTCTTTTAAACCAACAGCTCCCAGTTTAATAACGTTTCTTATTCTACTACCTGTGTGACAAGAGGCTTCAAGTCAGGACTCCTGACTGGGTTTCAACTTTGGAAGCAGTTTGGACCCGGAGGCTACAAGCATGTTTTGAGACCAAATGCTATAAAACGTGATTGTCTCCCATGGAAGACAGAAGACTGAACCTAGCAATCAAGCTTTCCAACAGCTGATGCCTGAGGGGAGGAAAACAGATTACAGCTGCTTCCGTACTAGCAGTCATTCTTTTGCTCCGTCCTGACCCCTCCCTGGCTGTAATTGAGCCATGCAGGCTGGTTATTCATCCAATAGGAGAGGGAAGTCCCCAACTAGGAGGATGGCCAAGGTCGAGGATTTCCCTTACCTACTGGACAAAGCTAGCCTGCATGGCTCAATTACAGCTGGGGCAACGACAGGAGGGAGAGTGAGAGAGGTTAAGGTACCAAAGCAGCTGTGGCTCATTTTCCGACCCTCCAGATCATTAGCACAGGTCACTACTAGGAATGTGCAAAGAACCAGTTCACAGGCCCTTTATGGGCCTCAGAACTGGTTCGAAGAACCAGAGGTTCCGCCGGTTCAATGGAGAGGGGTGTTGAGCTTTAAGAGCGAGGAAGGGTGCACTTACCCCTCCCACCACTTTCCCCCCGCCGGCATTTGTTTTTTGAAAAGTCCATAGGGGTGGCAGTGTACCTCCTTGCCGCTTCATTGCCGTTTTCTAGATATGACCGGAAGTCCCCGACGCGCCCGCACACATACCCGTCATATCCAATTTCCGGTCATATCCAGAAAACGGGGGCAACAGAGTACTGCCGCCCCAATGGGCTTTTCAAAAACAAACACCGGCAAGGGGAAAGCGGTGGGAGGGGTAAGTGCAACCTCCCCTGCTCTTAAAGCTGCACCCCTGACGCCTTCGAGCCTCCACACAGCAGTTCCGTGCACATCCCTAGTCACTACTCAAGACTTCATTCTCCAAACTTCACCTGATCCATGTTTAACAACACAGTTGAGTCTGTCCTCGTGGTTTTTGATGTTTAGCTCAGGCATCTGGTGTTCCAAGAAGGCCAGTGAGTCCTTGTGGCCTTGGGCAATGCTGAACTTTTCCAAATCCACTCCATCCTTGGCCAGAAGGAGTTCCTGCACTTTCTTTACCTTCAGGCCTGACTGGTATGCACCAATGAGGTTGGTGAGTAATTCCAAGACTTCTGACAATGCTGCCAAAGCAAAGTAAAAAATGAACATGAAACAGATCAGCATTCAGTTTAAGAAGAAAAACTGAGCGTAGTAATGCACATTAGTCCATTTAGGAAAATGTCAGTGTTCTTATGCTAAATAGTATTTTATATGAAACCAACAAGAGTTCATAATCACTAGAAAAATATGAAAATACAACACCTTTCCAAAGTAGCTTACACATTGAAGGTGCAAAGAATGGGAGACTCTGCACCTTCATTGTATAAGCTACTTTACAAAAATGTTAAGAACATAAGAACAGCCCTGCTGGATCAGGCCCAAGGCCCATCTAGTCCAGCATCCTGTTTCGCACAGTGGCCCACCAGATGCCATTGGGAGCCTACAGTCAGGAGTTGAGGGCATGCCCTCTCACCTGCCATTACTCCCCTGCAACTGGTACTCAGAGGCACCCTGCCCTTGAGGCAGGAGGTGGCCTACAGCCCTCCGACTAGTAGCCATTGATAGACCTCTGCTCCATGAAGTCATCCAAACCCCTCTTAAAGCCATCCAGGTTGTTGGCTGTCACCACATCCTGTGGCAGAGAGTTCCACAAGTGGATCACGCGTTGTGTGAAAGGCAGAGAGTTCCACAAGTGGATCACGCGTTGTGTGAAAGGCAGAGAGTTCCACAAGTGGATCACGCGTTGTGTTGGAATTTGAACTCTCAGGTAAAATGGCTACCAGAAGTTTTCTCTTACATGAGACCTTCACGCACTTCAGTCAGAACCTGGGGCCTGAAGTTTACTTCATAATCGAGGTTTTGTTTGTTTGTTTTTGTTTTTACACTTTATATCCCGCTCTTCCTCCAAGGAGCCAAGAGCAGTGTACTACATACTTAGGTTTCTCCTAACAACCCTGTGAAGTAGGTTAGGCTGAGAGAAGTGACTGGCCTGGAGTCACCCAGCTAGTTTCATGGCTGAGTGGGGATTTGAACTCCGGTCCTAGTCCAGCACTCTAGCCACTACGCCACGCTGTTCTCGAGGTTGCTATTCCAGAGAAAGCCAAGCCCTACATGAGATAGAACACTGGAGTATGTGGAAGTTCCATGGCCTCTTCAGGCTTTGATTTGGACCAGGAGGCCTTTCCAGTTGTGCAGTCAAGGAAATGTAACAATGCTTGCAGACAGCAAACTTCTTTCACTGGTGTATTCCATATGTATCTAAGACCGTTCACAGGGTGGTCAAGACTTTCCTTTTTAGGTAACCTGTAGGATTCACTGAGGAGATTCTTTATACCATTTTAACATGTTTGCTTTCAGCCGTGCGGCTCCTGGCGGCAAACCCAGCTAAATGCCCTCCCCCTTAAACAAGGTTAAGGGAGCGAGCATTCCATTAACCTCAGGTTTTTTGGCAGCCCTGGCAGACACACTCGGGGATGGGGGAGAGGAGACCTCAGAAATGCACCACGCACTCACTCGGTGCATTTCTGAGGCGGGGGGCACGTGGCATCGCTTACCTTTGCCCGGCCCCCAGAGCTGCCGGACGAGCAGTGGGCCAGTGCAAGAGCGAAGCCGCCGCTTGTCTGGGCAGGGAATTCGCCTGCCCAACAATGGGCCAGTGATCGTCTGCAGGGAGAGTGGGTCAAACCCGTTCTCCCCGCAAACCTCCTTACGGCTCTTCACACTAATCATGTGAAGAGCCTCAGTATGTTTTTTGAAAGCATTTAAAAGAGAAACACAATACATTATTTTTACTTTTGTGCAACTTTGCGAGCTACTGTGACAGCCATGTGCTGAATATGCAGTATATTATAATACAAGATGTATCCCATGTCAGGTTTTGGGGGATACTCTGGAAATACAATACCATTTGGGACTACCATTTGAGCTGCTTGATTTGTGGAAGAGATGTACAAACGTGCTCAGAATTTTCTAGAGCAGAAGAACCTTGTTATACGTGAATTCTATATCCGCAGTTGCATGTATTCAGTCATCTAACTGACACCCGATTTCAATATCCGTGGCAATGAAAGGGTTAAAACCCACATATCCATGGTTCCTAGAGGGCTGGAAGTGATTGTGCAGATCACTTCTGGTTGCCATTTTGTCTGCAGGAGCCATTTGGGGGCTCATTTCGGGGGGGGGTTTAAATCTGTGGTTATGGGAACTGTTTTGGACTTGTGTGGGGGCATTGCTGGATGCCAGGAGACCCACTAAGCATGGCAGGGCACTTTATTTGGCTGAATTTGGGGTTTTAAAAATTTGTTTCGATGGTGGGTTGTTGTTTTTTTAAGTCTAGGAAGGGGAAGCCTAACCCCAACATCCCCATAGACTCAATGACTCATTATCCACAGTTTCGTTACCCATGGTAATATGAGGGAACAGAACCCACGCAGATAATGAGGTCCACCTGTAATCAGAAAGCCTTGGAACAACAAAGTTCAGCTTTTTAGTAGTGTGGAAAAAGTTAACCATAGTGGGGTATACTTAGAGTTTCCTGTTTTAGGAAAGAAACACAAAAGTAGCCTGTTTTCAAATTTTTCAACTAAACATAGTGCCTTGCAGTATGTATGTACCAAATTTTAAGACTCCAGGCATCAAGCACTACTCAAACAATACTGATAACACCAAGAGCCAAGTCAATAGTTGTCTAAACAATACAGCCCTGAAGCTTTAGGGCTGTATAATAAATAATACAGAAGCTTCAAGTAGGCTGGATGACAATTATTCTGTGTTTTACCTTGTTTATCTGAAGGAACATCTGCTTCCACATACTCCTCTACAAATTTACACCGTGTGTTTAAACAACAAAGCCTCTCTGACAGATTGCTGTCAGAGGTATACGATTCTTCATACAGAGTCCTACTGAAGCATACCTGCTGAAGGCAAGTTTCAACACAAATATGTTGTAAACTACCCAGAGTCCTATGTTTTGGATGGTATAAAAATATGTTTGTTAAATGAATGAATGAATGAATGAATGAATGTCCCTGGAGAGTCAAAATGCTATTCTTACCAGGCTTCTTGTTTGAGGCTTTAGATTTCCTGGCAGAGCACTTCGAGTCTAAGGACACAGAAGCTCTGATCTGGGATGATGTGGAGCTGTGGGAAGCTGGAAGACCTGAGAAACAGGGGAAGTTACATGGAAAAGAGGGAGGTTGTTTAACTGATAAAAATACATACATACAAGCTAAAACAGGTCTGCTCAACTTAGCTGCCCCCCAGCTGTTTTTGGACTACAAATCCCATAATCCCCAGCCACAGTGGCAAAAGCCAGGAATTATAGGATTTGTAGGCTAACATCTGCAGGAGGGCTGAAGTTGAGCAGGCCGGGGCTAAAGAGTACAATTATTGTTGCTCTATTCTCCGCTTCCTCTCTGCTGACACTGCATTTTTAATGATATTAGCCAATTACCCACCGATGTCACAATGCACCCAAATTACAACTGGAAGCAAGTGAGCCAACTGTCAATGGGTTAACTGCTCTGATATTATATCCCTCACCTGCTCTGTTGACTAAGCTTTCCAAAAAGCATTATGTTAGACCTCTGATCCTGAGGTTAATGGGCAAGTCTGGGCTAAACATCACTACAATTTACCTTACACCTATTTCCAAAATAGCTAGAAATATTATGATCTTTATGGATGCATAACTAGAGCACCTGCTGGAAAGAGAAAGAGAGGTACCTGCAGACTGAGTCTGATTTGGAAAAATCTGGAGAACGAAAAACGTAAGGTGACCCCAAAAAACCCACCAATTGCTCCAGTGGGACAATGGAGCAGAATGTTTCATGGATTCAGAGGGCAGTTAACAGACAACCAGATAGGCAGAGTCAGTGGCACTCTGGGGAATGGAGGAGGGAAGGAGGACTTGAACAAAAAAAAAAGTGGGAAATTTCTCATCTTGAGGAATACTCCTTCAAGACAGTCACAACCCCCTCTGCATCTGAGGGAAGAGGCACCTAAAACTTTCACAGTGCTCAGGCACAAAGCCGGGTAATACATGCACACTAGGGATATACTGCAACATTCTGTTGCAGGTCCAACCTTATAAACTAAATGAATCTATTAAAATGTATAAATTAAATGAATGCACATTGGGATGAAGAACCCCAACGTCAAGTATATGGGAAGTATAAGGGAAATGAATGCACCCAGCCAGCAAATGCTATTCACAGAGCTGGGGCAGGCCCTCCGGGGACTGGACCACGTCCTTTTTGCACGTGATGTCACGTGTAGAGGGCATCACTGGTGCAGATGTGGAAGGGCCACCAGTGGGGCAGAACACGGGTCCCCGTTCCGCTGCCTACACCACTGAATAGTAGTCCAAAAACAGCTGGAGGGCCTAAGTTGTGCAGCCCTGGTTTAGACCATACTGAGCTAGACGAACCAAAGGTCTGACTTGGTATAAGGCAGCTTCCTATATGCTTCTGTTCCAGCATGCTATACATGATTCTCTGAATCCAAGCCACTGATTACTTGATCCTGTATAATTACTGTATGGTAATTAGAGTAAAACTTTGTGAGGTATGAATCTCAAACAAGTTTGCATATGTTTGTATTTTCTAAAAATAAATTGAATTAACTTTTGTTGAAAAGCAGTAGAAGTAAACAAACAACAACAGTTGTTAGCCCTCAAAGCCACAGAATTTTTTTTACCTGGTTTTGTTTCCATCAACTCCTGGGGGAGAATATTTGATGCCCTGGAAGATGAAGGTTTATCCAAAGAGGGACCAGCATTGAGCAGCCATGGAGGGAGGACAGAACTACAGGAAAGAAGCTGGATCACACAGTTGTAAGGCCACTTGCCATTTTTAAAAGAAAAATGGAGGCCTGGCATGTCCATCAGGCAGCATACCATATCTTTATAGCCCAAGTTTTGGCTGAAAGTCTCCAAGTCGAATCCATGCTTCCCCAGGTTCTCTTTCAATTCTTGTAGATTCAAACCAAGGGGTTGGCCTTCCAGGACAGCCAGGATTGGTACTAAGGCAGCAGCCAAGTCTTAAAAGGAAAAAAATAATAATGTTATGTTCTGGAAAGGATTAACATAATGGGAAGCTGATAGGACGACACAGACCAAGGAAAGTCACTCTCCACTTTCTCTGCCAAGACCTGTATAGAAGTGAAGAATGAAAATGGGGTTCTATAATAGATGCATGGCAGTCTTGAGGAGTTTGAAGAGTCCCACAGGAACTGGAAAAAACTTTCCAAGTCATACAGTGCAAACCTTTACAACCAGATTCCATTAATGTGTTCTTGGAAGTAAGTCTTACTATGTGCAGTGTGGTTTACTCCCAGGCACAAGATCATATGATGATCTCCATACTGCAGAAGGGCTCAGGCTGAGAGAACAGGTAGGTCACTTACCAAGTTTATGGCTGTGGCAAGACTTAAGAGGCCCAGTTCATACGTAAAGGGAAACCAGAGGTCCGTTCACCTCTGGTTCCCAAACCTGAATGTACGAACCTGAACAATTACAGTTAAATGTTAAAATGGACCCGCAGTTTCCCTCCCGAAACTGCATTTGTCACCTTTGGTTCTCTTAAAGATCCATTGTCCCAGCCTCTAGTGGGCCTGTGCCAGTGTTACCATACAAGCAGTGGCACATAGTTTCACTACTATGAAACTGGGTGGAAGTTTCAAGGGTGGAAGTTCCTCCCTCACTGCAGCTCCTACTGGCTGTGCAGGCTGCCCTTCAGTAAAGAAGGAAGTCTGCACAGCCAGGTCCCCTGCCTCTCTGCAATCTCGTATGACCCAGGCTTTACACTTTATAGCCCTGGACGCTAACCACTATGTCATGTTAATTCTAGGTAGCACAATTTAACTGTCAACAGTGTGTAAGGTTTGGTTAGAGAACAAAAATATTTTATTATACTTAGAGGTCATTTACACAATCAAAAACTGTGTTCTAACTGGGTTTGGGAGCTGTATGAGCTCCCAATTTTCAGTTGTGTGGAAGCAAAGAAAGAGGAAAACCTGGATAGCTTTTCCTCCCACACAATCACTTCTGCGCAGGTTTTCCTCCTACCTTGCTTCCACACAACTAAAAATTGGGAGCACATACAGTTCCCAAACCCAGGTAGAACACAGTTTTTGATCGTGTGAAGAACCTCTTAAATATTGGACAGATAAGACAAGGAAGCGAGGCTAAAACCAGGAATACCCTGTAAGTAGTGGAGATGGAACTGAGGGGAACCAAAAAAATTTAAAAAATAGAGGTGGCAAGTTATCCATGGACTGATGTTACCATGCTTCTCAGAATCCCTCAGGGTTCAAAGTGCAACCTTACCAGACTTCTTTTCCACAAGCCTCTGGGGAACGGCATGCGAGTTGCAAGCAAAGAAATCTGTGTCAAGAGAAGGTGTAGGGCTGGAGGTACCTAACAGAGGAAAAGAGAGATGTTAAGAAAAGGCTGGGGAAATTTAATTAAATAAACTAATTGTTTAGGTGAGTCCTGAAAAGGTATTTGAATAAGGGGGAATTAGCGTAATAGCCCAAATATGTCAAGAAAACCAAAGAGCCACAGTGTAAGGATGAAGTCACATGATAGATAACATCATGCTTAATCAAGAAAGAGCAGGGAGGTATTTTGAAGTGGGAACTGGGGTCTGAGGAGGGAGCATGGCTGCAGCTTATCTTCCACAGTGTCAGCAGCACCACTATACTCTCAGTATTCTTGGATCTACACAGACAAAGGTTATTTCACCTCTACTCAAAAGGAAGTCCTGCCCATCTTGGAGGAATTTGATCAGGTCAGTCTCTGATTTAGGGAGGATTCTGTCAGCCAGTCTGAGACATGGTATCTCTCATCATGCAAACAAGAGGAGACTACTCCATGCAGGGCAGTATGCTGTAGCCTTGATTATAGTACAGTATGCCTGTCACTTTCCAGGGATGACCTATGCTACATTGCAAGAGGGCAAAGGCATCTGTTTGTTTTTCTTGGGGTGGAGCGAAGATAATCTTCCCTGAGACGATAACCTGCCTGCCCATCTCCTCTCAACCCACACCTCCAGTCCTGAAATTCAGACTGACTGTTTTTGAAGAACACCACAGTATAACTTTGACTACACTTTGCAGGTTAGTTCCTTTAACAAAAATGCACGTGGGAGAAAGCAAGCTTTGTAACCCAGAATCCCTTAAAGTCCCTTACCAGACTTATTTCCCATGAGCTCCTGGGCTGTGGTGTTTGAGTTGTTTGCAGAGAAATCTGTGTCCAGGGAGGGAGCAGGGCTAGATGGACCTGGCAAATGACAGAAAGACAGACAGCATAAGATGAAGCATACCTTGTGCCTGCAGAGAAACCTGTCACGAGTCAGGACTTGTGTTCTTAGCAGGCCTTACACCTGGGACCTAGTTGGGTTATAAAGTGAATCCCGCTTATGCACTACTAATGAGTTCTGACTAAAGATGAGAACTACAGAAATAAAAGAAGCAATAGGCACGCAAAGCCACTGGAATACCAGATAGGCTGGGGATGTTCATAGGACAAAACCTACCTCACTTCTGTTGGTTCTTGCCAAATATCACAGCTCCTTTAACCTAACCCTCTACCCTCAAACTGGCCATTCCACATATTCCTGTCCATTCTGATAATGAGGCTAGCCTCCATTGCCATATCCACAAAAGCCTACCCGCCCCCCACACACACACACACAACTGACCGCAATTTTGCCCTACCTGACTGAAGCAGGACAACACAATTCTTGGTCCTACTGCTGTTCAGGAGAAGGAGATCAGGAATGTCCTGCAGGCAGGACACCGTATCCTTGTAGCCCAGGTCACTGCAAAATCTCTCCAAGTCAAATTGGTGCTTCTCTTTCAGGACCTCTTTTAGCTTCTTCAATTTCAAACCCTGAGGATGATGCTGAAGGACATCCTGAATAGGCACCAAGGCAACTGATAGATCTGTAATGAAGAGAGCAGCTTCAGGAGGAGAGGGCAGAAATAGGCTGTTGCCTTCCTGCTCTGTCTGTGGGCTTCTCAGAAGCTGGTCATCACGTGCAATTGGTTACTGGGCTAAATGGACCTTCATTGTGATTCAGCAGAACTCCCTTTGGGGACTGGGGACAAAATCTAGTAGTAGTAGAAGACTCTGAGACAGAAGCTTAAGGATTAAGGGAAGAAACATATCAGCTTATTGAAGCAGTAGATGGGAAAACCAAGTACATTGCAGGAAGAGCAATTTCACTCCGCATGCATACTGGGCTGGCTCCAGGTTTCAGTGGGCACTTTGCTAACTGTCTTCCATGGGCCTTCTGGGTGAGACCCAAAACAGTTGCTCTGCCATCACCACACAAAAACTATAGACACAGAGGTGGTCTCAGCAATGGCCCTTCTTAGGCTCTGAGCACCTGCCCAAAGATGTGACCCTCTGACATTGGCCCTGCATGAATGGGATTTGGTACCTTTGGTTCACTTACTTGGGACTTCCTCTCTTACTCAAGATTTGCCTGGAAAAGCTTTAATATTTCTAAACTGGCAGTTCTGAAATTGAGTTTTCCATGAAAACACAGGCAGTGCAGATATTTGACAGCTCCATAGATTTGGATTTTAAGGGAACTTCCTTTCAGCCCTATAGCTGCATTGCATGGGAAATTCAGATCCATTTCATTTTCATTTCATTCAACTGCAGCTTGCCATAGCCTCAAGGCCAAGATATTTGGGTCTCCTGATTTGTGGTCTCCCCACCCCAGATCCAATCAGGAAGCTGATTGGACCTTGCTGACCCTGTCCAGCTACAAATACTTCCAAGAGAGCTGCCATAAGCATCAGTTGCAGTTTAACTGCACTCTTTTGTCCTTGCTTACTATATTGAACCTGATCCCTCCCAATTCCTCCCTTTGTACCACTTCAAATATGCATGTAGGGGGTCGCTAAAGCATCAGGAAAGACCTAAGCTAGAAAGGTCTTATAGCCAGCAACCTAGCTTTGCAAGTTACAGGGATATTCTGACATAGCAGCAATTTAAATTGTGAGACCTTTGGAGACAGGGAACCATTTTCTTCTTCGCCCTATAAAATCAACTTTGTCAACTCTTGTGGAAAAGCAGTATTTAGGGTGTGTGTGTGTGTGTGTGTGTGTACACACACACACACACACATATATATATACACACACACACACCATTAAGAAAAATTACAATGCAAATAATCAGTATCAAAATATTTCACACTAGTATTCAACTATATAAATTATACTACCCACGAAAGAAAAGACACAAGAAGCCGCATCCAACAAAAAATTAAAAACATATAGAGAAAGATAAGGGAACCACTTCATTGATTACAGGTGTTAATAAAGGACTCCCATTTATTTCCAATCACATCATACAACCCAGCAAAAGATCTTGAGAGACCTATTAGTTATTTTTATCCATACCCATCTAATTTTCTAGCACCAACATGAAGCACATTCAGATCTGCATACTTCCCTTTTGAATGATCACTTGGAAAGATAATAATGTGCAGAAGGAAGCATGGTGAAATTCTCTTACACAGCTATTAAAGATACAGCAGTCCTGTCCACTTCTGCATCTGTTCAACTATTTCACATGCACATCCTGCAAAGGCAGTTTCACAAGGCATGTACCACACGCCCTGCTGACCAAGTAAACAGGGCCTTAGGCTAGGGGTTCCCAACCTTGGCTGATTGAGAATGACGGGAGTTGTAGTTCAACAACATCTGGGGACCCAAGGGTGAAAATCCCTGCCTTAGATCAATCCCTTCAGTTTGTGTCCGGATTTTGTTACCACAAAATCTATCTGACTGAGTCAAGGTGCTGATAGGAAGAATGGCAACAACCGTATGCTTCTGTTCCTAGTCTTGCTACACCAATGTTGGTGCTGAGCCATGGGACAGAGCCTAGCAAAGACTTAACTATGTGCAGCACACCCAAGTTAGGCATTTACCTGCTTCTTCTCCTGCTTGTTCTTCATCTGTCAAGCTCTGAGTTTCCCCTTCAGAGCTGTCCAGTCCGTTCTCTTCTCCTCCTTCCAGCCAGTGGTAGAGATAGGAGCCATTTGCTATCTTGATGACCGGTTCCAGAGAATTGTTTTCCAGAATCACAAAGTCCTTCATGTCAGAGACCAAATTCTTGAGTGAGCGGTACCCATGAAGAGCAAGTTTGGGGTGGTAACCATGGAATTGGTAGAAGGCCCCAGAAAAGTCACTAAATCTGACCCCCTGGGGGTGCTGGAGCAGCAAGTGCAACACATTGCGTTTCAAGGTACCAGAATCTCCATCCTCTGCAGCCATCAGCCCCTAAGCTGCAAGAAACACAACAGACACATTAGGAACATTGGTACTTGTAGTATGAAAGAGCAGGGATTCCCAACTGTGGGTCCCCAGATGATGTGGGATTACAACTCCCATCTTCCCCAGCCACAATGGCCTGCTGTAGTTGGACAGCATCTGGGGACCCAAAGTTGGGAGCCCTGGTCATAGAGGATCCACCTCCTTGAACAGCTTCCCTGACTCATTTTGTATGGGTATATCTCCTACCTTTTGCCAGTACAGTTTAAGTGCCAGCTGTACTGCACTGCATATATGTACAATAGAACAACACAAAAGTCTCACATTTCCTTGCCTTGGAGAGCTGCCAAAGCTTGAACATTTTCTGAAGCACTCAGAATGCAGGCTGGCTTTTGGTGACCAAGGTGAAGTTGAGGGGTGGCATATCTATTACAATGGCATTTTATATCCAGTGGATGTTTGATTCTACTGGTCATGACCTACTCTGAACCTTCAAGGCTGAGGTCAGAAGACTTTTTTTAAAAAATCATATAAACTGGTGGCTCGCTAGCCCAATTTGGCCCCTAAAGGGCACCATCTGGTTCCCTGACTCCTGCCCACACTCCTTAATACAGCTTAGAGGGCACTGTCTGTTCCTTTTTCTCCTCTGAAGGGGCAAGTACACAGGGAAGTCAAGACTGGGGCATACCTTTCCTGACACACCACTGCTAATCTCTTCTCACCTCTAACTGCCCAGAGACGAAAGTTTGGGAGGTATAGAAGTTTAAGAAAGAAAGACAGAGTTAGTTCAGTGGTAGACTGTATGCCCTGCAAGCAAAGTTTTATTCCCCAACATCTACTGTTACAAGGTCCTGAAGTTATAAAGATGAGGGAAGGCCTCTGAGTGCAAAACTGTACTTCCATTAAGCCCATTATTAGACCCGACAGCCTTGCTTTTTACTCCTAAAGACAGAACCGGGGCAGGGGGCAAGCTACATTTTTATTAGCCCCACCCCCAAAGTTTCTACAGACAAATAATTATAAAACTACAGTACTGTAATGTAATGGAGAGCAACTAAGGTGGTAAAACCTGCCCTCCCCAGCATGCGTGTGTTAGGGTTAACCTTGCCACAGTCCCAGCGAGGATCACAATGAAACGTAATTCTAAGTAAATATGCATTGGGCTGTAAATTTAGGAGGAAGACCCTACATGTTAAAAAAAAACAAACCCTGATTTGTTAACTCAAATGTTTGACATTAAAAAGGGGGGATTCTTTTCTTATTATTTATAAATACAAAAAATTTGGCAATATTACAAGTGTCCTATACTAACAACAATATATTAAATTAAATAATTCACACACATAGCAGTTCTGGACATTTTAAAGGAAGAGTTGTGGAGGATCAAGTACAGTGTGGGGTGCTCAGCTAAAACCCCAGTCAATGGGTGGAGAGCAGGAACAGAAAGTGATACTTTCATTAACTGGGAAAGATCTCCATTTGAAAACCTAGAGAACTGCTGCCAGTCAGTGCAGAGAAATCAATGGTGCTGAGCTAGAGAAGCCATAGTAAGGCAGTTCCCTATACCTGGAAATGATATATTTACACCCTAGAAGCTCTTTCCACATAATCCAAAGCAGGTAAGGCAGGGCTGTCCCTATGAGTGGGGAAAGCACTCTGCTCTATTACTTGTTACAAGAACAAATTACATAGGAAGTTGCCTTATAGGAAATCAGACCATTCCCCCATCTAGCTCAGTATTGTCTACACGGATTGGCAGCAGCTCTCCGATTTTTCAGACAGGAGTGTTTCCAGCCCTACCTGGAGACGCCAAGGATTGAACTCAGGGCTTTCTGCATGCTTGGCACTATATTTGGATGAGCTCTAGCACAGATAACAGCGCTATACCTCCTTACTCACACTAAACCCCGGAGTACAATGGGACTTACTTTCTTTTATGTATCAAGGATTGCAACAACCCTATGAACACTCCCAGGGGAATAAGCAAGTCCTAGTGTGGAATTTACTGCGGCATAAACAACGAATCCTCGTTGAGGATTTGTAAATTCATCTGATGAGCTTTGCTATCAGTGTCGGATCCTAACTCCAAACGCGACTTCGTGTTCCTTTTCCTCCCACCTGCGAGGAGGAAAAGAGCGAAAAAAACAGATACAATCTCATCTGAACCTCAGTGAAGATTGTGGATTCCACCGGGAATTAGCAAGAAAAGCGGAACAAAATTCAACGAATCGGCTAAACTCAATTTGGCACCAAAATAACAGGGGTGTGGTGATGGGGAGTGATGACAAAAACAAAAACAGCCCTCACACACACCCCCAAATGCACAATCAAACAACAAAGCATTTGAGCCTTACCTAGATTACAGCTCTTTCTCCAACAGCGAAGCCGTAAAGAGGGAGGACAACACGCGCGCACATAAACAATTACAGGAACACTTTGGCAACAGTGTGAATCTTGTAACAATCAGGCAACTGCTCAGTTTCGTTTTCGTTTCGTCATGTGATCAGAAGCCTAGCAACATGTGACTGAGTCAGTGCCTCGCCCCCCGTTAAAGGGAAACTTGGGTAGGGAAGCGGGAGGGGTTAGCTCTGTGTTAAGCCTGGCCAATTTTCATTTAGTCAGCATCTTTGAGTTCATTTTCAGTTGCTTGTTTGGTTTTTAAGTGAAGGCTGGAATCAGGCAGGTGTTCTAAGTGCTGTGGAAGTGGCTGGAACAGGCAGTCTCTTCCCTGAGCACAAAAGCCACAACCCCTTGCGGGGGCAGGGGAGAGACGATATTATGTCGGGTGTGCCAGCAAGGGCCTCTCCCCGGCACGGCTGTGCTAAGAAACCTTACACTGCTGCTCTCTCCATGCTTACAGCATTTGTCTGACGAGGTGGGGTGCCTCTGGATCCCAGCTGCAGGGGGGAGTGACAGCAGGGAGGAGTCATGCCTTCATCTCTTACCTCACCTGCAGGCTTTCCAGTGGGCCACTGTGTGAAACATTTCTGTGATCCGAATAATGGACAAGACTGTCGTCATGCTTACACAGTTTGTCTCTTGAGATACAGCATAATGTCTGAATCAGCAATCCAGGTGGGACTTCTAGGCAGGCTCTTGGTATGTTTTACATCCTATTTCTGCATGTCTGAAGAGGGCTTTAGAATGCAGCTAATTTGTTTTCAGGAGCACCTTCTTTGTGGAATTCAAGTTTACTTTAGGATGCTAGTTTGGTCCTGTTCATTTGTACAGGGGCTGTACACGTGCAGATGTGTTTGTGTGAATGACAGGCCCGTTCACATGTTATGTTCAACACTACTACAACAAGTGTACAGCATACACAGATAGAGATCTGTACACAGGTACAGTCTTTCACTTGTTATGCTGAAAGCAGGTGCAGAAGTCAAATACCTCTGAACCATGCATTTGAAGGGCCCGTATCCAGGTTCATTATTTAAATGAACCCTGGTACAGTCATTCAAACAAACAAACACATGTGCAGACATCTGTACACTCGTACAGTATAATGTCTGAATTAGGCTTTATAAGCATTCAATTTAAAAGTGAACCAGGGTACAAGCCCACTCAAGTTCAGAGTACAGATAAGACATTTACAGGACTTTCTTTTAATGTGCAACCAGATACAAACCATGCAGTGTTTTGTTTTGTTTTTTAAGGGACAATTCTAAAAGAACATTTGTAGTGGTTAGAGTGCTAGACTAGGGTGAGCCACATTCCAGTCCCCATTTAGCCATGAAACTCACTGAGTGATTCTGGACTAGTCATGATCCAGTCTAACCTACAGGAATGTTGCGAGGATAAACATAACCAAGTAAAGTGAGTATTCCAGGCTCCTCAACATAGACCATGGTCAAGCATACCAATTTCTTCTTCTCTTGCCAAAGATGCTTTCCTCAGACTTCACTCCTACTCTCCACAGAGTCTTCACCAATTAATATAACACTCTTGCACAATAGTGGTCAGATTTCCGTTTCTCCCGCTCTATACAGGCTTACAAATGTCATTCTAGGCAACAAAGTATGTGTGTACAAAGAAAATGCACAGGTGTGTGTTGCAGTGATGCTTCTGTTGCATGTAAATTGCACTCACATGCAGTTCTGACTTTTCCTTTTGAAAAGCTCTGAAGTGCCCTATGGCTTTTTAGTTTAATGGCGGGGGGAGGTAACTAAGTAGGATACATGATAGAAGTTTATAAAATGATGTATTGTGTGACTAGAGAAAATTAGTTCTCAGTCTCCCATAAAATTAGATCTCTGATAGCTCAATGAAATTAACTGGCAGTATCTTCAAGACAAACAAAAGGAAGCACTTCACATGGTACATGGCTTTAAAAAAGGATTGCACAAATTCATGGAGTTCAATAGGTTTATCAGTGGTTTTTAGACATGGTGATTATGTAGAACAACTTCCACAGAGGTAGTATGTCACTGACTATCTGATGCTAGAGGTAAACATTAGGGGAAGACTACAGTCACAATCTTTCTATCTTGTAGACTTCCTGAAAGAACCTGTCTGGTCAACATTAGAAAAGAAAGATTGTTGGACGTGATAGATGCTTGGTCTGCTCTAGCAGGACTTTTGTTATGTCATTAGTGTTGGCATTACTGCCAATTCTTATTGACACAGGCTCTGTGCCTTTCACACAGCGTTGCCAACATTTTCCTGATCCAGACTAGTGATGTATGAGAGGGAGATTCTAGAAAGAGAAATTTACTGACTCATGACAAGTAGCCAGTGTGGTGCAGTGCTGGAGTAGGATGGGGAAGACCTGAGTTCAAATCTCCATTCAGTCATGAAATTTACTGGATGACTCGACCAGTCAATTACCTCTCAGCCTAACCTACCTTACAGGATTGTTGTGAGCATAAACGTAACCATGTACATTGCTCTGGACTCTTTAGAGGAAGAGTGAGATATAAAATAAGTATAGTTCTTGCCTTAATGCATCTATACATTTCACTCTTTCCTTGAAGCTAAAGAGGAGATAAAGTAGAATTGCAGTTTGTCTTCCTGTCCACTTCTAGGGTTGCCACCTTTTCACTGGCTCTGCTCTGGTGCTCAACTACAGCTCCCATGCCTTAGTGCAGACATTAAGGAAGTGAAGTTTTTCCAGCAATATAAGTATAAGGAGAACACCACACTGGGATTTGCCTAACTCTGCTACCCCGAAAAACCTTTGGATCCTTCCAGATCATGTGTGCGTATAGATTTTTGGAGAATATATATATATATATATATATATATATATATATATATAATTATTGTATCAGTCACATACATTGAAAGGGACAACACAGATCTATTAATAAGCTAGGTATCAAACAGAGGTCTTATAACTACTACAACAAATATTTATATACCACTATTCAACCAAAGTTCTCAAAGCAATTTATATAGAAAAACAGATTAAAAAATAAAATGGTCCGCTGTCCCCAGAGGGCTCACAGTCTAAGACTAAACATACGGCAGATGCCAGCAACAGCCACTGGAGGGACCATATGCTTGAATAGGGCCAGTTGCTCTCTCCCTGCTAAATAGAGAATCACTACTTTAAGAGGTGTCTCTTTGCTCAGTTAACAGGGGTAAACTTCCACATTTGTCCTGCTCTTGTCTCCTTTACGAACAGAAATGCTATTCACACATTATGTTCAACACACTAACAATCTGTACAACATACATACAGTTGTGTATGCACATACAGTTAACACATTATGTTCAACACAAGCAGCACAGAACACTTCCTATCTGTACCCTGCATCTGAAGGACCTGTACCCAGGTTTGCTTTTAAAGTGAACCCATATAGTTGTTCTACATGAAAACATATACAGCATAATGTCTGAATATTTCATCCTGAAAAGATGTAAATAGTGCATGACTGACTTTATTTTTGAATACTCAGAACTTACCTCTACAGAACAACCACTCTTCAAATTGCCACAGTGATGATTGTATTTGAGATTGCGTCAAAGCATTCCTAAGTCCACAGATAGATTCATAGTTTATCTATCTAGGTGAGAGGTACTATAAACACTACTGACATTTAGTGAAGTTTGCTTTCCTTCCCATCATATCAGCAGAGCTTGCAGGGCGAGGGCACTCTGGGGTTTACGTTTTAGATTCATTTCATCAGATCCAGCATGATGAAATCAATTGAAACTAGCAATGACTCAGAGGGAGAGCTTCTAGAAAGGGAAACATACTGACTCAGCACAAAATAGTTCTTACCTGGATGGAGATAGTGTGGAAAACCTTACTGGCTACATTTCTGCATGTTAGCTGTTAGACCCCAAAAGAAGATGTCATGGATCCCACCATGCTGCTACCACATGTCACAGCCCAGTCTCAACCAGCCCTGTGATACTAAAATTCCCCACCACCACCACTGGCTGGGCCTACTAAAACAGCCTTCCAAACCTCTTAGGTAGGAGTGGAAAGGCTTCTAAGCATGGAGTGAGGAAACAGACAACACCTACAAATTTTTAACTTCAAAACAAGAAAACTTTACTTTGAAATATTTCACTTCAGAACAATAGTTCTTGTGCAAGACAGCAACCAAGTGAGTACAAGGAAGAAATAAAATATGAGTAAACACATCCAATCTATCCTGCACTAATAGTGAGTCCTCCTGACTCAGAGTCCTCCGCAAGAGTCCTCTTGCAGTCACTCCTAATCAGCTTCTGCAGCAAGCCTGGCTGGTCCCTTGCTCAGTCTCAGGTCCTGCTCTTCTTCCTTCCCCTTCCTAGGGTTCAGCCCTAGACTGTTTCTTCAGCTGCTGCTTTAGGAGTACTTAAATCCTCCAGAGAGTCACAACTCTCTCAATGATTTCTCAGCTCTCTTTCCAGCACCAGCCCTGATTCACACTCAGACTGTGACAGCAACCCCTTCACTTGAACTCTCTTCAGCTCTCCAACTTATACTGCACTCCTCTGCTGAAGGCAGACTCCTTATATCCCCCTTCCCCTCCAAATTTAGACAAACCAATCAACACAACTCAAGTTCCCTTCATTTAAAACACACACACACACACACACACACACACACACTGAATCAAACCCTCTCTTCCCTCTCTTCTTTAAACCAGTACAATTCTTCTCCCTCCAAAACCAAACTGTAGAACAGGAGCTGTGAACCTTTGACCCTTGCATAGCTTTTTAACATAGGGAATAAGCAAAGCAATTGCAGTACAGGAGTCGTATATACAAAAAGAGGAGCTTCAGGCCTCATTCCTTCACAGAAGGCTAGTAAAAGAAGAAAAAGTCCCTCTCAGTCAGAAACTGGTAAAATCTTATTTTTTGACCTGTGCTATCTCGGAAATAGTAGTAACAAAGGAAGAGAGCAGTGGTGCAGTATATTACAATCATTCCCTTTCCAAGGTCGGCCATATATCCTGTTCCACTGAAAGTTTACTGTCAACTCAGCCCTACGATTCAGACATTTTACTTCACATACATGGAAGAGGCAAAGACAGTTGTCAGTTCTGAAGAAAAATGTCTACATGAACTTCCCTCTGATGGGTTTTGACAGCTGTCTAGGATTAAATGTAAACATGTTGAAAATAACCAATAATTCCAACAACTTGATACTAATAATGAAATACTAAGACTACTGACAACTGAAGAGTTTCTCTCCATATTCTCCCTCTCAACTGACTCTAACTGCACTTCCCAAACTGACTCTCCTAACCCTGACAGACTCTGACCCTAACCGACTCCAACTGCCATGGAATGCTCCTGTTAATTATCACCACCAACATTCCAAAAGGCCTAGAGCATGACATGTTGTCGACTCTGGGACAAGTCCCCCTGAGTTTGGTAGGACTTACCCTGAAATAAGTGTGCACAGGAACACAGCCTTAGTTACCACACCGGAAAAGAAAGCAAGGGCCACATGTGCACACTTTCATTCCTTTCTCACTAAACTGCAAGGAATTCAAGGTAGAGGTGTGCGAGGTCAGACTAGGATGATCTGGAATGGCCCAACACTGACACTGCCTGCTTCGGAGGGCTTCGGAGGTACTCCAGCCCTGAACTAGGGAAGCCAATTGTAGGTTGGGGTTCTCTGATTCTGTTTGACTAAATTTGGAGCAGTTTGGAGCTCCAAATGGTAGCAGGAGTCTGCTCCCTGCCCTTGATCACAGCTGGGGCCCATCTTCTGGCATCTCTCTTCCTGCTTGCCCATCCATTTATTTACTTCTAAAAGTTTTTAGCCTGATATTTTACTCACAATTTTAAAAAGAAAGCAGCTGATTTCCAGGTTTCACATCACTTCCCCTGAGATTCTCGGATGTGTCATAGCTTTTCTTTCGTGATTCGCTGCGAGTACAATTTCCAGGTTACTTTTTTTAAAAAATTAAAAACAATGGATGGTTGGATGCATTTGTAATTAAGTACATAAAATCCAGCCATCCTTACCTACATCTGTGCCTACTTTCTGGGCTCCCTTTCTAGCTGGGTTGTTTGGTTTTATTTGGCTTTTTTAAAAAATGCCTGTAAACTTCTATGGGGATTTTTGCTGGCACGGGGGTAGGGGGAGGAAGGTTCCAGATCAGTCTGATCCCAACATTCTGAAGGGTCCAAAGAAGGGATTCTCAACGTTGGATCTCCAGATGTTATTGGACCAACTCCCATAATCCCCAACCAAAGACCACTGGGGCTGGGAATTATGGGAGTTGTCGTCCAGTACTATCTGGGGACCCAACATTGAGAATCCCTGGTTCAAAGAACCTAAACTTAACATCTGTAGTTGCAGATCAGACCTGATCTGAACTTTGTGATCACACAGAGTCTTAGTTCAAGATACCCTTTTAAGCAAGTGTGGCTCCAGAAGGGGGGCAAGTAGGCTGTTTGCCTCCTGTGCAGCTCCTCCCCTCCCATTTCTGTTTCAGAAATCTTACATGTGGGATGCAGTTCATGCACCTAGAAATACAGTTTGCCCTTTCGGTCTCCCCTCCCCACCACATTTTTTCCTCGTGCTATCATTGCTTTTTGGTAGAAACCATTGGCAAGTTATGGTAGTGTTACCTCACTTGCTCAGACACATGTCTGCATCCATGATCTTTCACTATGCTTTGGCTTGAATTGGGGGAATTAGCTGTGATCGATTTGCAAATGTACAACAGCAAATAATACTGAACGGTTTGGTGAGGCCAAAGACAGATTGACATTAGAGTACACCTAGGGGAGCAACCAACTCAGAGGCAAGGCTTGTGAAAACAGGAATAAAGTTTATTGGAACAGCAGAAGCACAATGCAAAAAGTATTTGGCAACCAGGATCAAAACACAGACCAATTCTGCAGGGAAATAGTTAAGGGTCCAAATGCAATTAAAACAACCAAGTGAGAAACCAAAGGGGAGGGGGAGATAGGGTAGACAGTACAGAGTGAGATAGACTGTATACCAGATAGGCATTGCACAAGAGATCAGCAGTATACCTTTAGTATTCTGCTGATTTATTCAGCAATGCCTTAAAAATGCAGAGGTGGGGTGCAAGCATAGATCTCAATATGTTTGCTCTACATGAGCTCACAGCAATCTGGCAAGGGGAACTGCGAGTAATGGACTCACAGCAAGCCCAGTCCAGGAAGATCTGGCTCAAAGACATTCTCTCTGGGCTTCTTGTCCACCTGGTGACCAGTCCAGGCCTTCGCAGACAATCAACACAAAAGATAAGACCACAGGACTCCTGTGTGTTGGGGGTTGTAAGTCCCACTCCTGTGTGTTGGGGGTTGTAATTTTTACCCCCAGATAATTAGCAGAGTACTCAAGAAGCTACCCACTCCAGTTACAGAGTGGAATGCAAAGTTTAATTGTTGCAACTATCCAGAGAAGACACATGGAGATTCTTGTAGAACTAAATACTAAGTATTTTATTATGGACTAGACATTAAGCCTGTTACATTAACGGGCGCTAGAAGAGTTGTGTAGCGAACAGTCATTCTTCAAGGGCAAGGGACGTGGACCTCCTTGTGCTTGTTGCCTTAGGTTTAACGGATTGCTACATGGACCTACGATGCAGAGACGGTAACTACGCGCGCACGCAGTTGTGTGCGTAGTTTACGTTGATGCGTCCGCGCGCGCCACGCATGCGCAGAACACCTGCAAGAAACACGGATGCAGGTACCTTAGGGTTTTATTATATAGGATGGGATGTGCATGGAACCAGGTGAGGGTGGTTCAAAGGTGCGTGCATCTTTAAGGGTGGGGGAGATTTACCCCTCCTGCCACTTTCCCCCCACTGGCACTCCATTTTCTTAAAGTTGTTGGAATATTATTCAGCCTTAGCTCAAGTTTGTGTGATATTAACAGGTAACTAGTTTTAAGGCAGGCTGTTGACAGAGGGGCCCACCTGTCTCTCTGTAATGGGATGTAGCTAACCACTGATTGTTCCAGGATGTGACTATTTACTAAGAGCTAGTTTTTAGCTGACACGCTAAAATACAAGTAACAGAGATAATGTAGAGAAATGGGCCTGGCCTTCTAGGAAGGGCAGGAGCATCAGATGACTTGAACGTGTGCAGGAGAGATGAGATGCCTATGCCAATCAGAGCTTGTATGTCTGAAAGGTAACCATATAGGGATGCTTGCCTGAAGTGGGCTTGTGTGCGCAGGTGCAAGAACAAGTTGGTTACTGCATGGTATATAAGGGGGCTGCCCCAGATGTCGCGGCAGCCGCCACCTGAACTGTTTGCAAACTTAGGAAATAAAGCTTGTTTGAAACGCTGATACTGGTGTCCGGTGAATGACCTAACCAAGAGAACGAATAGAGGTGTCAGGGAAGCCCCTCTGACTCTCACCCAACAAAGTCCATCGGGGCAGCCGTGTACTGCCCTGTTGCCCCCTAGTAATTGGAAGTATCTGACATGCCTGGGCATGGGCACGTGCCCGCTGCACCCATCAAGCACCCACATCCCTAGTATTTATTAGTAAACTTTGGATAGGAAATACCTATTCCTTAATTTAAAGGACCACATAATGAATAGTTAGGGGAGAGAGATATGTTTCCATTTGCTCTCTATGAGGAAAGGAAGGGAATCTGACTCTCACAGGAAATACCTGAGGAGTCCAATCAGGGGAGACAGGTAGAACAGCTAGAGAGACCCTTACTCACTATCTCTACTCCCAGTGCCCCTAGTGGTCATTAGGATAGTTGGTGCAAAAGGCCCATGCACTAGAACTCCATCTCCAACACTGTGGAGGTTTCTCTCTTCACAAGCCTGAACCAACCAAGGCAATACAGTCCCACAGGCAGCACGTTCGAGGCTAGCGTTTCTGGATCCCGCAGTCCAGTGTTCCAGCAGGGCTCAGCCTAGTGATTTCAGCTCAGAAAGAGGGAAGGATCATGGCTGACAGAACTCTGGTGCAGTGGTGGCTAGCACGGTGTGCCACTAAACCAGAAGCAGGCCCAGAGAATAAAGTCCCAAAAGCCGTTTCATCAGAGCTCCAGCTAGCTTATCCCTGTCTTGTTCTTTTCCTATCCTGTTTCAAAAACTAGATGGGTAGAATAAAGCCGCCTTTTTTTTCAGTCATGGGGTCAAATCAGGTAGTGGAGAAGTTTGAGAAAGCATTTCTCCAGTCAGGTGATGAACTGGAAAAAGGTGTGGATCCTAGTGCCCACAAAGGAGTTGACTTGGAACAGTGGGGCATTGTTGACTCTAATCTGCATACTTAATATATTCCCAGGCAATTGATTGAATTGGGAGGGGTTTTGCATTGCAGGTGGGGCCTAGTGGCCTTGGATGCTTTCTGAAAACATTAGTATTTCTTTTGTCCCATGGAACCTCATGCTGCCTCATGGACACAGATCCAAGAGGCACAAGGAGTCTCTCTTTTCTGGGTAGCCCTCCCTAGTAGACATGCTTTCTCACGCGCTAATGTGACCCCCACCATTACTACCAGTACTATTGGTAGGTTCCCTGAACTGGCAACTAAAGAGTGTATGATCTCTCCTCCCCTCCCACTTCTTATTGGATTGTGGAGCATCCGCAGAAGGTCCTTAGAATCTTCTAGTTTTCAAGCCCAGCGGAAAGCTCCTGAGCAGAGAAGGGGAGAAAGATCTGGAGATCTTCTATTCTTTTATGAACTTGCTTATATATTGCAGTTCTTTTTGGGGCAAGATTTGCCCACTGGTTTGGGTTTCTGGATGGGCCCACCTGACCTTGTTGCACCAGGTCTTCATCATTTCAGCTGCTCACTCATGGGACTTTGAGAATGGACTATGCAAAAGTACAGTTGGGATAGTACCCTTAGAAGAAAGAGAATGGAGTTTGGTTTGGGTTTTATTTAGTGGCCCTATGATTATACTGTATGTACCTTGCTTGATTTTCTATTAATTTGTAATTGGGTATTTTAATTTTATGCATGCTTGGCAAATTTGTTTCTACAAAGAAGAACAATGTAAATGTTTATAAACCCTTGAGTTTGGCATAAGAAATGATTCTTTTTTATTTTCTTTCTTGCAACACTGGGAAACACACTGTTTCAAAATATACAGATTAGAGAGAGACTTGAACCCAAAAACCCCATTTCCTGAGTAAGAGGGGTTACACTAAGATTTTTTAAATTTTCTATTTACTTTATTCCATTTATATCCTGTTCTTCCTCTGAGGTACATGGTTATTTTTATTTTATGTCATTTTATTTTATGATTTAGATGTCACTGTCAACTCACACTGCTAATTCTGCTTCAGTGATAAACCTTGGTCACAACAACAACAAAAACACAAACCGCTCTGAGCCATTTTTGGAAGGGCGGTATAGAAATCGAATGAATGAATAAATAAATAAAGGAAAGGGGAAGGATCAAAAGCTGGGTGGCGGTGGGGAGTAGCAGACTTTTTGTTAACAGTAGTTAAATCGAAATGTATATTTCTATAATTAAGATTGATTGCGGCTACTGTTGCAATGGTCAATGAGATTGAAAGAACTGCTGTTTCATTTGTTGGCCATTGGGTGGCAGCAGTGAGGTTCACTGAGATGAAACTTGTTTTTACATCCTGAATTTCAGCCTAGCTTCAGGGAGGGAGGATGGGTGGTTACGTGTAGTGTGAAAGCTATCTTGTACAAATGTTGAAACAGTTAAAGGTGTGTTTCAATCAGAGCAGGCAAAAAAAACCTACCTTAAATACACCAATAAAATCAGAACAGCTGCAGCAAACTTGAATATGTATGGATCTAAAAGGCCTGCAGCAAATTCCTCATGCTCAAGGGGTTTTTGGGTTGGATTGCCAAATTATTAGGCCTAACTGCAGCTTGATATGCAAGTGCAGCTTTTTTCAGCATGGAAATGAATTTTATCACCTGTACAGATACAGGAGCCAGTTGAGAAGTTGGTAGTGCTAGACTTTGCATTACCGTTTTGGAAATGAACTTTGTTATACAAAAGGTCAGAAAAATGCACTTTCGTTGTACATTTTCTATACTTCCATTAAAGGCACAGGAGTCATGTTCTCCTTTGCACCCAGTTATCCTATGAACAGCACACACAACAGCCACCATCCACTCCCCCAGAAACTACTTTGGAAAGATATGGCAGTTTCCATAGATGTTTATTATATGGTCCAGAATGCAGCGGCTCACCTAATCATGGGTGCCAGAAAATATGACAGGATAACACCTCTCCTACAGTCATTGCACTGGTTGCCTATTCGCTTCCGAGTTCAATTTAAGGTCCTGGTTCTGACCTTCAAAGCCTTGTGGGGCCTGTCGCCTGTCTACCTACAGACCCGCCTCTCCCATCCAGTTATATCCCATCCGGTTAGATCATCTCAGGTGGCCCTTCTGTCGGTCCCTGATTTCTGAGATGTTCGAGGCTCTAGGACCCATGCAAGGGCCTTTTCGGTTGCTGCCCCACTCCTTTGGAACTCTCTCCCCCTACAGATTCGGCTAGCCCCTTCCTTACCGATCTTCAAATTGCTATTGAAGACTTTTATTTTTCGCCAGGCTTTTGCCGTGTAGTTCATTTTTCTGTTCTTTGGTAGTTACTTTAGCTTTTAAAATAATTTTTAATTATTAATGTAATGTAATTTTTAATGCTGCCTGTTTGCATGTTGTTGTGTACTGCCCGGAGTGGGTGGTATATTAAATGTCTCTAATAAATAAATAAATGATGGCCTTCAAAGAAGAAAAACACATATATAAATCCCCATGGGCACACACAGCCTAAAGCAGCTCCTTGAATCGTGTGTGTGTGTACGTGTGTACATGGACACACAAACACCAGTGAGCCCCATTCCTCAGACATTGGCTAAACTGCTGTGATGTCATACCATGTATATACAATTTATAGCTGCTGGGGAAGAAATTGTCAATCATATAGCATTTGTTTGATACATCTGGATGTTGTAAGAGCTGGGATTTTAACACACCAGAGTGAATAGCTGAAGACTTAGTTTGCTCTGACATGGTAAATGCCAGTTGTCATCATGTTACTGAGAGTTTCCCTTTCAGAACTTAGAAGGCTGTTTCTAAATCTAGCTATTCAGTGTCTATCAATGTGAACCACAGATTACATAAAGGCTTCCTGCTGCTATTGCCCATGGATGACCCCACCCTCCACTATACACCTTCTATCACTTGATTTATTTAAACAAGACCAAAGAGGAGGAACTGAGAATCTCCAACTTACCAAGAATTTTCTCTTTCCATCAACAGAGCTGCCAGCTTCTTCACTGACATCTGCAGCTGTGCCTTAAACAACAGCTTGATGTGTAGCAATTAGCAGGCAATGTTTCTCTCCATACTGTGGAAAACATCACCTGCTAACTCCAGTGCATCAAACTGCTCTTAAAGGCATAGCTACAGAGGCCAGTGGGAAGTGCTGACAACTTTCCAGCTCATAGATCTTCTCAGCTTCTTCATGTTCTCTTGCGCAGAGCACACAGTGCCCCAGAATGGTTTCCTGAAAACATTCAGTTTAACTACTATAGATAAGAATGGTGAGCTGACATTACATTTAAATGGATGCATCCAAGTCCTTCAAGTTTCTTGCCACCAGAACACAACCAGTGCTGCAGATTTCTCTCCTGTCAGTGGGTGAAATGCAGAAAATTATTGGCCACTAATGGATGACACATTTCTAAAACTAACAGGAACTTGGCCCATTTCATCTGGATTGTAAAAAGAATGCTGCAGGACAGATGAGAATTTTATCAACTCAACATGTATTTTTGCTTTGTTAGGTCACCTTGTGTCAATGGATCCCATCTTAAAATGGTGAAAGGATGCTATCAAGTCAAGGTAGTAAGTCCCTCTTAACTCAGTAGGCCATACTGTTGAGTAAACAATATACATAGGATTAGGTTGTAAGAGTTGCATAGAAGGGAGAACTGCATCTCATGCAGTTTCTCCCATCACAGGGTTGGGGCAAGAGTGAAAATGAGCGTAGCATGATAAGTGGTATATTTGGGTAGCATTACAAGGCAGCAAATTATTGTTTTGTTGATTATATTTTAAATCATAATGGAAGGTGCATTTTAATACTTTGCCACAGTCGGGAGCATAGCAAGGTTGGATTGGGCTCTGGGACAAAACGTAAAGATGGGTCTCTGCCCATCTGCTTTTATCTTCAGAGAGGTATGGGGTGGGGAGCAAAGCACAAGCTGTCACCCAGCTGGCAGCCTCACTCCTTCAGGGGCATCCCACCCACCCACCTTATTCAGTTGTAGCTATCTATGTGCATGGCCCAGTCACCAAAATGCCTTGAGAGATCTCTGAGCTAACTACAGTATGTGGGATCACCCAGAGAAGTCTGGAACAGCATCTGGCATAACTTGTAACTCCCAAAATTGAATGCAGTTTATATCAGTCGTGTTTTGTAGCCTGTCAGGTGCTTGACAACCCCTCAGGTTGTTTTTGCAGCCCCAGGCAGGCAAACAGCAACTACAAGAGGCGTTCTGAATCCCTGTTCTATACTGTTCTACACAGCTGTAGGGCTGTTCTGCAGACTGTATGAAGCTTGATCTGTACTATTGCAGGACCTCTGTGAACCTGGTAAGAACTGAAAAAGACCTTGATCTGTGAATACTGCTGATCCTGCACTCACATGCATTCTTGTCTAAAGTGAAGACTTTAAAGGCTGATGAACGTGGTGAAGAAGGGTGCATGAAGGGGCAGCCCTTTTCTGAAGCAGGGGGAGGCCGATGCCTCAGACAGCAGATTCCTGAGTCACCAGTTGGGGGGTGAGATGCCCCTTACTGCTGCCCTTGGAACAACTATTCAGTACCAAACTGACCCTCACAAGGTTTGCAAGGAGGACCGCCTCTCCTCAAAGAGCTTGCAAGGAGCATAAGAAGAGAAAAGGAGACAGCTGGCAACCTCCTCTCCTCCCCAACTCCACACCACTTGTAAGTGTCAGTTTTGAAAGGGAGCTGGTCCCCACCAGGGGCAAGGGCAAGGCAGAATTTGGCTCTTCACCTCAGGTGCCACAATGCCTTGGTTGCATGACAGGAGTTCTCATTGAAATGTTGGCCATTCCTTTAGTGATATATGATACAATGTGGGTCTGGAAGTGATTATGACAGAAACAACTTGCTTTTTTAAATGAAGTCAGAACAAAATGAGACAGGATATGAGTATACCACAGTATTTATTGTGGGCAGTAGAAGCCAGAAGGGGTATATAATGAATGAATTATCAAGGATTGAATGTTGTGGACATCTTAAGTCTTCCTATGGACCCTTCTAGGCCACGTCTTCTCATGTGAACAAGGGAGAAGAAGGCGGCAGAAAGAGAGCCTACCGTGTGATAGCTTGTGTGGTGTAGTAGTTAAGAGACTGAGTGGAAAAGTAGGACTTTTTCTGGTTTGTATCTCAACTCCGCCATTTGACTTGCAATGTGGATTTGGCCAAACCACTCCCTCTCAGCCTCTACTCAGCTGCAATATGGGGATAATACCGTATTTTACGGACTATAAGACGCTACGGACTATAAGACGCACCTTAATTTTAATCCAGTTTTTCAGAGTTTTAACATATTAAACCGTTAAAACATATAAGACGCACCTGAATTTTGGCGGATATTTTTCGAGGAAAAAAGTGAGTCTTATAGTCCATAAAATACGGTAATACTTCCCTTAAAGGGCTGTTGTTAGGATTAGGTCAGGATCATACATCTGAAGTGCTCCACACACACCAAAAGTGCAATGCAATGCTAAGTAGAGAACCAGCATGGTGCAGTGTAGGGATGTGCACGGAACCGGGCGGGTGAGGCTTGAAGGTGGGGGCGTACTGCTTTAAGGGTGGGGGAGGGGGCACTTACCCCTCCCTCCACTCCCCCCCCCCCAGCGCTCTGTTTCACCAAAGTCCATTGGGGCGGCAGCATGCCGCCCTGTTGCTGCCTTTACCAGAAGTATCCGACGCACCAGGCATGGCACACACACATCACGCCCACTGTGCTCATGCCCCGGTACACGCAGGCACATTGGATACTTCTGGTTACTTCTGGTAAAAGCAGCAACGGGGTGGCAGGGAGGCACGCTGCCACCCTGCTGGACTTTGGGAAAACAGAGCACCAGCAGGGAGAAAGTGGAGGGAGGGGTAAGTGCACCCTTCCCTGCCCTTAAAGCAGGACCCCTGCCTTCGAACCAGCGGAACCGCCTGCTATTTGAACCAGATTGGAGGCCCATACAGCCTTCGGACCGGTTCCATGTACATCCCTGGTGTAGTGGTTAGAGGGCTGGAATAGGACCAGGGAGGTCCGAGTCCAAATCCCCATTCAGCCATGAAACTCACTGGGTGACTGTGGCCAGTCACTTATCTCTCTGCCTAACCTACCAAACAGGGTTGAAGTGAGGTTAAACAACTACACACACCAGTCTGGACTCCTTGGAGGAAAAACAGGATAAAAATGTAATTAATACCTTTGAATGAAGAGAGACTTGAGTTGCCAGTTCTTTACCAGCCACGGCTCCTATTATTTTCACAGCAACTTCATCTGCAGACACTAGCAGACAATAAAGCTTCTGATAAAGGCTCCACCTACCGAAGTACACAGAGCAAACTGCCATTGCGGGGGGGGGGAGCAGTTTGAGGAGAAATTGAACAGTTCAGGCTTATACATTGTTGGGAAAGGTCAGAAAAGGCCCCGAGAAAATGGGTGGTGGGGCGAGAGGGCAAATGAGCATGGGTGTCCTATGAAAGAGCTGAATTAAGAAAGAGGAGACTGCCACGACCTCTCTTCTCAGGTGTCGGAAAGGTCTCTCTTCAGGATACGAACATGCAATGTCCCCTGAAAGGCTTAGCACTGCCCAGGCGGGTAACACGGCTGCAGGGCTATTTTGGATCCTGTTGGGACACGTCGTGGTAATTATTAAGGCATCTTCTGTCACCACCTTGGAGCTTGCCAGCCTTCTCTTTGCAGCTTCTGCCCCCTAGCCTCCCATGCAGGTTGCCTGGGTACTCGTAAATATATCCTTCTGGCTGCAGAGTGCAGCCACCGCCCACAGGTAGCAAACCACTCATGGGGAAGGGTACTGATCCCTCCTGGGGTGGAAGAACACAGCGGAGAAATCAAAGAGCTAGGCTGTCACAAGAAAGGTCCGGTTCCCTCACACTTTGCGGCTGAAGCACTCTCCTTTCCCTAGAGGAGGTCTCCATGCATTAAGAGGTGTGGTTTAGAAAGACTCTTCTGCCCCTGAGGCCTACTTAAAGTGCCTGGTAATGCTAGGCTTGGCAAGAACTTAGCACATGTTACGTTTTAAAATAGAAGATGTTGGGAAATGTCAGAAGTGAGTTTAGGTTAGGGTTAGTCCATCCATGGCCAGATCCAGCTCCTCTGAAACGGAGGACTGGGCAGGCCAGGAGTCTTAGTTTAGCACAGGGGCTCCCAAGGTTGGGTTCTCAGATGTTGTTGGGCTACAACTGCCATCACCCCCTGCCTCAACGCCTTTCAGGGATGATGGGAGTTGTATTCCAAGAACATCTGGGAATCCAACTTTGGGAGCCACATCTGGTGTGTATATCTTTGCTATATTTCATCTCAGTCCTGCCTAGGTCACCTTGTTTTCCTGGTATCCTGCATCTGGATATCATTTCCTGTGGCTATTTTCAGAACATTGATACTTGAGGTTTGTCAGTCTAGGAGCTACAGTTGAACACCTAGAGACATCACTATACAAGGGCAGTGACAAATGCACAATAGAAGAATCGATTCGGATTGAGATTAATTCGGATCCGAATCAAATCAGGGGTGATTCAGATGGGCCATATTCGGATACAGAACAGAACAGGGGTCTTTCGGTTTGGATCTGAATCGAAACACCGAAAATCCGAAATGCAGACCCCTACTCACCAGGTCAAAAAGTTGACCTCTCTTCCAGTTGCTGATTGTCTTTGGACAGATGTTGGTGGCTGGTTATGCAGTCCTATTTTGAGTCTTTGGAGAAGAGGTAGCAGATTAGAACAGGTGGCAGAAGTGCAGAGATTCACATGGGAGCTGAGCAATGCAAAGAAGCAACTTATCAGACATGTGTTACATAGGCAAGAACTGATCTGATGGCTGCTCTCTTTTCTTGCCACACTATGAGATCATCCACAGAATCAAAAAGCTTTTTCTCCTACCTTGCTTCCACACAATCACTTTTACCCAGGTTTTCCTCCTACTTTGTTTCCACACAACCGAAAATTGGGAGCACACATAGCTCCCACACCCAGGCAGAACACAGTTTTTGATTGTGTGAATGACCTCTATGTTTGACATTCCATGGATTAGATAACAGGGCATTGTTCCAAAAGCTTTGAGAAAGCCAGCCCTTTCCTTTCCTGTTCAGAGATGAGAAGAGATTCACCTAGCAGGAATAGAAGGAGCAGTGGGCTCTTGCCTGGAAAAGAGAGGTTGTAGAAGGAGAGAACAAGAGGTATTTGGACAAAGGAATCAAGAGGAGCATGGCCGATGGAAAAATATTAGGTGGTAGAGGAGAATCAAGAATCTGAAGAATTCCTAGTGGAGAAGCCTGAGAAAAAGGTGAAAATGGCACAGAGTGGAGGAAATGAAGGCTTGGGGAAACCTGACAGAGGACCTAGGAAGTAGAAATGGTGTACTATGGGTAAAAAGAGATTTAAGGAGTGAGAGATCAGTGGACTAAGAAGAGAGAGAACCTAAATAATTTAGAAGGAGAGCTGAGATCCACATCTTGACCTTTGCCTGCAGGTCACCAGATTCCTTCATTTTTAGAGGCCTTTTCTTGTCAGTCCTGAGCCATTATCACTTTGCCCCAGCTAATCCCCATTACAGCTGTCTGCAATTATCACTTTGAGCATTTGCTCTCAGCCCAGCTGCTCTTTCTCTCTTCTACTACTACTATGTATAAATATAACACACTTCAACCAAAATTATCAAAGCGGTTTACACAGAAAAATAAATAATACATAAATATTATGGTCCCATCCCCAAAGGGCTCGCAATCTAAAAAGAAACATAAGGCAGATACCGGCAACTGCCACTGGAGGGATGTTGTGCTGGGGTGGCTGGATAGGACCAGTTGCTCTCCCCATACTAAATATAAGAGAATCAGCATTTTAAAAGGTGCCTCTTTGCTCAATTAGCAGGATTTCTGTCACCACCGAATCTTCTCAGCCCCTCTACAATGCATCTCAGTGTTCCAGAGTATATTGTAGAATTGGTTTCCTTAAGAGGAAACATTGTATGTTAAACAATGTATTTATTTACACTGTGTGTTAAACAATGTATTTATTGGTGAACTCCAGGGCAAGCAATCAGTATAGCAGGTGGATGGGACCTAGAGAGCGGTTGCTGGGAATTCTAGAAACAAGAAGGGTGGTCTTTTCATCAGGATATTTGGTACAGGGTACTATCAAAACGCTGATGACACCCAGATCTTTTTCTCCATATCAACTTCATTAGGAGATGACTTAACCTCTCTAAATGCCTGCTTGGAATCGGTAATGGGCTGGATGAGGGAGAACAAACTGAAGTTGAATCCAAACAAGACAGAGGTACTCGTTGTGGGAGGCCAGAACTTAGGAAGTGGTTTAGATCTAGCTGTTTTGGATGGGGTTAGACTCCCCCTGAAAGATCAGGTATGTAGCTTGGAAGTACTGCTGGACCCAAACCTCTCCCTGATATCTCACAGTGGCAGTGGCCAGGAGTGCTTTTTATCAGCTTCGGCTGATACGCCAGCTATGTCCATTTCTTAATGACTTCAGAACAGTGGTGCATATGCTGGTAACATCCAGGCTTGACAGCTGCAATGAGCTCTACATTCAGCTGCCTTTGTATGTAGTTTGGAAACTGCAACTGGTGCAGAATGCAGTAGCCAGATTGGTCTCCAGGGTCACCCATAGAGACCACATTACTTCTATTTGAAAAGAACTACACTGGCTGCCAATTAGTTTCCAGGCAAAATACAAAGTGCTGGTTATTACCTATAAAGCCCTTAATGGCTTGGGCCCATGGTATTTAAGAGAGCTTCTTCTTCTTCATGGACCCCGCCATCTATTAAGATCATCGGGGAAGATCTGGTTATGGCTACCACCAGCTTGCTTGGTGGCGACCCAAAACTAGGCTGTGGATCACACTCCCAAATGAAATTAGAATATCCACTTCACTGGCTATTTTAAATTACTCTTGAAAACACACCTGTTCTTCAGGCTTTTAGTTTGATGTTTTAAAGTTTTAATGTTTTATTTATGGTAATTTTAATCTGTTTTATGTGATTGTTTAAATTGTAAACCACCCTGAGATTTTAAATAAGGTGGTATAAAAATGTGACAAAAATAAATTAATTAAATAGTTCCCTGTCCTCAAGGAGCCCATAATCTGGAAAGAGAGAGAGACCAGCAACAGCCAGAGGAGAGATGCTATGCTGGGCTGAATAGGGTTCTTGCTCTCCTCCTATTAAATATATGTAACGTGTTTTATACAACCATTTGAATTTAGGTTTGAAGTCAGTAACCAACGTTAGCATAATTATGTGAACCCACATCAAGATTATAGATGTCAGTTTGTGTCCTGAGATGAATCAGAGATTCCTGCCTTGACATGGGTTCACATGATCACACTAATGTCAGTTATCTACTTTAAAACTAAATCTTAACTCTTGTAACATAGCTCCTACCAGAGCCAGAGGAGGAGGAAGGAGTTCAATTATTAACTTTTCTCTTTTTTAAAAAGTGTGTTTCCACCCCACACCCAAATCCACACGCACCTTAATATTTATTTATTTATTTAGATTTATATGTCGCCCTACTCCCATAGGACTCTGGGCAGCTTACAAGCAATAACATACAAGCAACACAGTTCTATAAAATACAACATACATAACATCATAATCACAACCCATACAATACTCATTACAAGACATAATAACTATGGATTACCAGATCACTCTACAACCAGCTATCTCAGCGACCGAACACCCGATGGAACATTTCCATCTTGCATGCCTTACGGAAAGCCAACAAATCATGGAGAGCTCTGATATTATCCGGGACACCGTACCATAGTGCTGGGGGTGGCCAGCTGAGAAGGCCCTGGCTCTCGTTGATTGCAGTTTAACATCCCTAAGGCCTGGGATCACCAAGGTATTACTTATGGCCGATCTCAGGACCCGGCAAGGGACATATCGAACAACGCGGTCCTGGAGGTATGGAGGGCCCATATTGTGTAGGGCTTTAAATGTTAAAGTTATGCATGTTTCCTGGTGCTGCTAGGTTCCACATAGCTAGAGGTTGCATGTCAAGGCATGGCTCCTCACCTCCTAGGGGCAAAAAAAAAGAATACTTGTAAGTTACCCTTATAACCACCCCCCTGCCCCCGGTAAACCCTATCGACCAGTGTTCCAGGAGAGACTGCTGCAATGGCCTACATTATTTCCTGCCACATTTCATAAACTTGTTGGTCATCATCTTCTGTGCGTTTGGTTGGCGAAAACCTCTCATCATCAGAACTTGTGCTAATATAGCATTTTCTCGGATTAGGTTTTACAACCAGCTGTGGCACAGTTGGCCCTCAGGGGACTCCATCATCACACAGCCTGATGATGCTGCAGGAAAAGATAGTTCAAAGGATTGGGACCTACTCTTAGAAATACGGGAATTCAGGGCATGTATTTAGAGGGTTCACTTGACCCCATTTCAGCCAACACAAAATGGCCACTGCTCCATTGTTCTGAAGAATGCAGAGAGGACGGGGAAGTGGCTGCCGGGCTTCCTCCTTTGTTTGATGGATAGCCGTGGCAGCCAATCAGGATGGAGAGACGGAGGATATTCGTTCCTTCAACTCTGGTCCCAGGGAAGGCTGCCTCAGTTACTGAATTCAGACGTAACGGAGGCAGCCACAAACCGGAGGCTGGGGCAGTGAACCTCACATCAAAGCAAGCGTTCAAACTGGAGTTTGGTGAGTGAACCCTTGGTTTGAGTTAGGATCCAAACTGCGCTTTCCCATATTTGGACATTGAAGTTTGGGGACCTCTGGCTGCTCTACCTCCAGTTCCCTGTTATGTCCGAATCTGGCCTAAGATTTTAGACAGGACACTTTCCCAGGTCTACCTCGAGATTCTATGAACTGAACCTGGGACCTTCTGTATACAAAGCAGATGCTCTACCACTGAACTATGGACCCATCCTCACTTCACTAATTGAATAAATCTCACACTTTTAAACCTTTCTTCATAAGGAAAATAACCCTATGTCCCACGTCATTTTAGCTATCTCATATCTTTGTGTCTTTTTTTTTTTTTTTTTTTTGGAACAACTAAAATTGCACTTAACAAAGAAGGGAAGAATGTATTTGCCCTGGGAAAAGCAACAATTCCAGTTAAGTGACCATTTTTCTTTCACTGCCTTTCTGATCAACCAGTTGCCAGGATTACACTCAACTCTTGAATTTGCTGAGCGGTGGAAATGAGTTTGTTTCTGGCTGTGTGAGCAGCTGAAAAGAGAAAGTGGGAGCAGCATGCTTGCCATCTTCTGAGAATCCAAAAGAGGGCGACCTAGGATCCTTTTCCTGATCTTGAAATTCTCTCTTCCTTGTTCCATACTTATTAGATTTATATCCCACATTTATTCTGTGATAGAACTCATAGGGCTACTATATGGAAAAGAGGACACATGTCATGTAGCTTTAATAGATGCACAGGAATGCCAACAGATGGAGTCTTTCTTTCCCCTCTTAATAAGCTTCATCTGTTGAAATTCCCTCTTCTCTGTGCATCTCCAAAAGGTATAGGATATATCTTTCTTTCTGTATGGTAGCCATAAGTGCTTAGCGCAGCATATGTAGGATTCCCAGATAATTTCCCATCCAGGCACTGACCAGAATGAGACCTGCTCAGTACCATCAAGTTGGCTGCATCATGTGCCTACAGTACATATTGTGGGAACATATTCATCAGGAGGTGTGACTCGTGTTTGGCCCGAAGGCATGTTTTTGCCTATTTCAACCCCAAGCCCCGATCACTGGTGTGCTCCTTCTTCGGACCCACCATTTATGTTTGCTTTGGCTCTGGCAAGTCCATATACCATGGTCATTGCTCCACTTTTGCTTCCAGCTTCTAGTTTGGACTTATCTCCTGATCCAAACCACACTTGGATGCCTTAGAGAACTGACCTCCCTGGGATTTCCCCTGCAACCAGCCGCTTTCCTGGTTCCCTGGCTTGCGAGTGGCACACGCCTTTTCTCTACCCTGCCCTTCTGCCTGGTTCCTGGGAAGGAGGACTCCCGCATTCCCCATCCTGCAAGTGTGACAGATACACTAACAGAATTGGAAAGAGGTATTACTAATAATCTTCCCCTCTCTCTCCCCGCTTCCTCCTAATTCTGAACTCTGCACTTCAGTCTCTCTCTCTAACCAGCCTTAAGCTGATTTAATTGCAATTTAGACCTTTAAGCTAAAATGCCTCTTTGGGAGTTTCTAATTGATATTGTTGGTCAAGTTTCTATGACCTTTTATCACCTGCCTATTTTTCATTTCCTATACCCCAATAATCCTTGAATAAATCTGATTGTACCATATCCCTAGCTCAAGTCTATTTCCAGACCAAAGCTTTGCTCAAATTGACACTGTAATGAACTGTTCACTCTAGTTTTGCTAATTCTCCAAACAAGCCCAAAGTAGTCTCAGGAAGTCCTGCCAGTGTTCCAGAACAATTCATAAGAACATAAGAATAGCCCTGCTGCCCAAGGCCCATCCTGCCCAGCATCCTGCCCCACACAGTGGCCCACCAGATGCCGCTGGAAGCCACAGGCCACTCCCCACAACTGGCACTCAGAGGAATCCTGCCTTTGAGGCTGGAGGTGGCCTATAGCCCTCCAACTAGTAGCCAATGATAGACCTCTCCTCCATGAAGTTATCCAAACCCCTCTTAAAGCCATCCAGGTTGTTGACTGTCACCATATCTTGTGGCAGAGAATTCCACAAGTGGATTACGTGTTGTGTGAAAAAGTACTTCCATTTGTTGGCCCTAAATTTCCTGGCAATCAATTTCATTGGGATGACCCCTGGTTCTAGTGTTATATGACAGGGAGATGATCCCATCAGCATATACTTGAAGTTGGTGTTCTTCGTCCCAATGTGCATCACTTTACACTTGCCAACATAGAACTGCATTTGCCACTTTGTCGCCCACTCACCCAGTTTGGAGAGATCTTTTTGGAGCTCCGCACAATCCGTCTTGGATTTCACTACCCAAAAGAGTTTGGTATCATCTGCAAATTTGGCCACCTCGCTGCTTACCCCTACTTCTAGATCATTTATGAATAAATTAAAAAGCACCGGTCCCCCTGGGTGACCCCACTTCTTACTTCCCTCCATTGTGAAAACTCTCCATTTATACCTACCCTCTGTTTCCTGTCTTTCAACCAGTTAGCAATTCACACATGTACTTGTCCCCTTATCTCATGACTGCTAAGTTTCCTCAGGAGTCCTTGATGAGGAACTTTGTCAAAAGCTTTTTGGAAGTCCAGGTATACTATGTCAACTGGATCACCTTGATCCACACACTTCTTGACACTCTCAAAGAACTCCAAAAGGTTTGTGAGGCAAGGTTTACCTTTGCAGAAGCCATGTTGGTTCTCTCCCAGCAGGGCCTGTTCTTCTATGAGCTTTAAAATTTTATCCTTGAGGATGCTTTCCATCAATTTGCCTGCTTGACATATTCAGGGATATATACTATCCGTAATAGTGTTACTTTGTAATAGTGTTCCAGCTGTATGGGTACTGCATCTGAACCAATTCCACTTCCCACTCCCCAGGAAGACCCAGGGGCCTTGCTAATTGGATAGTGAAGGCTGAAATTCCCACAGTATTGTGTAGCAAAGCCTTATTGCTAGCACTACTAGGGAGATTAACGTAAAATCCCATCAACCATTCTATACCGGTTCGCTAAGGTCTGATGTGGGCACCCAATTGTTGAACTTCTCAGGCCAACCTAGTCACTTCACTAAATGTTGTTTTACTTTGCCATGACCTTTTGTGGCTAGATTGTTTTCAACCCTATACACCTTGTCCTCTTCCACTTGAACTTTCCACAATTCTTCAGGACAGAAGCTGTGAAGAACTTCCTCACCCTTTAATCTTTTCAGGTAGACAAGCCTTTTGGTTTTTCTGATGACTTGGTCCACTATAAAGAAATCTGTGGTGTAGTTCTGTTCATAACCTTTCTCAAAAACTCCTTTAATTTTAGAAATCCTAATGTGATCTCCTTTTCTTAGCATAGGAGGCTTGATTTTTAATGGATAGTGCTGCTATAAACTGTTTTCCAAAAAGTCAGATCAGTGGTAGGGTTAACATCCACAGGCCTGGTTTGAATGGTTCTGTGAAAGTTGTGATTATAGCTCTTTAGGAGCTCAGGCAAAACACTGATATACCTGGAGGTGTTGTGAGTTGTAAAATGCCTCCTCTAAGCACATGTCACAGAGTGTGTTCATAGAAGGTCACTTTACCCCATTTTGACCGATAAAGTTACACAAAATGGCTGATGTTCCATTTTCACACCTATGCTGTCAAGCCCCTCTGGGCTCTGAAACCTGTTCTTATTGATCCAGGGCAATGGAGCATGCACATAGAGGGGTTACACATCCACCCTTAGGGCATGCCCAGGCATGTTGTGGGGCAAAAAGGCCATCAAGTCTTCCCAAACTCTGAAATCTGTTCCTATTGATCCATGGTGGCAGGGCATATATATAGAGAGAACACTTGACCCTGTTTCGACCAATAAAGTTACATAAAATGGTGTCATTCCATTTTCATGCCTGTGCTGTCAAACCTTTCTGGGCTCTGAAACCTGTTCCTGTTGGTCCAGAGTGATGAGGTATGTTCATAGAGGGGTCACACGCCCACCATCAGGGCATGCCTTGGCATGTTCTGGGCTGGGGGTGGAGGCAGAATTTTCGAGGTAAGGGTGTAGGCCTGGTTCTGACCATTTCTGCTGACATAGGTTCACCTCTGCCCATTTCCTGTGATGTTAGCATGCACGTGACTTCCAGTGATGTAAGCCTGCATGCTCTAAGGGGGCAGAACTTCCGCTGCACAAATGGAAGTTCCGCCATACTGGGTGGTTTTGACATAAAGTATGTATTGTGATACTACTACTGTCCCATATTCTTAGCCTTTTCCTGGCACTAGCACTGCTGACCGACTAGATTGGCCAGTCATACCGTATTTACCAGAATCGAAGACGACTCTGAATTTAAGATGACGCCTTTAAAAAGTAGAGGTTAAATACAGGTTATACCTGCATTTGCAAGAAAGGATTGAGACTACTTACTGATTTAAAATATCAAATTACTTGGAAAAAACTTAGTCTGGGATTAAGTAAATACAGTATACTAGCTGAACCCACACAGAGCATCTGTGCGGCAGTACACACACCCCACCTTCTGCCCAACTCCCCCGCCCCCTTCTGCTCCAGCCTCCTCTCCCCACCACCCCTTCTGACTCCTCTCCCTCCCTGTTGTCCTCCACCGCTGATTTTCCTCCTGCTCCTTGACGGCAGGTGTCCATTGTCTCGCCACCCTCTCTGAGGTCCGGTTTCCTCCTTTCTTCCTCCCCCCGCCCCGCCGACTCTGCCATGCCGGTTCTCCTTCAACTTTCCTCCTTCCTCCAGTTTCTTCCTTTCTTCCTCCTTTCCCCTCAACTCTGCCATGCCAATTCCCGCCTGCCTCCCTCACTGCCGTTCCCTCCCAAGGCAATGGTTGGAACTCTTGCAGGACCTCACGAGAGTTCCACCAGGCATCCAGACGCATCCAGATGCAGTTCCCTATGTGGTCGGCCATAAAAGAATTAAATATATAGATGGTTGAGTAAATCCCTTCCCCAACTTTCCAGATCATCTCTAGAGTTAGCAAGGGTGCTATGTTGACTGAGATTTGTGGTGAAGTATGTGGACAGAGAGATCACTTTTCTCCAGTGGCATTGCCGGGGAAAACCAAGTATACGGTGGGGGGGGGGGTGAGGTAAGGTGCTCCAAATCCAACTGTGTTTAAACAATGGTCATTTTATAAACTGTTATTAAACAAAGTAAACACATAATACAGGTTTCTTTCATTTCTCACCTGCGCTTTTGTTACTGTCACATTCATTTTGCATATTGATTGTGCTTATTGAAGTAAAACACTCCTAACCCTCTCTTGTGCAAAGAATGCCACAGGGTGGGGAGTGCAAACCAGCCACCAAGCTCCTCTGTCAAGCACTCTTTCCAATCCAGGTCCAATACATAAGAGTTTTGTAACTCCCACCACCACCACAAGTGTGTCCAGGAATTCTCTCCAGGGAATGTGCCAACCCTACCTGAGGAAATTCCTCACAACGGGCAAGATTCTGGAATAGATTCTGCTGCTTTCTGTTGGTATGAATGGAATGGACCAATAGGAAGGCTATGGAGGCAAGTTAAACTGTATAGCTGTGAGGCCAAAGAGACAGTGGGCGGCAATAGGGTTGAATTCTGTTGAACTGACATATCTAATCTAACTGCCAGCTGCAGAACCCAGAAGTTGAGGCAACCAGGCAAAAGCCTACAACTCACTGGGTATTTGGAACTCGATGCAATCAAGAGTCTTGATCATCCCAGCTGGCTAAAAAGCTCGGCTAAGTGAAACAGGAGTTGTCTACCGCCCGTGGGATCTATTGCATGCATGGAAATAATGCTAACTATGTGCAAAGAGAACATGCAAATGAGCTCTGGCTCCTGATGTGTTTCTCTGACAAGGCCATGCATGCCAAGCAAGCAGCCGTGCACCGGCAGTTGGGGCTTTCTGCACAGCAAGCTCCTGGATGGCTGGTTGAGGGTTTCGGAGTCTCTGGAGACATCCAGCAAGGTTTCATTTCTTTAAAAAGAAAGAAAGAACATGTCTGGCCCTGGGAAGCATTTCTTTCTAATGCCAGATGTAAGGACTGGCTGTGTTTATCTAGGGGTGGAAGATACCACTGCAAATAATAATGCTTTGCATTTACATATATATAAATAAATAAGATAATAATAATAATAATACAGCAATAGCACTCTTTGAGGGCTGAAAGTACTTCATGTCTCAGTTACCCTTACAACAACCCTGCATGGTTGGCTAGTGTGACTGTCCTCATACTTGGGGATGATACTTGGGATGTCCTCATACTTGGGACTATGGGGATGGGGCCATAGCTCAGTAGCAGAGCATCCACTTTACATGCAGAAAGTCCCAGTGCACAAGCGGTGGGTCGAACCACAGTTTGTGCACGTTTTGTGAGCGGGGAGTGGGAACTTTAAGAAAGAGGAAAGCAGGTCTTTACTTGCCTTCCGTCACCTCATTCAGTTTTCTGCGGCGGTGGCATACATCCCAAGTAGTCCTGTGTGGTACCAGCATGCACATGGTGTCCGCGCATGCACGGGTGCCATTTGCATGGCCAGCATGGTGTTGACCACGCAAATGGTGTCCACACATGTGCGGGGGGTACTTGGGATACGTGCCGCCCCAAAAGGAAGCTGCATGGGTCAGTGGAGAGAAAGTAAAGACCTGCTTTTCTCTTTCTTAAAGTTCCTGCTCCTCCGCGGATCAAACTGCGGTTCGTGCACACACCTAGTCCTAGGTTTAATCCATGGCATCTTCAAGTAGGACTGGGAAAGATTCTTGTCTGAAACCTTGGAGGAGCTGCTGCCAGTCAGTGTAGACAAATTTAGCTAGATGGACCAATCATCTGTCTCCGTATAAGTCACTTTCCTTTGTACAGATATTAGCTTGCCCAAGGCCAGCAAAGTCATTGCTGTGGCGAAATTTGAATCAGGGACTTCCCAGCTCACAGGACAATACAATTCACAGCTGCATTGATACTAGAGAATTGGGGGTTTTAACCTGACTTTTAACTTGTTTACTCAATTTGGTTAATTTTATTACTTTTATTGTATATTGTATCTATTTTATTGTTGTGAGCTGCACCGAGCAGTAGTGTACTGGAGGGGTGGGGTATAAATATTTTAAAATAATAATAATAATAATAATAATAATAATAATAATAATAATAATAATAATAATAATTATTATTATTATTATTATTATTATTATTATTATTTAAAATATTTACACCCCACCCCTCCAGTACACTACTGCTCGGTGTGGCTCAGATCATCCATGTACAGCAGATGGTTGATTTGACTTGATGTTTTAGATGTTTGGTATCTGAGGCCTGTTTTGTTTAGTATTTGTGAAAGTGGGGTCATGGCGATTACAAACAACAGAGGGGATAGTAAGTCCCCTTGGAAAATGCCTCTTCTAATGCTAACCTGTCCAAGTGTCTCGCCATTGATTGTTAACTGTGTACTCCACATGCTCATGGCGTTTTTTATAAATATCTGCATGTTTTTGCTGACACCAGTTGTTTCTAAACATTTTTGTATCCATGTGTGAGGCAATGAATCGAAGGCTTTCTTGTAGTCAATCCATGCAACACTTAGATTGGTTTTTCTTCTCTTGCAATTTTCTAAAATCATTTTGTCAATCAGCAGCTGGTCTTTTGTGCCTCTGGTGTTTGGGCAATTTCCTTTCTGTTCAACTGGAAGCTGTTTCTAACGGTCTATATTCTGCAACGATATCTATAACAATTGACAATAAAATTCTGGCATCCCAGGTCCTTGGGAAGGACTCGATGTCTGGATAAAACAAACCAGTCAATAACGCCTGTCTGACTGTGTAAACAAGAAATAATAATAATAATAATAATAATAATAATAGAGAGTCCTATTCTCTGATGGTGTAAGCAGGATAAATATCAGTGGTTTGGGATTGGACCGTGGAGGCAGGACAAGGAACTATGGGCAATGCTCCACCTTAAGTTAGGTATTGTTATGGAATAGCTTTACAGGAGAAAGAGAGCCAAGACAAGACAGAAGAAAGTTTAAAGATAAAAGGTGACTTGAGGTATACCTATCCTAAATCTGCTGAGTGGAGTTTCTGTTGTCCGTGTGGTGAAGCCAGATAATGGGGAAGAAGAGTGAATGTTGAAGCCTCCAGCAGAGGAAATCAGGAGCAGAGCTATACAGGGAACTGTTAGTCCCACCTTCCTTATTTTTTTGCTCAAAAAACATACCCAAGCTATATTGAAATTTTTATATGAAAAATGGAAGGGGGGGACATTGTGGTGTATGGGGGGCAAAGCAGGGAAACCATTTCAGGAGGTACTAACTGGAATGGCCATTAATGGTTCTGGAATGGCTTTTAATGGGGCTCAACAAAAGAACTGAACTTGCTTGAAGAAACTGAGAGGGCAATCTGAACTGGGACTTGTGGCAGGGACAAACTCTCCCCCCCACACACACACACACTGCAATCCCAACCAGGATCAGCCCTCCACCCCACCCTCTCTGTCTGCTGCTATTTAGGGAATAAAAAACAAACATGCCAGTGCCAAGTGCATGCATAATGTAATGTGTAGTTTGGCTTCCTAAACAGAAGTTTTGCATATACATAGGTTATAGGATAGGGCTCTGTTACTGCATTTGATCTTTTCCCTCTTCCTACTCTACTGCTCACAGCCCCTTTTGAAGATGAATAGGTGGCATGTAGGCTGCCTTACACAATAATAGTATGAACGCAACCTCAAAAGCATGCAGCTCCTTAATTTCTATGGGGAACCAGGTTTACATTACACACTTAAACCAGTTTCACTGTCGCAGCTTTTCTCAAGTTGTCTCCAGGAGCATTCCCAGAGAGTGGGCTTAAACATGGGCTTAAACGCAGGAGAGGGGTATCCTAGACCGAATCTATTAGCCAACCAAAAAACCGACACAAAAAGTGGATTTTTTTAAATCCTGGAAATAAATTGGGCTAAGCTCCAATGTGCAATGAAAAACCTGAATTGTGCATAGAGTGCTCCCCAATAGCTTGCAGGGACTTCAGCGTAAATCTGGAGGTTATATGGACGCACACCTGCCCTTCCGTGGGGAAGCAAAGTAAAATCGCCATCTGGGAATGCTCCAGGAAATGCAGAGCCATAAAGAGCTGGGGATTTCCAGGACAGATTCTCAAATGACAATTCCCAAGGTTATTTGATGGAAACTACAACAATTACATCACTTTCAATAAACTATAAATATGTCTGTTTTAAATTGATGCAGCTGCCATAGCTCCCATCAAAGAACCCTGGGAACTGTAGCTTTAAGAAGATGCTCAGAATGATGTGATAGAAATCCCCTTTCCTTCTTAATCTACAGTTCCTGGAATTCTTAATGGAGAGGTGTGCCCATAAACTATTCTGCCTTTCAGTTACATGCCTGACTGAAATAAGGGGAAATGAAGTATTTAAAAAACAAGGACAATCTCAGAATAAATGCATACTGACAGTGCCATTAAAAATAAAACCATCTCATTTTCATAATAAAAAGCACTGTCATAATGGCTCAGAAAATTAATGACGTTAAAGCTGACATAGTACCTGGACCTCACCAAATGAAAATGATTAACAGAAGCACAAACTTCATTTTCTCAGTACTTGTTGGCTGTATAGAGAGAAAACCTTTCCATTATAGGAAACAATAATGAGTAGAACCCATTGCTTGGGGTACACATGCTCATTTCTCTATCCTGCCACAGTCTTCGGTCATTAGCACTTCAGTCATCACTTGGGAAAAGTTAAAACAAGCTTCCAGAAGTGCTGCTGGCATCACTGAAAAGAATGTGCCAACAAAAGGAAGTACTTCTTCACCTAGCACATAATTAATCTATGGAATTAATAACATTACATGGGGTGTGATGATGGCCTCTAGCTTGGATGGCTTTAAAAGGGGCTTAGACAAATTCATGGAGGACACAAGTCTATCAATGGCTACTAGTCCGGTGGCTATAGGCCACCTTCATCTTCAGAGGCAAGATGCCTCTAAATACCAGTTGCAGGGGAGCAACAGCAAGAGAGAGGGCAAGCCCTCATCTCTTGCCCGTGGGCTTCCCGCAGACATCTGGTGGGCCACTGTGTGAAATAGGATGCTGGACTAGATAGGCCTTGGTCCTGATCCAGCAGGACTATATGGATATATAGCATTTTTTGACACTTACTGGACAGTGACAGTGATGTTGCTGTCTTTCCTTTAGGACTCAAAATGCCACAGCAGTGATAAGGGAACAGTTGCAATTAACATAATTGATCATTTGTGGCTATAAGCCAATTTCACAAATGCAACTTAAAAGTGCTTTTGAGCCCTTCTGCAGTTGCTCTGCATGTATACAAGGCAGGAATGCATTTTAAAATTCATTTGTTCAGATTTCTGATTGATTGATGATCATGTAGGAGGTTTGAAAGGGTTTACAAATGCATTTCAATCTTCCTGCAGTTTTTGATGGAATCAATACAGCTCAGGCACCTTGAAACTCCTATTTTTGTAGGCACAACAGAACTCTTTGCTTTCAGGCTGCATGGCTTACATCATACTGATAACACAGTTGGGGTGGGACAAAGCACAGAATGCCCACTCATTTCCCCTTTCAAAACCACCATGCAGGGATAATGAGAAGATTGAAGAAGGTAGCTGGGCACATTTGAATCAAACAGGGAATTAGGAACTGCAAATAATAAACAGGGAACCAACCTCAGCTTTATTCTGGTACAGAGATTTATCCTGGAGCTTCTTCTTGTGTACAACTTTGGTGGAATTTGTTGTGACTGTAGAGTCAGCTTTCTTCTTTCTTGTTTTGATTTCGCACCACTTTGGGAACTGTAGAATTGAAAAAGGGTATCTCATGATAATTATGGACAAATACACAGAAGGGTACTTCTACTTCCACTGAGTTACATCCCCACCTTCTCTCTCTGATTCACCCTCCTTGTTATCTCTTTATTCCGTCCTCAAGAGGAATGAATTCCTGGCCCTTCCCTCCCCCTTAACAGCCACTTGATGCCTCTGGGGACGTTACTGGATCTGCCCCACTGCATTAGCTGAAGTGTTGCCCTTTCATGGATCCAGGCACAAGGCCAGTGACCTCCCACTCTGTGAGCAGCGAGACTGTGAACAGACCAGTGTATTTACAAACACCTCCACTCTGCTTTGCAGTCACAGCAGCTGCTACTATGCCAGGGTGACAAGAATGAAAAGATCAATTTCCAGACCCCTGAGATCCTTCCCCCCCACCAACCCCCCATCAATGCCTTTTCCTCCCGCTCCCCTTCTTTGGTCAATGGATTTCAGCAGGCCTAACAGAGTTGATTTAAGCAATCCAATTGTAAGTGCTGAGCAGTCCCCAGGGAACATGGAAACCAGCCAGCGGTGATGGATGTATTCCCGATAATAGTCACACCTGTGTGAGAAGCCAAGCGTGCTCTTCCTTCTTTAAAAAAAATGAATAATACTGGGCAGGAGGGGGGCTTCCATGTGGTGCTGAAGGAATTTGGAGAATACAGTTCTCAGTTTGTTTTGTCTCATTTCAAGTTTCTGGCAAAAATGCATATGTATAATCTAACTGGATCTTCTCAAAAAATAGTTGCAGTTTTGGATTTTGTTGGATTTAGGAGGCTGGCGTGCATGGGAGGTGGGAAAGTGTGTAAAAGGTTGAATTTTTCAAGTTAATACTTACCAGTATTGCCTTTGACTTACATCTCCAACTTGCAAAATCTGTGAATTTGTGTAAAATTTTGTTTCAGCTCAAGTTTTGTGGAATCAACAGGCAGCTTTTAATAATCTGACTTTTAATGTTTCTAGTTCTCAAGGCTATAAAGAACTGAAAACAAGCAGCTCCTACTAAACACTTTAGACCTACTAAGGGCAGGGTGAATTGATGGTTTTCAGCATTTAGGGACTGGCATATCTTTTTTTCCATTTCTTCAAACAGCCAAGGAGAAGTCCCTTGTTTTCTTCTCAAGGGCAAAAGCAATGTTATAAATTAGGAGGAGTCTACCCTCCTGGCTTTCTAGCTCAGCAGCAGCACTGGAATTAGTTTGCTCTAAAAATGTTCAGGTACTGAAAATGGTTCTAGGGTCTGCTTCCACACTAGCCATTTTCTATGGAGCCAACATCACTCATCCGCTTAGTACAGAAAATCCAAATGAAATTCTTGCCAAGTGGTTGTGTTTGTGTAGTCCTGTCTTTCTGAAGACCCCGTTTGTGGCAGGGTTTTTTTCTGACTTAAACATGGTTGCTGTATTCAGTGTGGATGGTTAAAGCACTACTGATACACTTGACAGGAGGTATGATCTATAGGACAGCTGGGGATGTAGCCACTGATGCCTCATACCTTTCTGTATTGCTTGTCCTGTATGTCCTGGTTGCACTAGCATTGCATCCCTGCAACATCCCTGTCCCACCACCCATAAGTATTAAACAGCTGGAGTCCCTCCCTTCTTTCTTTCTTTCTTTTTTTTAGGATTTCATTTTTGTGCTAAAGTATGAGTGCACAAATGAAAATATGTTATGGTCTCTCTAACATGCAAAGGCTATAATCCAAAGTAACTTTCTAAAAACAAACGTGACTTACTTTGCATCTTGCTGTAGGGCTGCAGTCATACACCCGGTATGCACCACACACATTTATCTTTGCCATGGGGACAAGCACTGTGGGATAGTTATGGAAGACACAGCTCCATTGAGAGTGCCATGTGGAACACCATTTTAATTCCATTTCCAGTTGACTGTAAAGACAATGCCTCAACAGTGCTAACTGCCCCAGTGTGGAAGAGAACCCAACAACTCCTGGGTTGCTTAGCAACTCTTTGTTACATGTCTGGGGCCTGGGGCTTCTGACTCTCATGCCTGACAGGGTTGAGCCATGGGCAGGAGCCACTAGGTAAGCCAAGGCTAGCGGCTGAGAGGACTGAGAGAGCCAGGCAGGGAATATAGCTATTGTTGAACGGGGTGGGGGGATGCCCCTGGGCCCCTGAATGGTGACAGCTTGCTCTTTCCCCCACACCTCTCTGAAGAAGAGGAACACAGGCCCATCCTCACTTTTTGTCCCAGGACCCACTCCAACCTTGCTACAGCCCTGCATTCAGGGCTCAGAAATCAAATTGGTACCCAAAGATCAGGAACACACCAGAGGTCAGACTAAGCCATGAGTGGGGAACCTTGGCCCTCCAGCTGTTTTTGAACTACAACCTCCACCATCCCCAGCCACAATTAGATGGTGGGAGTTGTAGTTCAAAAACAGCTGGAGGACCAAGGTTCCCCACCCCTATGGTGTAGGCCTGAACCAGACCGAAGCCATGTTACCTTTGATATATTCTGTCTGTGTAAGGGGGGCCTAGGGGATTCCTTATAAGGAGTTGCTTTTCTGTACCAAGGAGGGCCAGGAGAGACTAGATAAGGTGGTGATGAGGTATTCACCTAAAAGAGTACATGCGCAGAAGTTAGCTGGAAATTTACTGAAAGTCCAGACAAAGGAAAGGGGCAGTATCTCCTAGGTTATAAATATGTCATGCTTGTAAATGGACGGGGTCTTGGACTTGAGCGAGAGCTATCCATGACCGTTGCTACTATAGAGCAAATAAAGCCTTTTACATCCTTCTCGGCTGGTGAAGTGTTTGGCTACTGACCCAGAAAAGAACCTCCCTTTGTTGGGGTACAACACCTAGACTAAGCAAACAGTCTGGAATCAAGGACAAACCTGGAGTCAAAGGTCAGGAGGACACCAAAGGCAAGCAGGCAGATCATCAAGGTGGTAAACCAGAACAGCCGCAATAGCAGCAAGGAGATACAGTAGTCCCTCAACCTACGAACTACTCGACAACCAACGTTTTTGACTTACGAACAACAAAAAAGACCGGAAGTAGTTGGCGGTTTAGATTTGGCTTCCTCGACTTACAAATTTTTAGATGCGGTTTCCTCGACTTACGAATGTTTCCAGAACTCCGTGGGTGCGTTTTTCGACCTACGAAAATTTCGACTTACGAACGTCCGTTCGGAACGGATTAACTACGTAAGTCGAGGGACCACTGTATTGAAATAGAGGCAAGATTTGCTTCTGACAATTAGATGGTGGGTGTTGTAGTTCAAAAACAGCTGGAGGACCAAGGTTCCCCACCCCTGGACTAAGCAAACAGTCTGGAATCAAGGACAAACCTGGAGTCAAAGGTCAGGAGGACACCAAAGGCAAGCAGGCAGATCATCAAGGTGGTAAACCAGAACAGCCACAATAGCAGCAAGAAGATATTGAAATAGAGGCAAGATTTGCTTCTGACAGGAAGCCCTTTGTACTCTTCCTGCCTACAGGAAAGCCAACAACAGGCCTAACACAGTGGGGCCCACATAGGGTCTGGAGTCTCAAAAGCCGGATTCAGATATAACACAGAACTGGGACCCCTGGTTCCTTTCCCTCATCACACACACACACACGTCAGAATTCAGACATAAGCGCTTGCCTCCTCCGAGACTGCAGAGAAGAGGGGATGCTGGCTGCCTGGCTTCCTCCTCTGATTGATGGACAGCCACGGCAGCCAATCAGGATGCAGAGAGGGAGGAGCTTCCTTCCCTCAATTCTGGTCCCAAAGAAGGCTGCCTCCAGTTCTGCATTCCAACATAATGGAGGCAGCCGCAAAGCACAGCCTGAGCAGCGAGCCTCACTTCAAACTGAGGATTCAAATTGGAGTTTGTTGAATGAACCATCAGTTTGAGTTAGAATCCAAACTGGACTTTCACTCATTCAGACACGCAGTTACACAAACCCCAGCCTCATGTAACACCAGTTTTGTGTGATGTCCAAATATGGTCAAAGAGTGTTGCAGTGCAACAAGTCACCACAAGGGGCAGCAGCAAGCAGAGTCCCACATTCAGGGGATTCTGACAATATCATTTCTGTTTTGGCAAACCAGTGTGCCATGCTTTGTCTGATTGCAATAAAAAAACCTGTTATTGTTCTGGCTTTTGAGATGGAATGCGTGAGAGACAACTAAATGAGTGATAGCCAAATCAATATGGCAGGTGGAACTGATTTACATCTGAGTTCGCAGAGCAGTACAGTTCTATTTCTAGTCCATCCTACACAGCCCTTTTCCACAGGCCCCCTGTAATGAAGCTCAGAGTGCTCACCCAGTGGGAATCGTTAGATATTCCTCTAGCACTGCTTCACAGCACCAAGCAAATTAACAACCCCCCTTGCCCTGGGGCAGGCATGCTGTGTAAACCAATTGGCTAATTGACCAACTTGGTTCGGGTGTAACCGAAAATGCTGACCCCAAAAGGGCAATGGCCTTAAGGGAACACATGGTCTGTGTCCCACTTCAGTATTCAGGATAACTGGTCAAGCTCAAGGGTGGAGGGGTCTGTATTGAGTGCAGTAATACTGGCAGAGCAGGGAGGTGAAGCAGAGAAGACAAGATGTATGGCTCCCTCCCTGGTAGTAACAGCCCCAGTTCATAGCTCTGGGACCACTGGCGGAAGTTTCAGCTAGAGCAGGGGTTGGCAACTTTTTTCAATAGTGTGTCAAGTTCTGGGGCAATGCCCAGATACTGCCAGCCACACTCCTTGACCACCAGCCATACCCCTCATGCCAACATCAGAGATGGGGAAAGCCTGACTCTTTCCCGCACGCTTCCTCAGCCTCTCCAGGCCAGCTTGCAGCTGGTTTGCTTGCTAGGAATCTTGCCTTTTCTTGCACAAAAGAGAGAGAAAGCAAGAGCCCCAGCTAGCAAACCAGCTGCAAGCCAGCTGGGAGAGGCTGAGGAAGAACATAGGAGGGAGGCAGAGCGGCCCATCTCACGCTAACTTCAGGAGTGCCATGAAGAATAATTTCATGTGCCTCTCTTGGTACACATGCTAGGGGTTGCTGACCTTTGAGCTAGAGCATGAATAGCAATAGTTAAAGAGTTGTTACATTAAAGCTGGAATGCCATACCTGCCAAAATGTCCTTATTTTCCTGTTCAGGTGAATGGGGAAATAGGGACATCTTGGGAGATATGGAATGCACCTTGAAAGCATACACACCTGCAAAATATGTGGGCCTCCAGATGACTCAAGATTTCAGGCCCAGGAATTGCGTAGCAAGAATGAGAAAAGTAGTATGGGGTTTTGCAGAGCTCAAAGATGCCTGAAATATTGGGAAACTGCTGAACTGCCTATGTGTTTGCTCCTGCCCATCCCTGTTAATTACTTTTTCAGCCTGTACATAAACAGATGATTATAAAAACATTATAAATGCCTCAGCATATTCACTCTCTCTATACAGTTGCTTTGAACTCGACTACAAGAAAAGATACAAAACAGGGGAAGTCTTTCCATGGGCTCAGTTGCTAGATGGGTATTGCCCTATGAAAACATGCCAGTACACTAGTCCTCAGGAAGAGCAGGCCATGACCTCTAGAGCCCACTCTTGAAGCTGGCAAATCAGACCCTGTTGGAAAGGTCCACAGGATTCCAGAAGTACTAGAAGCCCATTCTTCTAAACAAGATCACCACAAGCCCAAGAAACAGTATTCTTTGCACCGTGTCCAGGAAAAATCTATTCCTGATTTTTGGCTAGCTTTGAATACACCAAAATATCAACGGTGGCAACTGCCTTGTTGTTGAAGAGAGTATTGTCAATGAGGTGCATATATGTGTATCACTTTGAGGTAATTTCTACGGCAGAACACCATCCAAGTCTCGTTCAAGGAATACTGCAGATATAACTTTAATATATATTGTGAAGAATTTGTGTTTGTGCAAAATAAAGACATACTTTCTGATCTACAGATAGCAAATTCTGCATATACAATCCTCCACTGAAATTAAATGAATGCACAACTTTTTACACTGGAATATGCTTGGTGAAGATTTAAATAATTTTCTTGGTAGATTTTTTGAAGAAATTCTGAATATCATACTTCCCAATTATCCACAGATACAAAATTTTACATAAACAATCCTGCCATTTAAATCAGCGGAATGCACTACTTTTACACAGAGATATGCTTGGGGACATGGCTGAAATATAGATGGATATATAGCTTGCTGAGGTGAACTGTTACTCCACCATGTGTTACTTAAAATATTACTACCCTTTTAAAAATTATTGGCTATGGACTAAGAGCTATTTCACACATTACATGGCAGCAAAGTTGGGCTAGCTACTGAATGTACACTGGACAAGGGGCCATAGACAATCCTGACTCCTTGAGGAGTGTATAATAATGTAGGCATCTGTGTTGATCCATTAGAAAATATTGAAATAGTGCGAGTAGCATAATATAGGAACAGCAGCAAAATACTTTTATTAGGTATATATATTATTAGATATATATGTGCACAAAGTACTGAGCAGGTTTTTCAGATCACTCTTCTTGAAGCTGTACATTAAGCAAAAAAAATTAAAAAGGGAAGAGATTAAGATGTTGCTGCGCATTATGAAAAGCCCCAGTCTGCAGTTTGTAATAATCTTTAAATGAAATGGAGGAGGTGTTATGTAGACATAATTAGGTTAGGCTGTGCCTTGTGCAAAAAGATCTCAGGTTGCAGCAAGGGATGCTGAGGTGACAGAGCAATGATTACTCTTCCTTCGAAAATAGGAATGTGCAGGGAATGGGATTTGCATTCCATTCCAAGCCTGGAATGGAACACAAATCCTCTGAACATTCCATCAGAACAACCGATCGAGCCAGTTGTTCCAAAGGAACAACCCCATTCTGAGTTGGAACATTTTGAGTGTTCCGGCCCATGAGGGCGGTTCCAGGGTGGGCAGCGAGGGGCAGCAGGAGGTACCTTTAACAATCATTATCTGGTTACTGACTCAGCTCCTGGGAGCAGCGGTGCCCTACCAGCATCACCAACTAAGCCAGCGTGGTGTAGTGGTTAGAGTGCTGGACTAGGACCGGGGAGACCCGAGTTCAAATCCCCATTCAGCCATGAAACTAGCTGGGTGACTCTGGGCCAGTCACTTCTCTCTCAGCCTAACCTACTTCACAGGGTTGTTGTGAGGAGAAACCTAAGTATGTAGTACACCGCTTTGGGCTCCTTGGAGGAACAGCGGGAAATAAATGTAAATAATAACAACAACAACAACTGAGGCTGCCCCGCCTACAGTGCCCTTCTAGCCTCTGGCTGTGCGTAGGTGGGGTAGCCTCAGTGTTAGATGCCAGGAAGGGTGCCCCTGCTCACAGGAGATGAGCACTAACCAGGTAATGATTGTTCAAGGTACCTCTCACCACCCCTTGCCGCCCACCCTGGCGCCTCCTTCATAGGCCAGAATGCTCTAAACATTCCGACTTGGGAAAGGGTCATTCTATTCTGAACTCAAAACAGGCTCTTCATTTGAAGGGTGTTCTGTTTCGAAGTCAAAACACTCGAAAAGGCCCATGTTCTGCACATCCCTATTCAAAAATAATATAAAATCCAGCAGTAATTCAGATTTGTCTCTAGCACTAATCAGAGCACATGAGTCCCTTATAAGCCAGAGAGCAAAGTGAAGGAAATGGAGATTGATTCAGTGAACTTAAAGAACTAGCATGCCCTCCAATAATTAATCTCCAACTTTGCTGGCTTATGGACTATCGTGTTTTTGTTTTGTGACTTTTTAGTTGGGCCTAATAAACCTATTTTGTTACTGTAGCCATTTGTATAATAAATGAGCTTGCAAACAGATGCTTGTCACATTTACACTTTGTATTTTTAGGAGTACACTTAAAATATCTTAGGTGTACACTGAAAAAAAAGTGTGAAGGGGCTCTAACATGGCTCCTGCTCCAAAGAGCTTTTGCTGTACTCCAGCAGGTCGCCACAGCAAAGAAATGTGCTCTTTTTTCTAGGAATGCATTGTAAATGGATTATTTACAACCCTGTCAGGCATGAGTGTGTATGTTTGTAAAAACTGAATCTGGAACCTTATTATAGGCTAGTGCAGAAGTATCTGCAATGCATCACCATTTTTCAGCTTCATCTCAGTAGTCCATGTTCATTGTTTCTACCCTGTTCCATTTTTCTGACCTGTACATTGCTTTATGGAATCACTGGCTGACATCCTCACTAAATTACTTGATGGAAATCTCACTGAAATGAGCAACTCCTGAGTAGTACAGTTTTGTTGGGGGATAAAATATATTTCGGGGAAGTTCAGTAAAAATGGGGGGGGCCTCCTCAAATGCTTAATGGAGATCTGTACCCTGGTACACACAAACAAGTGGAACCAATGTGCACACCACTAGCTTTGGTGGACTATCCTGCTTATGGCCCTGCCATCAACAGAAATTCAGTTGGTGGGGACTAGAGACACGGCCTTCTTGGTTGTAGCCCCTTGGCTCTGGAATGATCTCTCAGGAAAGCTTCGCTTTGCTCCCTCCCTCAGGATTAGAAAGATCCTTAAACTCAGATCTTCAAGAGGCTTTTTAATGTATTTTACTGCAGTCGGTATCTGATGGGTTTTTATTTATTTTTTCTTTGATCCAGTTTTAATTGGGTCTGTTTTAGTTGATCTGCTATTAATTTTATACTGTTTAGTGTTTATTGTTCTAAGTCACATGAACAGTAATGGACGGGGGTGGGGCAGAATATAAATATTTTTAAAAAATAAATCTTTTAAAAACAAAGTTGGAAATGTGTCTCTGTGGGACTGCAAAATGCACAAGAAAGATTTCTGTTTAATGTATATCTGGCTGGCAAGAGGGAACGGAAACATGGGAATGGAGTTCCTAAGCACCAAATGGATAAGTGCATGCATACTCAGTCTATGTAAACACTGATAAAAATGAAGGGGAGAAGCTTGGTAAAAATGGAGGTTGAGATATGGGGAAATAGTGAGAAGGAAAGGAATGGTGAAGGGTTTGTCCAAAAGGTCATTCATAGCAACAAGGGACATGGTGGTAAAGTTAGTACCTCTTTTATGAGGTCCTAACTGGAGTGTGAAATATATATAGCACTGATCAAGACAGAAGATTGGATTTGGTGCAGGCTGCACAAACAGAAATTACTCAGGGTATTTAGTGGAAAAGATTGTGCAATAAAACCCAACAACCCCCAAATATGTGATGGCTGCCTTATACTGAGTCAGACAATTGGTCCATCTAGCTCAGTATTGCCTATACTGACTGGCAGAGGCTCTCCAGAGTTTCAGAAAGGTCTTTCCCAGCCATACCTAGAGATACCAGGGATTGAATTTGGGATATTCTACAATACATGCAAAGCCTGAGTGGGAGGAGAGATGGTCTTCATGACTCGTCCCCTTAGCTAAGCAGGGTCTGCCCTGGTTGCATATGAATGGGAGACTTGATGTGTGAGGACTGTAAGATATTCCCCTCAGGGGATGAAGCCGCTCTGGGAAGAGCAGAAGGTTCCAAGTTCCCTCCCTGGCATCTCCAAGAGAGGGCTGAGAGAGATTCCTGCCTGTGACCTTGGAGAAGCCGCTGCCAGTCTGTGTAGACAATACTGAGCTAGATGGACCAACGGTCTTACTAATTATAAAGCAGCTTCCTATGTTCTTATGTTCCTATGCAATTGAGCTATGGCCCCTCCGTTATTTATTTATTTATTCAATTTATTTATTTATGCTAAGGTTAGTATCCTAAAAGGACTAACAGTTTGTGTATCTAAACCCTTTTACGCCCTATTCTTCCTATTCAGGACTCTCTAGATGAGACAGAAAAACATGTTATGTTCTAGATTGAATATGAACTCTGGCTCATTTTCATAAAAAGACCACAATCCTATGCATATTTTCTGGAAATAAGCCCCAAATAAACACAGCCAAACATGCTTCTGAGTAAGCATGCATAGAATTGCACTGCACATGTTGATGGGATATAGCTCGGGCTGCCGAGTTTCCAAAAGCTTATATTCTGAGACTCAGGGGATAGTCCATGGGGAAAGGTTGGTGTTTGGTAGAAGAGGAGCTGGGAAGGAATAAGGCCTAAACCTCTTCTTTTTGTACATAAGATTCCATTTTGTAAATACTTTGCTTCATATGTTTTAATGTTGTGTTGTAAGCCACCCAAAGAACAATTTATTATAGGGCGGCTAACAAATTTTGAATATTATTATTATTATTAATTATGTATTAATGTTAAGAAGGCTGTGCAGGGGGTTACACGTCCACAGCTCCTGCAAACTTCTTCTATTGTACATAAGTTCTGTGTTGCCATTGCCTTGATTTTATTGGTCATGGTTTGAAAAATGGAGGGAACAAGTTAATTGGTTAGTTTTAAAAATTGTTGTGGGAAGAAGAGTATAAGAGGACTCTGCCTTCAGCAGAGCTTTAAAGTATTGAAAAAGTAGTTCAGTTGAAGAGTTGTTTTTGGTCGGTCTGGAGTGTGCAGGGTCAGAAGCATGCAGTGAGTTAGGGACCAGTATTAGATAGGTCAGTTGGATGTATTTTTCCAACCATTTTATTTGTGCCTTATGCTCTTATGGTAACTGTTTTTGTTTTTGGGTGTGTGTGTGTGTGTGTGTGTTTTCATGTTATGCTATTCCAAAAAACCAAAGATACTGTTTTAAATTGACTAATTTTTTCCAAAGTAAAAATTCTCATTGTATTTAAATATTAGAAACTTCTTTCTGATTTTCCTCCCCCCCCATACCTATAGCCTTTCCACTCTATTGAGTTTTTGTTTTACTACAAAGGTTGAATGGCTGTTACAATAGACAGAGCCTGAGAAAAGAAAAGTCTACTTGGTGGCAGCAGTTAAGTGTAGAAGTCAAGGGGCTGGTTTAGTCAAGTCCATGACAAGTGTTAGCAACATGGTGGGTGGGATAAGCAAGAGTCCTCCGCAGGAGCAAATTTAGTGGTGCCTAATGAAGGCAGAGGATGGCATTTGGGTAAGGTTCAGCCTGATGAGGTGTATAGTAAATAGCTAAACATCTCAAGCCAAGCAAAAAAATAGTCTTCCCCATTGATTCTGGCCCCTTACCCAGAGATATTGCTCCTTCCACTGGATACCCAGAGAAAAACAGTTAAAACTCTGAAACTTTAGGTAAGACCCTGAGACCTGGCAATACTAGCAATATTATTCTGTTGTGTGACTCTTATCATTTGAGCATTAGAATTTATTTTGGAAACACTGCTGTGTGAAATCAGAGGTCAGCCCTCATAACTTGGACATTTTGAAATTTCCTTTTTTAAATGACATCTTAAATAATTCCAGAACATTAAGAAAATCAGTTCAAAATTATTTTTCCTTTTAAAAAATCTGCTGATGGAAAATTGGAACAACTCTGTAGATAAAGACATGCCAAATGACAATTGCTAAGGCATACTTTCACGCTGCTGCCCTATAACTTGGTTATCTGCTATAGAGTCCTGCAGTGATAGTCAGGCTTGTGGGAGGGCTAGGCCTTAGTTAGAGTAACTGCTTGGAAGGTGGGCCTCTCCTACCCAGGACTCCTCACAACTAGAGGAAGAATTTTGTAATTTTTGTATCTTCCCCCACCCCCTGCCTTTAAAAAAAAAAAAAAATTGTTACAAGTCCATTATAAATTGTAAACAGAGGATCTCCAGTATAAAATTTAGGATAACTGGGGCAGGCCTAGAAGAGCATGCTCCTTTCTCCAAGAACCGAAACATCTTGCAAACATTCAAATTCTGTAAATTTTCAAAATTTTGAAACTTAGAATATTACATTTTAAAATTTTGTGTTGAGGGACACTTAAAAAAACCCTTATGACTTGTTAATAAAAATTTTAAGCCAATAATGCTAAGCATTAGTTTTGCCGAATGCACAATTTTATACCCTTTCACCCCTAAAACCTAAATGTGCAACTGTATGTGTACTGGGGAATGTTATAAAATTATCAAATTGAGAAGATATAAATTTGAATTCCCACAAGCAAATCTGAGTTAGGAAAAGTTGCTTAGCACTTTTTCTACTCCATCAGAATCATTTCGGTTCTACTGTTATAACTACAGAGCTTTAGCCGTTGCCTCAGCTCGCCATGGCCGGTCAAGGTAGCTGAGTACCCGACGGATCGGACCACGCTTTGTGGGCTCCAAAGCCAACAGGCTTTGTAGCATGGCAACAGCATCAGGTGAGAGTGGGCGCCAATGGAATGGCAGATCTTCATCCAGGCCTGACTCTTGCCAAATCACAAAGTCATCAAAGAAGGAATCCTCAGGTAAAGTCTTCTCCCAAGGGAAGTATCCAGTGAGCAAGCAGAAGATCAACACCCCAAGGGCCCAGGCATCCAGGCTGGCATCGATGGGCAGGCCCGGGGTGTCACCAGTGCCACGGCTCAGCTCAGGTGCAGTGTAGGGGATGACCCCCGCCACAAGACGCAGCAGGGTGCCCTGGGGCCGCGTCAGGCCGAAATCTGTCAGCTTGATGCAGTGGCAATGGCGGTCAAAAAGCAGGATATTCTCAGGCTTGACATCTCGGTACACCAGGCCTCGACTGTGGATGAAATCCAGCGCACTCACCAGCTGTTTGGCACAGAGCTTGGCTGCTGCCTCAGGGATGCCAGCCTGATCAGAGAAGAGAGGGGCATATGTTTTTATAGTGTCCAGCCTCTTCACTGGCCAAAGATTTTTTATGCTCTGTCCTTATGGATGCATTAAAAGCTCTTTTCTGTGTTTTTAAAAAATATTCTTAATCTCTTTATTAAAATAAATGTACAACACTAAATAACAAAAATCAAAACTGAAACAGCAACATATAAAACATCAAAACCCCGAACCCTTTTCTGCTCTGCAACTAAAACAGACAAATGCCAGCACCATTTAAATTAGTCTTGTTTTTTCCTATCTGGTGAGCAGTGCCACCACATCAACCCACATTATGATAACTCAAAAATTCAGTTGCAAGCTTCAAGATACCCTGGCTCACTACTTTTGTTTAGCCTGGGAGCGTGTGAAGAATCCTGCTATATGTGTTTATTTTGAACAAATGGTCGTTTCTAGCCCTCATGATATCAGAAACGACCGCATTGGCAAAGTTCCCATATTAGTTTTATCTGGGGAAACAGATACATGGGCCATGGATGCAGCAGCCCAAGAAGGGAGTCATTTTTTTGGCAAATCAGTGATATCACCTTCTGCTCCTGCTAGTACTTTCTTTTCCCCACTAGCAGCAATGCAAACTCACCTTGACATAGCATGCCTGTGTATGTGTCTCACCTTGGGTTTGATAATGGAGATGAGGTCTCTATGCAGGGCTGCCTCATAGAGAAAGCCATAGTGCTGGCTGGATTCTATGGCAATGCCAAACATGCCAATGATGGCAGGGTGTGCAGAGAGTGAGAGCGCCACACAGTATTCATATAAGAAATTCTGCAGCTTGGTGCTGGCCTTAGGCAGCAGCTTGAGAGCCATCGGGGTCCCTGGGGAAGGTAGGGAGAGACAGAAGTAGATAAAACATAGACATATAAATGGGCTATAATTTCCACTGGTTGGCTTCCACAACAGATAGAAAGCTGGAATTTGGTACACATAATCTCAAATTACCTGGTTACTTTTTTTCAAAAAAAGGTCTGAAATGAAGAGGTTTTTACATTAAATGTCAAAACATGTAACATGAATTATCCTTCATAATTGCAAAGAGCACTCTACATGTGTGACATAGATTAGATGTATGAAATTTCACATACCTTCACACACATGAGCTAGGTTTGGATGGAAGGAAGGATTTTTAGTTGCAGCCAGTAAAGTATTTACTTTTGATAAACCACACAAACAACAGAATATAAGGATGTGCCAAAAAGTGATTCAGTGTCCGAATCGCAGGCACATCCCATTAAAATCAAGGGCTTATGCAGCCCCTTTAAAGGGGAAGAGAGCAGATCCATACCTGCTCCTTCTGCAATCACCACCATTACCATAATTCCAGCACACACACACACACCACTCCCAGCTATGCCTGTGCAGGGCAGCTAGGAGACACCCCACTGAGAGGAGCACCGGGACGAGGATCCTCCAGAGGATTCTCCTCCTGCAATCAGAGGAGAAGGTATGGACCTGCTCTCCTCCACTTTAAAGGGGCTGTGTAAGCCTTCGATTTTAAAGGGATGTACTTGTGATTTGGACACCGAATCATGTTTTGAGCACATCCCTAACAGAATGGAGGGTGTGGGGGCTCAAATGCTTTTAAAAAAAATTGGATTGGGAGGGTGGGACCTTGCAGTAGGAACCAAAACATATATATCTACTGATTTCAGAATGTAAACTGTGTGGTGTGCATACGCATATTCATGCTATACAAACATACAATGGGGTCCAATGACTACAGAGTTGGGTTTTGGAAATGGAAACTTGGTTCAAGTCACAGCAGTTCTATGGACTCCTTGTATGAATCTGAACAACGTATTTCAGTTTTAGCTTCTCATCTATAAAATGAGAACAATATTTTCAATAGTTCAGAATTTCAGCATATGGAAAGATTGGGCTTCTTCATGCTTGCTTGAGAGGCCCTAGATCTCTGCAGCCCTACATGTGAGATGAGTTGTAAGGACTACATTCTTCAACCAATGGCCATTTCATTCACAGCAAGGCCTTCAGTCAAATCAGCGGGAACCATCTCAGAAATGCTATTGAGTGTCTGGTGTTTGCTCGAAAGGACCCTTCCATTGGCTTTCCCTGTCCATGCCAAAGGTGAACACTTCCACAGAGAAGGACAGCACACTGCCAGAGACCAACATTGGAGCCATGTGCAAGTCTGTTCATTGATGGCATGCTGTGTATGATTTGCTAGCCACAGAAAGGAAGCCATCATATACAGTATATCACTTATGTGAATTGGAGGCAACCTACCCTGATAGCAATAGAAGCACAACACAATTCACCTGCCCATCCCAGTATTCTTCTCCTTCTATGGCTAACCAATCAATGCAAAGTGTTTATTGGTGAATGGGGTTGCCAGAGCACATAAGGGCATTCATCCTTACCTCGTTGTCTGTGTGTCACCAGTACTACCTGCCCATACTTCCCCTTGCCAAGCTCCTTGACAATCTGATAGTGCTCTGCCACTTCCATGTGCACCAGACTCTGCGCAGTGATCTCTAGCATATCTTCTAGGAGAGCCTGAGCCTCCCTGCCCAAGGTCGGATCCATAGCCAATGCTGCAAGAAATACAAATGAGGTTGCTAAGTATGCCTGAAATGAATTGGGGTGCCAACTAATTTATAGGTAGCAAAATTCAAGTCAGTTCTTCAAATTTAAAAGTGCCTATACCTCAAAAGAAAATGTTGTTCTTGGAGGTGAGACAGACATTCTTATTTGCAGATGGGGAAGCAGCAATGGTGATGCAGACTTCCACCACCACTCTTGTCATGTCCCAGTACTCTCCATATGGGGTCTGAATGTCCTCAGGGGTCAGCCATGGGCCTTTTGATAGCCCAGAGTCCCCAGGCTGGTGGTTGTCCTGGCCAACCCTGGGAGTCAGCCCAGATCCAATTTCCATAATAAAAATGTGGAACATTTAATTATGAGAAATTATGGTTTTCAGCCTTAATACAATTCTCTAACGACGAATGGGTTTTACATGAAATGTGTTGGGACCTACTTTAGTGTAGCCCAGCCAGTCATTATAGGAGGGTCTGTCTCCCTCAGGGATAGTCCAGGTATTTTCTTGAATATTCAGCTTTCATTTAAGACAAAATATCCAGGCCTTTGGCCATTTTACTTGTGGAGACAGAAAATAATGAGATATAAGGCTATCTCTATTTATGTTCTGAATATTTTGTATTAATACACCACTTTGGGTTTAAACTTAGGCCCCCACATCAGAAAACATCTGGCCATGAACCAGAATGTAGCTTCAATATACAATTATTTCCTGTACCTTTTTGAATCCTTTTGCTACAGTCTTCTAATTCAAAAATGTTGCAACATTCACAATTAACAGATACTACATTTATTTATTTATTTATTTATTTATTTAATTTATATACCGCCCCTTACAAAAAAGTCCCTGGGCAGTTCACAATAAAAAACCAATTAAAACATAAATATAATTAAAACAATGCAAAGTACGATAAAAACACTAAAACCGAAGCTTTAGGACTATAAACTAAAAGCCCGATTAAAGTAGTATGTTTTTAGGTCCGCCTTAAAAACAATAAGAGAAGGGGAAACTCTAATTTAGTTAGGAAGCGCATTCCAGAGTCCCGGGGGCATCTTTAGAAAAGGCCCGGTTTCGAGTCGCCACCAACTGAACTGGTGGCAACTGCAAACGAACCTCCTCAGATGATCTTAACAGGTGGTGGGGTTGATGAAGAAGAAGGCACTCTCTTAAATACCTCGGACCCAAGCCGTCTTTTCATATCTAATCACATCTTCGAGATAACGTTGAAAAACTGGACAGTGGGAGCTGAGTGAAAAATAAATCCACATTCCTTCAACTGAATGGTTCTTCAAATGATCCTTACATCCAATTGTAATCTGTTCTCCCATTTTCTTGAGTTTGGCTTTCTCTCTGTTGGCTTTTAGACATTTAGGTTTTGATATTTCCAGTGCTCAGTTCATTCTCTTTTGTCAAAGTATATTGTCAACTCCTGCTAGCTTCTCAAATCATTTGCCACAAGACCAGTTTTGAAGCAGTCTCCACTTCAATATTAAACACATTTTTTACCCCAAAGAAACGATCACTGCAAGCACCACTCCTTTCCCCAAAGTGTGCTGAAAGTTTTATAGGGCATGGAGAGTTTTATAGGGCATGGAGATGCCAAACAGAAGGGAAATAATCTGGAATCAATTTCTTCCATAACAAGCCCTCCTCTGTCTGAAGACTGCACTTTTCACCCCCTCTCCAAGTTTCCTAACATTTTACTTATTATTTATTCATTGAATTTTTGTACTGCCTGATATAGAAATCTCCAGAGAGTGTACAAGACATAATATAAAAACAATATGAACAGTTAAAATTCATAAAAATAGATAAAAAATCTCAATAAATAAAAATACATTAACATTTCAATTTCCGTTGAAAGCCTGGGAAAATAGGTACATCTTCAAGGTCCTTCTAAAAACAAACAGAGAAGGAGATGCTCTTATTTCAGCATGGAGCACATTCCAAAGCCCCGGGGCAGCCATAGAGAAGGCCCGGTCCCGAGTTGCCACCAAATGGGTTGATGGCAACTGTAACCGGACTTCTCAAGATGATCTTAAAGCCGACAGGGTGCATGACCAGAGTTGGAGCAATCTTAAGCACCCTGGACCCAAGCCATTGAGGGCTTCATAGGTACAGTAATAACCAGCACTTCATACTTTGTTTGGAAACATATTGGCAGCCAGTACAGTTCTTTTAGAATTGGTGTTATATGGTCCCTTCGGGTAAACCCAGAGATCAGTCTGGCTGCCGCATTCTGTACCGATTGTAGTTTCTGAACTACGTACAAAGACAGCACCACATAGAGTGCATTACAGTAGTCAAGCCTTCCACGTGGAAGGAAAGCCAGAAATGGGATGCAGACAGCAGAGCCCGGTGGCCATTCAGTCACTAGGAGGAGGGGAGGAGGAAGGAACTCGCCGCTGCCGCCTGCACAGTGGGCCTGGAGGTTAAAAAAGGGGCACACTGTGACTCTCCCCTCATCGCCCGCCACCCTGCAGCCAGCCACCGCCGCCACCACTGCACCCCATCTCGCTGCCAGCAATCTTTAGGGGGCAAAGGGGGAAACTTCCCCTCACCCGGTCACCAACCCCTCCCCACAGCTACTGCCACTGCTGCAACTTAAAAAAAAAAATCAAAGTAAAAGGGGGGACTTTCTCCTTGCCCCCACTCCCCGGAGCTACTGCTGCCCATCCTCAAATCTCCCCACTGTAGGCAGATGCCTCCTCTGCTTCTGCGTGAGAATATGTGTGTTATAAGCATGACCCTATTTTTCATCTGTGAAATATGGCAAGTACTGTATTTACCTGAACAGAAGATGGCTGTTGACACCCCCTTAAAATGCAGCAGTTAAATACAGGTTATATCTGTATTTACCTGAAAAGAGCAGGGCTCAGAATTCAAGATGGAACCCATGCAACCAAATTTCTAACATCAAAGAACAAGGGGGAAAGTTTATCTTGGATCCAAGTAAATACAGTATGTCTGCCCACTTCCAGCTCACACAAAGCCTAGAATGATGCAGTTACACTGTCTTGAATTGCTGCACACGAAAGCAAAATTTGAAAATTTGAGGGCCTTGGGCAGTTATCTGTAAATTCATTTCAAGATAGATCATATCAGAGCACTGGACTCTTTATTCATATTAAAAGTGGCACACTGTCCAAACGAACCCATTTCCCCCAACAATAACTGCTGTTCCTTTAAAGTTTGACACTATAAGCTGCTGCTTGCAGGGACACCAAATGTCTTAAGCTGCATTTGATAAAATTAACAGGAAGGTATCCAGACATGGCTTCACAGCTGTTTAATCTGGGGGATTAAATGGACCATTCACATAGGGTCAGCTGCTCTCCACATTTCCTGCGGATCTTTTTCCTGTGTGCTTCCTAGCAGCTTGCTCTGGGTTTTTTCCTCCAACCAATCTCATCCCAGAGGAGGAGGCAGCGAGGCATGACTATACCTACGTCACCAAATAGATTTCCCTGCTCCTTCTCTTTCCGGTTTCCCCTCATTTCCCCCCAATCTCTCTTCTTGGGCTAGCAGATCGGGACTGGCTGCTGGGTGAATTGATTGCCTGGAATCCCTGCCCCGTCACCCTCCCCTTCCCTTTCTCCTGTGTGCAAGAAGCTCCTCCCAGGTTAGCAATAATTGCCCCCATCATAAACATCATCACCATCATAACACAACATGGGAGCAGCCAGCCAGCCAGACACGCTGTGTTAGGAGGAGGAGAGCGGTGGCATCTTCCTTCTGGCAGCTGGAGGATGGGCACAAGGAGCCGGGCCCAGCCAAGGGGTGGCACCAGCTCGAGCAAGCCAGCAGGCTGCTGTGCTGCCTTTTGATTCGGCTCGCACAGTCAGGGAGGCAGGCAGAACGGGTGCACTGGATCCAACCCCTTGAACCCAGCCGCCGCCCTGTGAATGAACTAGGAGCACAGCAGCAGCGGGAATGGGGAAGAGTCTGCACCAGTTCACACAAACGAATTCTCCTCCCAACAAATGTGTTTTCTTTTAAAATCAAAAGAAAGATCGCCTCAGGGCATGAGACCTTTTGTTGTTAGTTTGACAGTTCCCATTTGCGTTGGCTTTAACTTTAGCTTTGTGGAAGATCAGCAAGACAAATTGCAAGCAGCACCTTCTGCTGATACTTGGCATTTATTTATTTATTTATTTATTTATTTATTTATTTAACATATTATTGGGCCAACCAAAATGTACGTCTCTTTTGTATTAAAACCAAAAACCAAAAACAGGGAAGTGCAAGTTTTGCCAAAAGCCGAATTATCAACAATGGCCCCTCCACACATCGCAGAGAAGCGTTGGGGCATACCAGAAGCCTCAGGTTGTGTTTTTTTCAAAGCCTCTGAAATATTATTATTATTAATTATTATTTATTTACACAGTCAGACAGGTGTTATTGACTGGTTTGTTTTATCCAGACATCGAGTCCTTCCCAAGGACCTGGGATGCCAGAATTTTATTGTCAATGTTGTTGCTGTTGTTATAGATATCGTTGCAGAATATAGGCTGTTCCCAGTAAAGTTGCTTTTTGTAATTGGCTGAGAGTGATTTCTGTGGCTCCTATGGTGTTGAGGTGCTCTTTTGGAACTGCACCCAGGGCACCAATTACCACTGGGATTATTTTGGTCTTTTTCTGCCACAGCCTTTCAATTTCAATATGTAGATCTTTGTATTTTGTGATTTTTTTCCCTATTTCTTTTTCTTCTATTCTGCTATCTCCTGGTATTGCTATTTCGATTATTTTGACTTGTTTTTCTTTCTTCTCGACTACAGTTATATCTGGTGTATTGTGTGGCAGATGTTTGTCTGTTTGTAGTTGGAAGTCCCATAATATTTTTACATCTTCATTTTCTGCCACTTTTTCAATTTTATGGTCCCACCAATTTTTGGCTACAGGTAGCTTGTATTTTTTGCAGATGTTCCAGTGTATCATCCCTGCTACCTTGTCATGCCTTTGTTTCTAGTCAGTCTGTGTGATCTTTTTACAACAGTTGATTAGTTGGTCCACGGTTTCATCTGCTTCTTTACAAAGGCGGTACTTGCTGTTTGTTGTTGATTTTTTGACTTTTGCTCTTATTGCATTTGTTCTTAGTGCCTGTTCTTGTGCAGCCAATATTAAACCCTCTGTTTCTTTCTTCAGGTTGCCAAGAGTTTATTATTTATTTATTTATTTATGTATTTATGTATTTATTTATTCGATTTCTATACTGCCCTTCCAAAAATGGCTCAGGGTGGTTTACACAGAGAAATAATAAATAAATAAGATGGATCCCAAAAGGGCTCACAATCTAAAAAGAAACATAGACAGACACCAGCAACAGTCACTGTAGGCACTGTGCTGGGGGCGGAAAGGGCCAGTTACTCTCCCCCTGCTAAATTAAAGAGAATCACCATGTTAAAATGTGCCTCTTTGCCAAGTTAGAAGGAGTCTTGACGACTAAAATAGACTTTTTTTTTTTAACACTGGACATAATTCGGGCTAAGCCAGAATGCACAGCCCTAATTCTGGGAAAACCAGAAACATGTGTGAACTGGTCTCTGATAGCCCAATGCGACTTTGGGGTAAATCCGGCTGAAATGTGAACTCACACCCTTCCATTCCAGAGGAGACGTGAGCTAAAAGCCGTGTGTGTAAAAGTCCCAGGAGGATTTTGTTGCCTTTTAAAGTCAAGGTGTTATTTCATGGTTTTGCTTTTGTTTTGGTAAAGAGCTGACACCAAAGCTATATAGCTTGATGACATGGAGAAGAGTACAGCCATAAAAGTAGTTTTTTGTGTGCATACCCCACACACAGGGCTGCACGGGGGTGGGGGGTGAGCAGGCCCTCACAAAGAAAAAGGCCCCCACCTCAGCTCATTGTCCCTCAATTTCTTACACAAATGCATGTATAGTGGCCCCCAACACCACACCTGCTCCAGGCCCCATAAATTCTCTGGGTGACCCTGCTTCCACACACACCAACATGTGTGAACAATAAGTCAAACAAGATGCAAATTGGTTCAGAGGCTTTCTTCCACGCCAGCTCTTTTTGTCATGCAACCACATAGCTATAAATACTGTAAAACTGGAAAAGGCACATACAGCCCTGTATTCACTCATATGTGCCCACAGAGATGCACAAAGTGTCTAACAGGAATCCCCAGCGGTGCATGTTCCACTGGGTCCACACCTTTTTTCTTCCCAACACTTCTTTTCTCCAGGCACTCCGCAGTGTTATCAGATGGCTGTGCATTTCTCCTCCACCCTGCCACCACCTGTCCTAAATCTTAGATGAGTCTTTTCTAGATGTGGAAACAAAAATAGTACTAATTTCTCCTGCACTTAACGACCCCAGAATTGGGCTTTATTTTTTCCTGTCACCTGGCATAAGCTTGGGAGCGGATCCCTCCAAAGCACAGAGATCCCACACCATCCACCAAGCTTGGGCCCCATCAGTGAGGAGGGAAGAGTGCTGGTGAAACATCCCCCACTTTCCCCCAACACATGGCAATGACGCATCCTCTTCACTATGTGTTCTCTCTTGGGCTGAGGCAATAAATAGAGCCATCCTATAGCTGTTGAGGCCCCCAAGGATGAAACCTTGCCCGTGCCCTTCTTTGCTTCCCCCACAGCTCCCCAGGGTGTCCAAATATCCAGAAAACCTCTCCATGACCTTGAAACAGAGGAGCACAGCATGCCTCGCACCCTCTGCATTAACAGCCCCCGACTGGTCTAGATGGTGCAAACAAATTCAAAGCAGAAGTCTGGGTTCAGTTGGCGCACCACAGTGTGTGTGATTTCCCTACAGCTCTTCCTGATGGCTTGCAAATTTGTAAGTTGCCAAAGTTGTTTATTGGCATGCACACTTCATATTTTGATGAAGAATCCTTTGATAAGACCCCAGTCTGTATCCTTGCAAAAGGGAACAATGCCCAAGAGGAACAGTAGATGTCACCGAATTAAAGAAATCCTATGTCATCATGTCATAATCAGCTAATAAACTGATTAATTAATTGAGCTTATCAATAATAATATTCATAATAAATTTGCATTGAATTTAATATAAGGAAGGGGGGAAACAATCATTCTAAAGCGGGGGGAAACATGGTGCCTTTGTGTTTAGATTATGTATGCCTATGTCACAGAAACAAAACAATAGTCTTAGCAGAGGTATTCCCTTTTTTCTCTTGTACAGGAGGGAATAGAGATGTGAAGGCCTGGAAAAGAACTGGGGGAAAATAGGCTAGTTTTTTCCTATGAAAAAATGATTTCCCCCTGTTGTTTCCAGGCCTCCACATCACTAGGAATGCCTCTTTTAAAAGAATGGTTATTATCTGAGGTTTTTAAATAAATATTTGAATTCAAAATAGTGAGTTGTTTTTTTAAAAAAATCTGCTGACTGATTAATATGATGCTCTTTTTTAGTTGATCAGAATATTTCAGTTAATTAATCCAACCCATTAATTAAACATTGAAGCCCTGACTGAAGGTTGATTCAGACAAGTAGACTGCTGTGATGAGAATGTGGATTGAGTGGATCTGGAGCAGTGTTCCCTTTAAGGGATTCCCAGATGATGCTGACTACAGTTCCCCTCATCCCCAGCTGCAATGACCTTTGGCTAGGGGTGATGGGAGTTGTAGTCAACAACATCTGGGAATCCCTGTTACCAGGAACACTGATCTGGACCCACCTGTTCTCATGATACGATCATTATACTAGGACCACAACACACAATCAATTCATATGGACAACACAACCACATCATGTGCCAATAAAATTTCAGCACCTTTGCAGAAAAATGCATTTTTGGTACCTTGAAAAGTGCCCTTGCTCGGCACTGTGGTTTCTCATGACTTAATAAGTAATCCTACAGCAGTCAATCAGACAGACTTTGAATGCCCTAGCCAGAATTTTATCCTCAAGCCAGTTTCCAGAACAGGAAGATATAAAGCTAAGTGGGGGAAAGATGTTTGTGCTTTTCTTGTTCATGTGAATGTGATGTAATAAATGGGAATGCGTGTGACCACCTCCTCCCATAAGAGGCACATGGAAGTATCTGCCATCATTTTCTGATGTATAGCCTTTGTGATTATTCTGGTCTTCGTGATTATAACTAATTATAACTAAGCTAGCCAGTCTGCTGACAGCCACCTAATGGTGCAGCGGGGAAAGGCTTGACTAACAAGTAGAAGGCTGCCGGTTTGAATCCCCGCTGGTTCTATATTGGGCTGCAGCAATATAGGAAGATGCTGAAAGGCATCATCTCATACTGCATGGGAGGAGGCAATGATAAACCCCTTCTGTATTCTACCAAAGAAAACCAAAGGGCTCTGTGGGCGCCAGGAGTCAAAATCGACTTGACGGCACAGTTTACCTTAGCCAGTCCACTGAACTTAGAGTCTGAACTTGAAGTCTTTCTGTCCCTGGCAAGGGTGGCCCAAGGTACTACAGCACCTGAGGTGAGGTGCCAAGTGCCCCACAACCATGATGGCAACCAGCTCCCTTTCAAAACCAAGCTTTGAAAGTGATGTGAGGGTCAGAGAGGAGGGAGGGTTATCAGCGGCCTCTTCTCAAGGGTCAGATTGGTCCCAAGACTTACAAGGATCAGATCAGCTCCAAAAGGCTGCTGGGATGGTGGCAGCAGCAGGGGACATCTTGCTGCCCTGCTGGCACCTCAGTAATCTGCTGCTTGAGGCAACTGCCTCACCTTGCCTCATGAAAGAGTCACCCCTGGCTTTGCCGGCTTTGCCTAACACTTAGTTAAAGCGATGCAGCAGTTATGAGGGAAAGCAGGGAAAGTCACTCAGCACACAGTCAAAGGCAACCTCAGCTATCCCTGGAAAGGGCAGATACATTGTGCCCCATATTTCTGTATGTCAGCAGTCTGGGTGAGCAGGGGGTCAGGCCGAAACCCCTGGAACAGGTGAACTGCAGGAACTGGATGCACTGCATTGATATTGTCATTTGGTATTCTTTGAGCCACAGTTTTCCATTCCTAACCTCTCCCTCCCCGACCTCACACACACACATGCACACATTATTCCAGATTTAACAAGGCAAAACTAATTGTGTAATTTCAAGTTCACTCATTCCACTTACAAACGTTGTTTGTGCTGGTTGCAGAACAGTGCAGAAATCTGAAACTCCCGAAAGCTGAGTGGCATGCTCTCTTGATAACAACTCCTTTTTATCCCAAGTCTAGGGGGTGGGAGCATCGCAGACTGGCTCTATGTCAAGTTATATTACAGTTCTGGTGCCCCACTGAAGATGGACACAGTCGCCTGCAGCCCTTTGCTTAGCTGCTGCCTGTGCCTGCTTTCTGATTCTTTGCCAAGCGTCCTCTCTTACAGCTAGGAAAGTTCATGGGGATTTGGGCCTAAATGGGATTGACACGCTCCTAAAGCCGCTGGAGATCCATTTCCATGCTCCTGGAGACAGAAGGAAAGGGCATGAGCCAGCTAGGTCCACCCATCCTCTCCTTTTCCCTCATGTGCTATCAGTTCCTTAAGACAGACCCTCTCAGTAGCAGAGGCGTGTATGAGGGAAAAGGGAGACAGTATTGTTTATTATTTTCAAAGAAAAGGTGTTGTTGCAGTTTGAGCCTGCCTGGAAGCCACTTCCAGAGGCCTTCAGATGTGTAGAGGCTTGTTTTTTTATCATCCAGTGGGTGAGTTATAAGCATTTTGTACATGCTCAAGGGAATTCTTTGTCATCCCTAGTAACCAAAATGTAACACCAATTTAGTGCTCTCTCTAACACGAAACTGTAAATGGGGCCAATTTTACACAAATGGCTCCTGCATTTTAAAAAATGAGTTGCGAAGTCATTGCGGATGGTTTTTTACCACTTTAAAACATTTTTATAGTACCGACCTCACAAAACTAAAAAAATTAACCTTTTGCACTTTGGTCACCAATGAATATTATAATTGTAGTGTCCATTAAATGCCAGCATTGGGAGAAAAAAGACTTGTCTCCTATTGGCGCTGCGGTAGGCGTTACAAAAGGGTGCTAGATACCCAACCAAGACTTCACAGAATATTCTCCTGTTACAGGCATAGCCAGAAATGTTTGCCCTTCCCAGACCCGGCTGCTCTTGCATGCCACTTGGCTATGATTGATCATGGGTGCCTGGACACCTGCGAGCAACCCAATCTGCCTCCTGGGACAATTCTTGCACGCAAAAGAGAACCAAAAAGGAGGCGGTTGCCTTGGCAACTGAGCAAACCACTACAGCCCAACTAAACATTTCGCAGTTACTCAAACTCCCCATCTAATTTTTTTGTAGACATAGCTGTGAGAGCTTCTGGTTTTAACTGGGGCAACAGCGTGGGGACCAAACTCCGCCCCCCCCCCCACAATTGTTTCCTGAACTTAAATTTGTCTCTCAAAGGTAGTATTGGCCATGTAGTAAAAACACTTGTGGGCAAAATGCCATAGGTTTTGCCCTCTGTGGCTAAGAGCAGGGAGTATTTTGAATCATAGCTGCGGTACAGCAGGGGGAAAGTGTTGCACCCTCTCCCCCATGTCATGGCACCAATTCCAAGCAGAGGAAGGGGCACAGTTCTTTGTACAACAAGAAAATTACACCGGAGGTTCCAGTCACAGAGCTCCACAGGAACATGCTGTTTGGACCTCCTTTGGGTCCAGTTTGCTTGCATCAGATACCATCTTTCACCAGCTAATTCTCCTTCTCAGTCTTACTACTGAGTGGTCTGTACTTTCTTCTTCCACTCAGACACGGGCTGAGTGCTAGGCCGGAGTGCTGTGCCTTGCTACCACCCGACTACAAGAAAAGTAGGCCGAACCAACCTTCTCTGTGTGATTGTTTCCATTGTCTCCCATCATGTCTATGAATCTCTGACTGCTTCCTGGCTTAAAGGAGATGTGGGGCCTATATGGTGAATCATCTACCAGCTGTGCACAGCACGCCTCGTTCTGACCCACAAAATGTGTTTTCTCCTGTGCCAACAGGCAAAGGAGACAGACACAGAGTTAGCATATGAGCCCATTTTTCCATTTTGAATGGGATTCATCTGCATTTTGGGCTCATTGCCTTCTGCAATGAAATCTGATCTCCCAATTTTGCCTTCATTCTCATGAGTTTCCCTGTCAACCTAAAGAAAGACATTATATTGGCAATTAAGGAAAGCTAGTTAGGGAACTGAGCTTGCTTAATGAGAGCAATGCATGTTACAAAACCTTGCTTTTGCAAGCTTATTAAATAGAGGAAGGCTGTCACCCAATTGTAAAAATCATGGTTGATCAATCCAATTAATTTTATTTAATTAATCATTAAATCTACATACCTACATATGACTCAAACAATAGTATTGAAGGGGGGAAAGTATATTTTATTTTTAGACGGGCACATATATGTCACATCTTAAAATACACATCCCCTCCTCTATGAGAGTGAAGATGGAATGCCTCCTCTAAGATGTGTCTGCAATCTGTTGTTTTTAAAACGTATATTGCAATAAAAGGATATTTTAAATAACTTTTAAAATATGTTTCTGAATTAATCGGGCAAATTTTTAGTTGATTACAAAGGTTATTAACAGAATAATGTAACAGGTTAATTAATTTAAGGTTGCGACCCTAACATAAAACATTGTAAAAGTTTCATTCTTGGGCAAAAGCAGCAGGCTCATAGCCAGTCTAAAAGTTGAGAGGCAGGGGGGCGAACACAAAAAAGTTGAGTTCCCTGGTGTAGTTTTGTGGCCTGAAACATTTTTATTTGTTAAAAAGTTGGGGGGGGGGATTGAGGGGGAGGGCAGGCCTGCCCTAGCACCCCGTCCCCAGCTTTCGACCTGTAAAGCAGAGCTTCCTAGGTATTATTTAAGCTCTTGTGTAGAAAGAGGTAACACACACACACACACTTTTTGTGATTTCAGAAGGGTGGGTCTTTTCTGTTCTGCCATGCAGGCATGAGATTGGGATGGGGTTCACTACCAACCTGCCAGTAAATGAAGAGTGGTCAAAATCTGGGGTCAAAATCTGGTGGTCAAAATCCAGGATCACCTCTTTTACTTTCAGCATTTGGAGATTTTGCAGTGAGAGATTCAGGACCAAACGAAATGTGATGCAGGGATAGTCTTCCATCTTTCTTTTTATTTAACATGCAGCCATGTGGGACTACAGTATGGAGAGAAGGGGTGCATAATCCTTTCCTTGTGTGCTTTAAAAAATAATAATCAGAATTCCCTCCCCACAACTGCTTGACCACAAAAAGAAAATACCTCCTTTATGGGTGAGAAAGCACCCAAAAATACCTTTGTGGGTAAGAAAGCAGCTTGGATTGCTGCTGGTTTTAAATTTGAAGTGGAAAAACCAGGATAGGGTAAAGCACCCTCTCTGCTTTGGCCACTGTTCTGCTGTAATTTGCAACACTCTGCAGGTCCATTTAAGTTACATGTTCTCCCTGTTTTATGCTAAGACGGTCCATTTTCAGAATATTGGCCACCCCTGTGCTGGATAGAGTCATCACTTCAGAAAATTAGCACCTAAAGAGGTCACTTGGTTGTTGACACTGAAGGGGCAAAGGACATACAAGGCCACACAGTGACTGTTAGTGAAAGGCCAGGAGGGAAAGAGCCAACGTCATCCTTACTAGTGACGGCTCCTTCACAGCAAGAATGTGCAGTGCCTCCTGGACAGAGAACAAGCCCCTGGGTTACACAAGGTCACATCATACAGCTAACAAGCCAAAAGCCCCCCTTCCCTATAAACTCCCTCAGATGGAATGATCTATAGACATTTTGTCTCTAACACTGGTGGTCAGTGCACAGGACCACACAGACAGGTATGTGTTTGTTTGTTGCCACAATCATACGCTTGGCAGACATCTACATCTATCCTGTGGAAATCCACATTCCGCTGTTATGAACACAATAATGAACACAATGTGGAACACAACGGATCCACATTCCGTTGTTATGAACACAATTTTCACATTTGCTGTTCCATCTCTCAATCCACACCAAGAAGGTGAGATTCTCAGGATCCTAATTAATGAATTGGTATCAAATTCACAGATGAATTTGGATACAATGGCTGAACCAGACAAGCTGGACAGAATGATGTTTCAATTTCTCCATGTATTGTAAACATCACTAGCATTATAGATCAAGCTACAACGGGATAGAAACACTAGGAAACAAACTGGAGTATAGCTTCTTCCACTGTGGAAAGACCACTGGACAGATCTAAAAGGGCCTTGTTTTAATCCAGTTTGCCTCAGTCTCACCCTAATGTTCCATTCTACTCCTAAGCTTCTGTCTATCATGCCCACTCCTGGCACTGGATGTACTGTAGAAGTGGTGTTGCCTCTATAGGACCAACTAATTGTTTGGTCATCCTGGGCTGACTCTGTTTAATCCTGGCCACCAAAAGAGAGCCTATATCTAAAGGTCTTACAGTGCTCCTGATAAATGGTCATGCTTAGGCTCTGGCAAATTTCCACAGGACAGATGTTGCACAAATATGGGTCAGCCTTTGCAAACATGGATGAAATAATCATGTGGTCATTTGGGGTTGAGATACTACTACTACTGCAATAGTAGAGGCCAATGCCACCACAAAGTCAAAGATCAAGCTGTGTGAAGGCTTGATATACGATGTGATCACCCTACAGAAGCATAGAAATGATTGGTACTAGCTTAACCCATGCAGAACATCTGCATGCTAGTACTTGATTGCTCCCCTCACCCCCTGCCACAGCCCCCCTCACCTCAGAGATCTCTCCACCCTCACCTGAACTGCACTCCTGCTCCTCCTGCTCCATCCAGTTGCTTCTATCCCCCTCACCCCTCTTGGTCACTCCTCCATCCCTTTACTCCATTCCGCTCACCCCTCTTGGTCGCTGCTGCAGAGTTGCTGGTGCCTATTGGCCAAGCTGCAGCCCCCTAAGCCCAGAGACCTCCCCACCCTCACCCAAGCCCCGCTCCTGCTCCTCCCCACAGGAGCAGCAGTTGACCGGGCCATTTCTTGCTGCTGCTCACCGCCATGGCTGCAAGTCTCTGGGCGATTTACAACAAAATAATAAAAACAGATAAAAAGATTAAAACATTACAACAATTAAAATTTAAAATGTTAAAACTATTAGAAACACAATTAAAGCAATATCTAATGAACAATTAAATTAAATCAATATCTAGTGAACAATTAAATCAATATCTAGTGAACAAATGTGTCTTGACTGCCTTTTAAAAAGTTCTAAGAGATGGAGAGGCTCTTATTTCAGCAGGAAGTATGTTCCAAAGCCTTGGGGCAGCAATGGGGAAGCCCCATTGAAGACCCACTGAGTAGCCACCAGACGAGCCAGTGACAACTGTAGACAAACCTCTCCAGACGATCTCAATGGGCGGTATGATTCATAGCGAAGAAGGCATTCTCTTAAATACCGAGGGCCCAAGCTGTTTAAACCTTTATAGGTTATAACTAAAACCTTGTATTTTGTCCAGAAACTTATCGGCAACCAGTGTAGATCTTTTAAGATAGGAGTGATATGGTCTCTCCTAGATGACCCAGAGACCAAACTGGCTGCCGCATTCTGAACCAACTGCAATTTCCAGACTATGTACAAAGGCAGCCCCACATGGAGCACATTGCTGTAATCAAGTCTATGCATATGGAATCCCCACTGTCCAATCACCAGTCACCACGGTGCTTCTGCTTGTGAACTCTTGCAAGAGCTGCCACACATGGGATTAGCCTTAGAGAATTATATATAGAAGATTGGGTGCAGAAAGTACTGGTATTGGGTGTGACTTTTTAAAAGCAAGTTTCTAGTCCTTAAGGCTCTGGATAGGCTTGCAAATAAATATCTGGTGAGGAAAAAAAAAATGCTAAGCAGGATATCAGGCGTCAGAACTTCAGTGCCTTGCCTAGCTGTTTTCCTCACTCTTCACCATGATGAGCAAAAGCAGACTGATTTATTGATTGATTAAATGCCGTCAGGTCAGTGTCGACTCTTAGCGACCACATAGATAGATTCTCTCCAGGATGGAAAAGCAGAATAAGATAAGCAAATTAACACATAAATGCAAATCTGCTCACTTCATATAATATATTGGTTGTAGAATTCAGCATTTTCTTGGTACATAATTTAGATCCCCCACCCCCCCGCCCCAGACATGTGTGCAGGTCTTGTTTAGTGATTGGTGGGTAATTATGGCTTGATTTGCAATTTTGTTTAGAGAAAAGCAATTATGACTATTGCACTACAAACAAGCCAGCACTGATGCTTCAACCCACTCCTCAACATGAACATTTGATGGCATGCTGGCCTGTTCATACCATCATCAAGCATGTTGAAAGCACATTTTGCTTCTTCTTGATGAACAAGGAGGAGCTGCCAGATTTTCACACTGCCACAAGCCCTGGGTATGCATGGGTATGCAGTTTGTGCTCATGGTGAAGGACTCAGGTAGTCTCTTCACTCTCAGCATGAAGTTGCTGTGGGTGGAAGGAAGGAAGGAACACAAACACAGTCCAGTCCAGTTCAGATTATTGTATCAAAAGGCCATAGCTTGAAGTGTATGCTTTGCATATAAAAGATGCTGCATTCAGTCCCTCACATCTCAAGTTAAAATGATCCCAGGGGGTTAGGATAGATCTTTGCCTGAAACCTTGGAGAACTACTGCCCGCTCCAGCCAAATAGATCATACTGGGCTAGATTAAGCCAGTAGCCTGATTCTATATAAGGTAGCTGGATCAGTTCGTGTATGAGTGCTGCAGACATACACAGAGTGGCTGAGCCGCTGTGAAACTACACTCACCTTATTTGGGTTAGGCGTAAAATAATTCCTGCAGGACTGAGCTCAGGAACATCCAGTTCTGCTAGTTTCCAACAGAATGCAGCCCTGTACAGTGCTCATTGGCTTACCTTTGTGACATCACAAAGCCAGCCCCTCCCTCATCAGAGCAGTTTTCAAAGTTTAAAAACTGTTTGTTTTTAAGGTGCTGGACAAGTGTTTAACTGGAAAAATTTGAAGGCACTTTAAGAAAAGTTGGGCAGCCCACCTGAGACACAGAGGAAGAACCAAAGATGAAATCAACCCTGGATTCAGAGGCGAGTACATCTGTCATTTGAAGATCAATGATGGAAAGAAACTGACCACAGCCATAACAGAAACAATTCCACATTCATCCTGTTTGTAATTTCAGCTATAACCCCCTGTACACTATGCACCAGTCAGATGCAAAGCCATTTTCACAGTGAACTGTAGACATGAGGGGGGAAACATTACACGTTTTGCTCAGATTCCCCATATGTTTTGCATGTTATATTAAGGTAGAACTAGATGTTCCAAAACAAAAATGGAGCTGCTGCTATTCCATGTTGCTTTCTCCTCTGTTCCGAGTAACATGCAACGTAATACGTGATGTGATGCCATGGATGCGATGGCACCATACATAGTGGCTTGAAGAAAAGCCACCACCATGGCTGCCAATTATATGACGTCAAGAGCAGGAAAATTAGTATCTCCGTGGCAACACTTCATGTCATGTATCATATTATAGTAAACATCACCAAAAAGATGCAGAGAAGGAAAAAATGGAGCAGTAGCAGCTAAGTGGTTTTATGGCTCTCTCGATCATCCACACCTGCCTGTTCCTGCCCCTTATTGCTGCTGTGCTGTAATCCTCAAATATCAAGTGCCCAGACAAAAACCAGAGACACTTCTCAGAATGTACACACTGTGTGCTGAACACTCACTGTAGATATTTTCCCCCCTCTCTCACCAAGAGATAAGTTCTGTCCTCTGGCTCTGGCTTCCATGATGTAGACGCTCTGCTGTTTTCCCATCCCAACATACCTTTGCAAGCTGCCGGGCGGCATTGGATACTTGAGCTTGCCGGCAAATACGTAGTGGCTTGAACAAAAGCCACTTCTAAGATTGTCCTGCCAAGACTCCACCCTTTGTAGCTCAGGTAAGGGAGTGGACACCAAGACCCAGTCCATGCCACTCTGGCTGGCACCACAGAACACGTCTGGTACCTACCCGCCTCCTGCTGTGCTGAAGGACCTCTGGGGTGCCCAGTCTCTCCCTCCTGTGTCTGCTGCTGTCTGCTGAGGCTGTGTAGAGTGCAGCTGGGGTGCCTGCCAGGCATTACCGGTCCAAGCGTGACGCTCCGCCTCTTCTCCTGTGCCACACACAAGCCCTATGGAGCTCGGAGAGGGGAAGCGCTAGGGAGAGTGTCATCTATCTCTTCAGGACAGATGAAAGAGCGAGCATACCAGGCAGGCTGCTCCGCCAGACAGCATTCAGCTAGGGCTGTGGCATCTGCTGGGATACCTAACCCTCAGCAAGAGTTTGGGCTCCTGTTTCTGGGGCTTCAGTGGCCTTTCACCTCTCTCCCATGGTCCTCTGCCATGCCCCATAATCCTTTACACTGCAGCTGGGATACAGTGACATCCTGTGTCCATGTATCTTCACTGCATGGGAGGGGGAGTTGCAATCTGAGGGGGGGGGAATAATTCTCTCTCTCTCTCTCCTGCATGCCCATCTCCTCTCCACATCATCCACACTGGTTTAAAAGTACTGGGCATAGCTCACAAAACCTAGCTGGGAGAGGAGCAAGCTTCCTGCCCGGAGTTGCCAACAGCTGACTGTGGTGTTTTTGGTTAATCCACGCATTGATCCAGGCCAGGAGGCAGACTGCTCTTGCCTCGCTATAAATAATAGCTGCCTCATTAAATCGTTAATACTCCTGATTGAACTCCACTGTCTTGTCCATGCATACCACAACTCTTTCCCCTTGGATTCTACACTGACCCCTTCACAAAGTGGTTCTTATGGTAACATGATTATTAGGTTGCTGTGGCTTACAATACAACTTGCAGAAGGAACAAGGCCCCATGAGAGAAATGGCTGGACCACAAGAGAGCCAAAATTTCTCTTTAGGAAATGATGAATCACCTTCCGTACTGAAGAAAAAGATCAGCCGCTGAGGCTTTTCGGCATTAAAGACAACTGAATCGGGGCAATATGAAGAAGGTTACTGTAAATATAAATTGTGCAGAGAGTTAATGGGGAGAAACTGTGCAATCAAAACAGTAGTATTTGGGAACTTCCAGTGAAATAGATTGTAGGTAGTTTTGCAATAGACAGTATTTCATCAGCAAAAGGAGGAGAGAATGAGACCCCCCCTTTTTAAAGGGCCCATATTTTCTGTAGCAACTTGATTGAAACTAATAAATAAAGTCACCCAATGTATACTTTCTAAAATAAGAGCTCCCAGGTTCAATCTGACGTCACTCAATCACTAGAAGCCTGTCTTTTATTAATTCCAGATTTAGCAAGATTAACTATGAAATAAACTCTGCACAAACTCAGAGAGACATTCTTTTGGTTACAACACATATTCCAGGGCTAAGTCCTGCTGAGCTCTCCATACTAAACCCTGCAGCAAAGGAACTGATTTCAACCACGTGCTCCTGTCTGTCTGACTGTAACAAGATAAGTTTCGTAAACAGCATCTGCTGAATTCCAAAATTTCTGCACATGTTTTACACATTACTGAACCAGAACTTTATTCATTTCGGCATAACCAGGGAACACAATATTGCTAAGGATGCTTCACATACCTGTGCTTTCGCCTTCATGACATCATAGCCAATAGATTTGCTTCATGCAAAATAGATAGAAAGATCAAATGGTGATTGGTTCCTTCACTCAAATGTGATGCAAGTGCTGTGAGGCAATGAGAACCCACAGGAGGGCAAGATGAAGTTAGGAGGATTTGTACATATGTAGCCTACCCTATCAGAAGGGCTCAGGGTGGCTTCCTCAGGGTAAAGCTGAAAGCAGCAATTGACAAATCTTGTCTTCTGCATGGAATAGCTCAATACTGTACTGGATCTCTGAGTTCTCTGTTCAAGCCACAGCTCTGCTTTTGCACTGCTCTTCAGTCCAAAATATGTTTTATACTGAAGAAACCAGCTTCTTGATGTCCCCTTCTCTGTTGCAAAGTACCCATGAGAGTGGATGCTCTGCAGTGAAGGTGCAGAGGCACATGGGTGCAGACAGAGAGGAAGCTTGAGGAACCTCACTTAAATTGGGGGTGGAGAGCAGAGCAAAGACACTTTGGAGGAGGAAAAATGAAGATATCGTTTTTTTAGGTTTGGCAGGGAGAGTTTTGTTTGGCAGGGGAAGTTAAATAGAATGGGGGGGGGAACACCTCAAATGCTTATGGGGGATCTGCACCCCTGTTGGGGGTAGGGTATTTAAGCCTTCTGCTGCCAACTCTTTTCCCTTTGAAACTGCCCCCATCCCACCCCCACACCCTGCCATTGTTCCAGACCTCTGTTTATATTGCAAACACACCTCTACAACTCTGTGGGAGGAGCTCATAATGGAAGGGTTATGCAGTCCCATTATCTGCCCCTCTTCTCGGCAAAGCAGCCCCCTTCTAAGGGCACTTTGAAAACAAAGAAGGGGCTAAAATTGCATAGGACACAGTATGCCTAGTTTGGCTTTTAAAGCATGGCCTCTTCCCCCTTCAAAGGATCATGGGTGCTCCCCCACACACAAGGGTCATGGTGGGAGATGGGAGGTCTACCAGATGGGAGACAGGAAGTGACAACAGAACAAGAGAGAGTTGCTCCACCCCTATCATGCGAAGGCTGTGGACACAGAGCTGGTCTCAGGGGTCAACAATGATCCTATTTGAGAGTTCTGGGCAGTTGTCCAGCAATGCCAGCCCACTGAGTTGACCCTGAGTTCACTGTACCTCGTTGGCCATTGGAAGTGGCAGAAAGTTCAGGGAAAGAATTTTGGTTCTAAAGGCTGCTTGAGTGGAATGTTTCAGATCAGCACTGACTTGGGTCTTGAGAAAGAACTAGGAAAGTGATCTACCCAGGAAGACCAAATTCTTTATCTTCCACTCTCAGTCTCTGTTAGCCTTGGACACCTGGGGAACCTTCCGCCAAGGGCTTTTGCAAGCCACCTTATATGCAATGGCCACCATCTTTTTCATCTATAATGCAATGACCTTCCCCCACTGCTGAGTGATTGGGTGCAATGGTGGGACATTGCCCTATTGGAAAAGAAATATGGCAGCTGCCAGCACAGCAAAAGCACTCTGAGACTTGCCACCCCTACCACTAAAGTGAGCCCCAACAAGGGTTTGGGGGAGGCTTACTTTGGCAGTAGCAGCAGTGACCTGGCCTGCTTCTCAGCAGCCATGCCTATCACTAGCCATACTGCTGGCCACCATCTTTTTTTTCACCCCTGAGCTACAAGTCAGGTGCCCCCTAGGTTCTTAGGTGCCCCCTAACTTAGGCTAAGTTCCCAGGTACCTCTAGAGTTTCAGCTTGCCCTTTGTCCAGTGTTCATTGACCAACCCCTGATACTGAATCTGACCCTGGCCTTAGATTGTGATTATTCAGGATTTGTTTGCACTCACAGCCCATGCAACTGGGTTTGTGCCCATCAGGTCTTCATTGCCACCCATTTGGCACTCCCAGGTATCCTGTACCAATTGAGCCAACCACCTATGGGGGCAATCTGGAGGCATCCAGAAGGTGGCACCCTTCTGAAAGCACACAGGATGTACTGCCAGTCCTTCCTGTATCTTCCAAAATAGCCACCAAAACAGGGCTGGGACATAGAGATGGAAGCATGCCATTATGAGATACACAAGGCAAATTACACAAGATCTCCTTTCTATAAACTTCCTGTTTATACAGTTGGAGCCTGGAAGAGCCCAAAGATAAAGGACTCTTACTCTTCCAAGAATCTCATCAAGCCTTGAGTGTTACTAAGAAGGCATTAGCATTTGGTAAGCAGATGGTTTCTTCAGAAATGGGAGCCAGCTGTGTTTCAGTTTCACCCAAGCTCTATGAGGGGTAACCTTTGGTATCCTCCAGTCCTCCAAGTCCAGGTTGCTGGCAGACTTGTTGGTCCATCTTGGCTTCTCTCCCTAGCATCTGATCTCTTTTCGCCCTGCTATAAGGGAGGTCAAACTCTTCCCCAGCAAGTGCTAATCTCATCATTCAGCTGCTTAGCACAACAGCAGGTGGATGGAAATGTTCCCAAGGTGCAGAGTGCAAAAGGGCTCTTCCATCAATGCCTGGGCACGAGACCTGTAAAAGCCAGAGTTTGCCTTTAGGGAATACATGATCTGGCAAAAGAAAGTAAAAAATAAAACAATCTGGAACTAGATTTCATTTAGTTAGCACAACCTTTAGCTACCCCGTGAGTGTTAAGTACTACTGTAGTTCTTAGCAGTACAATCAATTATACATCCAAATATTACAGTTCCACTTTGGAAGGTGTTTGTTTTTCCTTATTTGGATTTCTCAGGTTTGAAGATTTCTAGGAGGGGCTACATTAACTGTGTGTGTGTGTGTGTGTGTGTGTGTGTGTGTGTGTGTGTGTGTGTGTGCACGCGCGCGCTATTTAAATTAGCCACAAAAAAAGGGAACATGATGAAAAATGATTAGGTGAACCTTATACTATAACAGCAGCTCTTCTTCAATCAACATTGTCTATCACCCCAAGATATCCAAAACCTGCTGTTGAACCTGCAGGAATAATCAAGTGAAGCTTTTTACAGTATGGATCCTGTATAGTCATTACTTCAATGAATGAGGATGGAGAACTGTGATCACTACTTGGTGTCCCCAGTCCCTAGTTCTGTGCATTTAGTTGAATATCTATAGGCACATACAACTGTAGGGGGATGCCCAACCACCTGGGAAGCTTTGCTTTCAAGTAGGGATGTGCTCGAAATGCGATTTGGCATCCAAATCAAGGGCACATCCCTTTTAAAAACAAGGCCGTACACAGCCCCTTTAAAGTGGAGGAGAGCAGGTTTATACCTGCTCCTCCTCCAATCGCTGTCATTGTGGTAATCCCAGCACTCCCCCCAGCTATGCCTGTGTGTCGGTGGGTCATCTCCCAGCTGGCCCTGCGTAACTCCTGAAGTGGACTCTGGAGCACTACAGATGTGATGTGACTGTGTGAGAGATCCATACCTTAGCCATTTGAACTCTGTATGATTAGTGAGTATTCAGAGACAAGGCTGTTCCTCGTGGGGTACAGGTAGAGTTGCCATGCCCCCCGGAATTCTGGGTTTCACCCGGATTTCAAGCATCTCACCCAGATTGCTTAGCCCACCCGGATTTCAGCTTTCATTTAAAAAAAAAATCTAAGCTCTAGCCCTTGTAGAAGCAGAGTTATGGAGCAAAATGTGCAGTCACTAGTCTGCTCAACCGCTAGACTTGGATTAAGAGAAGAAGATCATAGGATGATAGCTGGGAGGGTTTCACTTTTACAAGTACAGTAATCCCCTGAGGAATGTTGCCACGTTTGTTATCAGCAGGGGATCTCTATAGGGAAGTTGAGAGGATAGCTTGCTTTTGATGTGAATCACTACCTGCCTACTAGGCTGTGTATTGTAATGTTTAAGGACTTGCTTGGCTTTACGTTCAATGCATGCCTACTTAGAAGTAAGCACCGTTGGTTTCAATCAAATCTTCTCTCAAAGAAGTGTGTACAGAATTGCAGCCATAATTAAAAACTGTGCTTGTTGTTGTTGTTCGATTACTGATGTTAATATGTCATGGAAAATGGTCAGGCAAAGATATCTTCCTCAACTATTGTTGGTAGATATCCAGAGCAAATACAAGTCAACTGGAAAATGCAGTTGCTAATTTGGATATGCAAAATTATTTGCAAGCCAATTTACATAATATGCAAATTAGGCACCTGGATTTGGGAAGCCAGAATGTGGCAACCCTGGGTACAGGGCTCCTTAACAGAGAACTGGGTCTGACCATATAAGTTTCAAATGGCCCCGTGAGGTGCTTCAGCTGAGAGGTACCTAAGTGGGCCATTTGAAACATAAACTGAAATGGCCCACACAGGTGCCTGTGATGGTTGTCCTCCTTCTAGGTAACCCTGCTGCCACCACTCAGACTATTTGACAGATCTGACACCAATATCACAGTCTTATGAAGGACTTGTAACACAGCTTGTTCTTTGTTATGTTTCTCCAATATGATAAGTTGCTCTGTAGCATGGCGAAACACTTCTCGTGAATGTGGGAGAGAAAAGAAAACATCTTAGCACCTTGTTAACATTGAATTAACAGGTTTCGTTTTACTTAAGCTTACTGAGATTATATTGAACACATTCCTATAAGCGTAATGGCTTCAGATATCAAACAGAAACTTACAACTTTAGTGTTGATGTTTGTGATGTTTCACTGGTACTCCTGGACTTCGGGGTGAGGTCCAGGGCCTCCACAGCCCCTGGGGCCCCCCAAATCCTCTTTAGTCTGTCCTGGGTGGTGTGGTTGCTGGGCAGAGCATGATGATGGTTAATTTGCAGGGAAGTGGGGGCCTCCAATGGACTTTAGGTCCAGGCTCCAAAATTACCTAGGTGCGCATCAGTTCACTGGTAAGATTTCTTCTCTGTGACTTTTAGGGTTAGGGTGCCTTGTTCAGTTGATTTGTTTGTTTCAGACCTGCCTCACTGTTGGGGACTCCCCAGCTGCTGTTCAGCTGAGAACAGAAAATGGGCTGTCCTTTTAAAGTGCAGAATCTCCTCTGCCTCTACATAAGAACCACTCTTCTCCCTTCCTCTGAGAAGTCACTTTCTTGTCAGTCACATTTTCCTTCCCCAAGGTGTTTTCCAGATGGCAATTTCCTCCTCCTGCTTCCCTAAGATTACAGTTGGGAGGAGTTCAGATGAGGAAGGGATTCATAGCATCTTCAATACGGTAACAGCAATGTTTTGTTCATACATACATACAACCATTGGCATTATTTGGCTTTTTTACATGATGATTGTCCCATAATGTGTAATATAAGTGTCTTTTAAAAGTTGTGGTTGAGGTTTCCCAGACTGGGGGCTTCACTGCAGAAGGAAATTGTGTAAGTTAGGATGAGAGTATATAAAGTATGTATAAGCATGCACAAGCATAAAACAGAGTACACTAGGGCTTTCACATTGCTGCTTTTTATTGCAGTTGAGTAGGTTTCATTATGGTTTTTCAAACATTAGTTTATTCACACAACCAGATCCCTGATGATCTGTCTATCTACCTATCTATCTATCTGTCTACACACACACATACACCCTCCATGTTGTTACTGTGTAATACCCATCAGAGTCACCCAAGTATATTTCCTTTCATAAAGAGGGGGGGAAAGAAATAACAGTTCAGTGGTGTCGGGGGAGGGGGCAGCCATAATTCTCCATACTGGTGTAATGAATAAAATCTGGGCAAATGACATAAAAAGTGTTATTTGTGGTCTGATTTGCATGAGGCCGAGTAATATGAGATAACTTTTCTGATACTGTGATATGCCATAGATGCTTATACCAGTTATCCATTGACATGGTTGATTTTTCCAGTGCTTGGCTATAGCTAACCTGGCCACAGTTACCATAAACACCACTAATTTTTTTTTGATGACTCATCTGTGTTGACCCCAGAAATATATTTACTAACACCAGCTGGGGGCATAATCCTTATCTATCTATCTATCTATCTATCTATCTGAAACATTTAATATACTGCCCACTCCGAAGACTCTGGGTGGTGTACAAAAACATACAGAGCAAGACAGCATTAAAATTACATTCTAAATTAAAAACTAAAGTAACTAACAAAAGGAAAAAACCAAATAGGTAAACTACAGGGTAAAAGCCTGGCAAAAAAGAAAAGTCACTGCTGCTGCTGCTGCACTCCAATCCATCCAGACCCCCATGGTGCATTCTGCTCAGCAGTGTGCAGTGGTGGTTCCAGCCAGGTGGTTCTCCTCTCTGGTTTGCCCAAAAAGGAGGTCAGCCCAGCAGGAGCTGCCTCTGTGCACAGCTGAGCAGTGTGTGTGTGGCGGGGGGGGGGGGGCAGCTCAGTCCAAACACAGCTGCTGCTGCGGGAGCCAAAACCCAGGGCCAGCCAAAGTGGGAGACTCCAGGCAGGAATCTCTGTGCCCCATTGGTTCCTCTGAGTCAAGCAACTGTTGCCACTTTGCCTCACTGGGACTGTGTGGCCAGGGATGCCCTAGAAGGGGCAGGGGTGGTGAGGAGGAGAGCTGGTCTTGTGGTAGCAAGCATGACTTGTCCCTTTAGCTAAGCAGGGTCCACCCTGGTTGCATATGAATGGGAGACTTGATGTGTGAGCACTGCAAGATATTCCCCTCAGGGGATGAAGCCACTCTGGGAAGAGCAGCTAGGTTCCAAGTTCCCTCCTTGGCATCTCCAAGATAGGGCTGAGAGAGATTCCTGCCTGCAACCTTGGAGAAGCCGCTGCCAGTCTGTGAAGACAATACTGAACTAGATGGACCAATGGTCTGACTCAGTATATGGCAGCTTGCTATGTTCCTATATTCCTATGATGCAGGGCCCAGGATGGCACGGACCCAGACTATTGCCCTGATTTCCTCCCCTGCCAAAAAGATAGGCCTGCGGATCATTCTTGCCTCTTCTATATGCGGATCATTCTTGCCTAGAGATCCACCAAAGTCCAAGCATGAATTCTTTCCAGGAAAGCTGTAAAAGAGTGGTTCCTCTTTGGACCAGCATTCAGTAGCCAGGTTGAAGTAGATAATCTAATGGAGGGTGTTTTGTTTTTAACTGATGCTGTGCATCCCTGACCCCTTGAAAATGCACTGGATAGCAATCAAACTTCTAATGAAATAAATAACAAGCCATGTCTGAATTGGCCCTGAATGGTGGGGGTGGGGGAAGAGACTTTCCCCTCCTTTCCTTATTGTTTCCATTGCACACATATTGTTGCCTGTGACATAATCCTCTAGGCCCTTTCCCCTCTGACATCCCTTAAGCAGGAGCAAAGGTAACATAGCCCCCACCACTTCTCCCTACTCAAACTGCATCTAATGTGCTGAGACTCTGCAGAATCTTCTGTTTAGTTCAGGCAGATTAACTCCATCACAATATGGAATGTGTGACAGTCCACTGGGCCTGTTTCTTGATCCATCAGTAGCTGAGGTCATTGTTAAGCTTTTCAATTAGCCATTGAATGATCTGGATAGAGTATCACCCCAACAGCTGTCCAGTCCTGGGGGTGTAGGTTGCTATGGTTCAAGGGGATGATTGGAGCTCTGTTCCCAGTGTTGTAATCACATCTAATATGATGTTTCCCTGCTAACATTTAAAACATGCATATAGGGAAGCAAGCCCAGAAGTGGTCAAAGGTACACATCTTAATAATGGCCATAGTCTACCAGGGCATTCTCCTGCCTAAGCCCCACCAAAGTGAATTGAAGATAGGAATGTTCTTGCTCAGGTCTCCTTCACGGTGATGGTCTTCTGCAGTAGAACGTTCCAGGTGGTCTGCTCCCAACATCACAAATGTGAGACTAGTACAAGACATGAGAATCTTCGGGCGGGTTCAGACATCATGGGAAACAGTGAACCACCAGTTCCCAGAGCTCAGTAGTGAGCACAACTTCCGGGGGGGGGGATATGCCAACATTGTTCGTGTTGTCTTGAGCCCACCAGTGTTGGCATTTCCTGTCCTACTTGCAGTTTTAAACCCACATCAATAACCAAGATTTGAAATTGGTTACAGATATCCGGTTTGGATCACAAGCAGGGCAGAATATGCTGACGTAGACAGGTTCAGATGACACGAGCAATGTTGGCATATTCCTCCACCACCCCATCTCCCAGAAGTCAGGCTTGCTGCTGAGCTCCAAGAACCATTGGTTTGCTGTTACCCATATAGTGTGAACCCACCATTAGAGAAGATTCAGAGAGTTTTGTGACACATGGGAGCTTTGATATGAATCAATTAAGCTGCCTTATACTGAATCAGACCATTCCTTCATCGAGTTCAGTATTGTCTGTCTACACCAGATTACATTGGCCAATAGCCAGGGATTATGGGAGTTGTAGTCCAACATCTGCAGGAGATCTGACTACAATGACTAGCAGGGCCTTTGCAGGATTTCAGATGGAGTTTTTCCCAGCCCTACCTGGGGATGCCAGGAATTGAAACTGGAACCTTTTCCAGAAGGGTTTTCCCTCTGTGAAAGTATCCAAGGCATTTTCCAGAGTATGAGATTTGCAATGGGCAAAGAATTGCAAAGTGTGATGGGATAGTGCAATGGTTTAAAATTGAGAGTAAAGGGTTGCTCAATGCTGCATTGCAGGCTGGTGCCCATTCATACTTTCCATCCACTCTAATGTATTTACAAGGCAGGAGGTGTCCATATTCTCCTCAAAACACGTTCATCTGCCCCTCTCTCCTGCTCCATTTGGGCCAATGGAGTTGTGGGTGTGCGTGTGTATGAAGTTAAGTTTTTAATTTATTTCTCGGTTGACTTGCACAAATGCGCCAGCAGGGGGAAGCACCACTCCCAAACAAGAATCATTGCATTTGTTTACATTGTTGCACCCTTGCACAAGTGATTGCAGCCAAAGTATATTTTTAAAAATCCTATGGCAGAGAGGGGGCCATGATAGGAGGGCGCAGCACCAACACCAGGGAAGTTGCTGCCCAGCATGGGCTCTACACGTTCCCTGCCTGCCTGCCTGGAGGCTCTCCTCCACAGTGCTGGGGGGAGGCGGTGGCCACTGCCAACCCAGTGTTTCTGCCAGCCTGAGTCTCTACCTGGCATCTCTGCCCAGTCTCTGCCCACCCGGCATCTCTGCCCTGTCCCTGTCTCTGCCCAGATGGTGTCTCAGCGTCCCCCGCTCCCCATCAGAGTGCGGCAGATGGCAGCAAGAGCGGTGGCTCCTCTGGGATTGGGAGCCACGGGGAGGCTGGGTCCTGGCCGGGTTCGCAAGCCTGAGGAGGTTCCTGGGCTATCACCACCACTGCTTCCTCTCCCTGTCAAAGCCAGGCTGCAAGAGGAGAGCGAGGCACTGGGCTGGAAGGAGAGTACCGGGCAGGTGGGGAGGATGAGGAGCATCCTTGGCCAGGGCTGCTCAGGTGGGAGGAGGCAGGCTGCGGGGCTCTCTGAGGAGGTGGCAGCGGCTTGAGAAGGGGATGGATGCTTTGGAAATGGGAAGCCTGCGAGAGTGGAAAAGAAGGAAAATATTGCTTTGCGATTGTAAAGTCTTTTGAAAAATTAGTGGGAGAGCTAGGGGACTATACTGAGTGATCTCCCCTGCCCCACATATACACAGGAGGTGTACAGATTCAGCAGTCAAATCCAGCAGTCCACACCACACCACACTGTAACACAGAAACTACGGGGCAAGCCGCTCTACAATGGAAAAAATACAGCTCTTTCCTGCAACGCATCTACAATGTTGTCGGGCAAAAACGCATCAATATAATTTGAAGCAAGGCATGGGAAATATGAACGGCAACGGCACCCTGCTGACAATGCAGCAAACCCAATGTGGAAACGTGGGCCATACAGAGGCACACTTAGTGGAAGCGTTGTGAACACGTCACAGTGTGTAATCTGGAAAACGCCCAGCAGTCTGAATCGGTGTAAAGTAATTTCCTATGTTCATATGAGAGCCCTGACAACTCACAAAATATACTACAGGCATCCTTGAATCTGACCCTTTTGCCATTGCAGTGGCTTCTTTCCAAGCTTGGGCCTCCTTTTCTCCAAAGGCTCAAATTTGATTATCATTCCAAAACAATACAAGACGTTTGTAGGCAGGCAAGCATTCCATGGATGTGAATAAGGATAGGAAAAGTATGAATCTCAAGCAGACCTGTTTTCAGTGTCAGGCTCAGATTTGGAACATGTGCAGAAAGCTTTTTGCATAACCGCACATAGTAATGGGCTGGCATCCTGGACAGAAAGTTTGGGATAGACTTGAGCCCTGGTGTCTCTCATTTTGGAAGTGCAAGAGTGATATGTAGCTGATTTTAAAGCTGTAAGATGTTCAATTCAAAATGAAAGCCTTTGTACTTTCGAAAATAGAGCAGCCAATTCAAATGCTGATGTAATGTTTTAAACACAACAGAGAAATGTAATTGCAGAGAGTCCTAAAACAGGGCCGTAGCTATAATTGAGCAGATGGGTTCAAAGAACCCAGCCCCCCCCACCAGCTCCTGAAAGGCCCCCAGCTACACCCCTCCTCCCTATTTAGTTCATTACCTCCCTCACGCAGAGGGGCGCAGAGAGTGGGGGACACTGGCCCCCTCTCCCCTAGCTACGCCCCTGTCCTAAAAGATGCCCTTTGGGAGATACATCCTCGTACGCAGGGGTTGATCCTCAAGTTCATGCCAGAGGCATGATCCTCAAGTTCAAGTGTTCTCCCACCTCCTGCTGGTAATAAATCACCAGCTGACAGTTAAGCTCTTTCTCCTCCACCTACTCCTCCCCATCCCTCTGGGATTTTCTCTCCCTCCCAGCAGGTGGAGAGAGGATGAGAGGAACTGTGGGGGTGGCCTAGTGACTCCCCGTAGGATCCTTTTTTCAACTGCCAGCGCTTGAGTACAGCCAGCTGCCGCCGTTGTCAACTGACAGAGCCTCTTGTGCTCTGAGGTCATCTCTTCAGAGCTCATTGCTCCGGAATCTTCTGGCTTGGCTCCAAGCTATTGGCATCTGCAGCAGCCACACCGACCAGCGGCAGTGGGAATGGACACCCCTCTGCACCAAAGGGCCCTTCCCCACATCGTGGGGCTGTTCTTCTAATGGGTGTGACAGATGTATTGTGTTTCAACTGTTCTTGCTGGGGAGGCCCTTACAAGCTTGATTCTTCTTATGCTGAAGGGCCATCAGTTGTCAATATTTTTAAATGAGTTACTCTTTCGTTTAATTCATTAACTGAAATTAATTAATTCTGTTAATTTCAGAGAACAACAAAACAACAAAAACAACAAAGAAGAAGAAGCATAATCACTTCTACCCGGATTTCGCTTTGCTTCCAAACAACTGAAAATTGAGAACACACACATTTTTTGATTGTGTGAATGATCTCACACAAATGACAGTTGAATGGCAGTTGTTGTAAACAATTAAATGGGTCTATGTACTTACTGGGTATACAAGCTGACCCACAAATTGCTTCTGCTGTTAAGGAAAAGTTAAGGGGTGTATGTGTGTAGAGTTGCCATGCCCCCTGGAATTCCGGGTTTCACCCAGATTTTAAACAACTCACCCAGATTGCTTAACCCACCCAGATTCGCCCAGATTTCAGAGAGATATATAAAATATATATATATTTTAAAGCTAAGCTCTAGCCCTTGTAGAAACAGCGTTATGGAGCAAAATGTACAGTCACTATTCTGCTCAAAAATTTTCAAACCAGTTTACATAATATGCCAATTAGGCACCACGATTTGGAAAGCCAGAATACGGCAACCCTAATGTGTGTGAACGAGAGAGGCTCTCTTATGTTGATAACATGGAGGTAGTTATTACATAGATGAAAAGTTTATACCACTTTCTGCAGTGTAAAGTTCGCTGTCTGGAAACCACCCAGGCCTAGTTTACACAAAGGACCAAACTGCATCTCACACAAGGGTTATTTTTGTTTTAAAACAAAACAAAACTGAAATGCAGCTGTGCGGATGTGTGTTTAGCCAATTTAGTTGGTGCAGCAGCATGGCACAGTATACATAACCCTTTCCCCCTCTGCTGTTTTCCCAGTCAAAATCATTCTCATTCCCTGAAGCTACTTTTTGCTTCAAGGAGTGGGGGGCGGGGGGGAGATACCATTTTGCCCTGCAGGGCAAACAGCAGTGGGGTGGGTTAATGAAGCAAATGGCAAAAACAAAGACTTGAAGACTTGTGTCTGTGTCATTTCATTTGTTGTGAACCAAACAAGTATCCCATGTATCTGAGAGGCATCTTTTAAGGTGTTTCTCTTCTGTTTAGCAGGGAAAGAGCAACTGGCCCAATTTACTCCCAGCATAGCATCTCATCAGTGACTGTTGCTGGTTTCTACCTGGTGTTTCTTTTTAGTTTGTGAGCCCTTTGGGGACATCTTATTATTTATTTATTTATTTATTTATTTATTTATGTTTCTACATAAACAGTTTTCAGGACTTTTAATGGTAAGTGGTATAGTAGTCGTAGTCGTCGTTATAGTGGTAAACAAAATAGCACGTCCAAAAGGACTGCACTGGGTTTATTCCAACCTGCTGTTCAAACAGGGTCTGTAGAGATTGCCAGATGTACACTATAGCTTATCTCTTAAGAACATACAATTGGCATATTATGTAAATTGGCTTGAAAATATTTTTTGAGCAGAATAGTGACTGCACGTTTTGCTCCATAACTCCATTTCTACAAGGGCTAGAGCTTAGCTAAAATAAAAAATAAAAATAAAATAAATTTTTAAAAAGCTGAAATCCATTCGAATCTGGGTGGGCTAAGCAATCTGGGTGAGATGCTTAAAATCCGGGTGAAACCCGGAATTTCGATGGGCATGGCCACTCTATGCAGAGTTTACTGTGAGGTTTTACTGCAAATTTGAGACATAAAGGATACTCCGACACAAAAGGGGGTTTCTTTTTTTTTACGCCAGACATAAATTGGGCTGGGTTCCAATACCTGAATTGTGTGTGAAGTGCTCTCTGAAATATTACATGGACTTTGAGGTAAATCTGACCGATATGTGAACGCACACTCACCCTCCCTAAGTAAAGTTGAGGTAAAGTTGCCATCTGAAAAAGCTCTTGCTGGTTGTGTCAGTAAAAGCTTTATGCCACTTTTATCCAGAAGATGGCAGTAGGCCTTTTGGTATAAAGATAACACAGCTCAGACTTGGAGCAACAAGTCTGTGTTCTCTGAGCATCAGCACCAAATTACAAATAAATTGTTTGATGGTGGTGGTGATGTTTTTAACTTTAAATGGCTGCAAAATGTTTCCATCCCCATGACAGTCCTCACATAAATGCCCCCTCAAACTTTTGTTTGAACCAATAGCAGCTTGCTTCTCAATACAAACACCATGCTTTGGGAGTAGTGGTGGGATTATTGTTGGGGCCGTAGTGTGGGTACATGGGAAGATTTTGTTTAAAACTTCCACCCACGCCACCGTCCTGATCTTCTGCTCCCAGCCCCGCCGCTGCTATTTAAAGTAAAATGAAATGGGAGGCCAAACTACAAGTTTATTGTAATGTGTGCAGTGAAATGGGGGTTTCTCTTATTCTAGAATTTCAGTTAGAAAATATTGATTGGTATTTATGTTTGTGCTAAGGGATATAGTTACATTGGTGTTTTTATACTGTGTAGGAGAGGCAGCAAAAGCACTGTGGTGATTGGGCAGTGCCGATTCCATATGCAGATTGGGACAAGGAATCTGTCACAATCAAGGTCAGTTGGCCTGAAACTGTTACTGGTGGGAAGATGTGCTTTATGTAGCTCTGTGCAAAGCAGAGAAATGTTACAGTTATTTCAAGCAAGAATAAATCCTGGGTGACATCTTTTATTGTCAATATCCACACGAAGAAAGAAGGATTATTGTGCTATGACAACCCAGCTACCCTGAATTGCTTGAGGGATCGAAGTGAGTGCTGAAAATTTCCCCAAGCAGTGGTGGTGGCTGATAACCCAGCTACAAACATCTCAAAACCTCATGGTGAGGCATCAGGTGTGGTGGCACACCAAATACACCAGTGTTTCCCAGGTATTTGCTTTAGCTCCCTCAACCCACTTCTTCAATAATGCCATAAGCTTTGCCCCAGACACCACATACTATTTTTTTCTGTTGGGGTTCCAAGGCTCTGAACCTCTTCCTAAAAAGGTAAGGTCCCAATCTAAACCTTTTTATATACAACATCCTTATATTCAACATAAGTAATAGCATGCCCCCCCTCCCCCTGCCTACAATCAATGCTATCATATACTTCTGCCAGATCACACTTAACCTAGCTGGGGATAAATTTCATATATTCTTCTCCGTGTATTCTCAGCTGCTCTTTCAAAATTGGATAAAAACACCTGACAGTCATCTCCAGGAGCAAAAGAAGTAAATGGGCCATTATGTCAAGTATTAATTCAAACTTCTGAATAGATCACTTGTCCTTTCCCTCAGCTTTCCTTCCTTTCTATTATATACACTTGTTTTCTCTAAAATTTTGTCTTGAGAAGAATGGGATAAAAAGCTCTTTATCTTGCAGATGTTCCCCAGCTACAAATGCTTGGCATTGTAGTTCAGCAACATCTGGAGGACCCCAGGTTGGGAAAACTCTGGTCTAAGGGATATCAACTGGAGGCACCATGCCACTTCTAGTTCTTTCCCTGTGAGTATGGAGGGTCTATATTTATCTGGTGATGAGAGGATTGCACAGAGATATAGGGTTTATTACAACGGCAACAAACACCACAAAAACTTATTTTCAAAAATTCATTGGACATAGCATGTGCAAATGTACATGGCACTTTAGAAAGCAACATATAGGAAAACAAGACAGTCCACCCACCCCCTAAAGAAGGAGGTAAAGGTAAAATGTACCTTTGAGTCGGTGTCGACTCCTGGCAACTACAGAGCCCTGTGGTTGTCTTTGATAGAATACAGGAGGGGTTTACCATTGCCATCTCCTTTACAGTATGAGATAATGCCTTTCAGCTTCTTCCTATATCGCTGCTGCCAGATACAGGTGTTTGGGGAGGATCCGAACCAGCAAACTCTGGCTTGCTAATCAAGTTATTTCCCCACTGCACCATTAGGTACCTGAGTTTACTATATGAGCAAATCCAGTCACATGTACTTAGGCTGTTTTAAAGTTAGGTTTGAGGACTAAGAAGTTAAGCCAAAGCCTTCACACACACAAAAACAAAAGCTATGTCTTGAACAGAGATTGGAAAAGAGAGAGCTTTGTGAGAGAGAGTTCCTGGCATAAAAGGCAGCAAGAGAAAAAGGGAAGAGTTGTTTGGTTGGTCAGATGTCAGAACACAAATCTGAACCAGCCTTTTCCTTTTCATCTTCCTCACCACAGGTCTGCTTAGGTTTATTCCTCAGTCTGGCCCACAAGGCAGGCTGGCAGCTGGCTCCTCAGGCCAATCTATATAGCTCTTCTTCTTCTTCTTCTTCTTCTTCTTCTTCTTCTTCTTCTTCTTCTTCTTCTTCTTCTTCTTCTTCTTCTTCTTCTTCTTCTCCTCCTCCTCCTCCTCCTCCTCCACCACCACCACCAGCTTGGCCAGTTGGTGGTAAGCTGGAAGCCAGTACCTGGAGATGCATTCCAAGAAAAGCAGGATCAATGAGTCCTCCCTCTCAGCCATAAGTTGATATGTGGCCTGGCTCATCTCCAGAGAACACCAGTGACTGTGCAGGGAATGGTAGCTAATCACACAAATGGGTTTCGGGCTGCTATAGAGATGGTCCATGCAGGCGTGGAGGGAGCCAAGCGGTAGTCCAGCTTCTGCCACTGCCGCCCCCCAGCCCCGCCCCCTGCATCCGACGTATGACGCAGGGCGTGTTTAGCTACACCCCCTGTGTCATACATCAGATGCAGGGGGCGGTGCTTCACTCCCAAAGAGGGCCACGCAGCCCCTTTCGGGAGCAACATCAGCTAGCACTGCATTTGCAGTGTGGCTAGGAGCAGCTCTCCCTGCCTTTAAAAGCACTGGCCAATTTCACTTGCAAACAGGGCTGTGCAGCCCCATTGGGGAGTGAAATCACCCCCCCGCATCTGACGTTAGACAAGGGGGGGCATGTCTGGGGCTGCGAGGCACAGCCCCCGATTGGCAGCAGCCCGGGTTCTTTGAACCCATTCACCCAATGGTGGCTCTGCCCCTGGGTCCATGATGTTGTCCACAAAAGCTCTGCCCACCACAAAGTCCCTGCTGTGCAGACAGAGCATCATGAAAGGGGGACCCTTCTGTTCTAAGCTGGGCACCACCAGCTACTTTAGGGCCCACTCCTTGTCACTGTAGGACACAAAGGCGTCAGACTCAAACCTCTTGCCTTTCCGTATTTGACCACATAGCCCATTCCACCAACCTTGCAGGATGTAGATGAGAAAGGAGTTCTGGAGCACAGACAGTGTGAATCAGAGGGAATGACATGAGGAGAGTGACCAGAAAGGAAGTGACAACAGAAACAATGAAGTCTGTCTTTAGGCTGCAATTCTGCTCAACAAACAGCAGGAAATTCTGAGTTTTCAGTGCTGCAGTCAGCTGCTGACACTGGAATGTAAATATAATGGGCACACAGACATGTCATGTCTTTCTTCCCTGATGCCCAGTTGGCAAATCAGGCATTAGAGCACTAGCAACCAAATCCTTATCCCAAACGGTTCAGGACATTAAATATTGAATACACGCCCTGCTAGATAACTGGATCACAATAATAAAGTATTGCAAGGTGTTTACCCAGGCACAGTTTAATGTTCTGCACACTGCAGTGCTCAAAGGTAGATTTAACAAAGTCCCATTCGTAGAGTGATTCTGCCCTTGCAACTTGGGAGCCATAGAAACAACTGCACATGTGTTGTTATATTGTAGCTTTTACAGTGGCATTTGCAGTGTGCATATTATCCCATTTTAATCTAATTTTCTGGGCTGTTTTGTTGATTTTTATAGAGAGAGAAGTTTATTCGGTCATTGACCAGAAAATGATTTTTATATATGTTCTCTTTTATCGGATCATGATGACAAGATTTCTTATGTAGTCGCCAAGTTCTGCTTAATTGCTAGTAGAATTTGTAAGACAGGAGAAGATGTAGGCGAATGAAATAGAGGCATTGGTGGGGGAAACGCCATGGGTTCAAATGCAAATGTAGACATGAGTGAATGCTGTTCCATCACACCATTTAAGCCTCATTTCTATATACATGACAGAACAGTATGTAATTGGTGGCATGTCTTTAAAATCTGCTGTAGCAATAATAACTAAACAATGATATACATATTTTACTGCCATGTTGGTGCTTGGGAGTAATTTGAGGTGGGAGATTACAACTTGTTCCTAAAATTCAAGCACTCACAACCTCCACCCTGCAAACTAGGGGATGCTGTAAGAATTTTTTTTTTAACCCATTCATTATAATCACAGTCATTTTTGTTATTATTTGGGGAAACACTGAAATTTTTTGGAATTCGAAATATTCCCAAGATAAATTGCTGTCAGAGGGATTATTACTAAGGTGAGGTCTGGGGTGGATATGGTTACTAAGTGTGGAATAATGAACTGGAATGCCCTATTCTTTATATTATTGGTGATTGGCTCTGGCGGCAGTGAAACATTCTTCATTTGACTTAAGAATGAAGTTGATAACTTTTATTTTGTATCTTTTGGACATCCAATAGATAGTTTGGATGCCCAATCCAAACATTCACTAGAATGTTTGATAAGAGTTGTTTACAATTTCCCGTTTGCTGGAGGTATAATTTCCACATATGGTTTGGTCTTGTCCTATTATTGTTTCATTTTGGCCAGAAATTCATAAGATCCATATGACTTTGCAGCATCTTTGTTTGTTAAGGATGTTTGTGCGTTTGGGGCGTACATTCTTAGTTGAAGAGTTTACTGTATCCCTACATCAAGAAATATGGATCCTTTGAGCTCGGGGAATTGTGAAACAGATTAGTATACAACACTGGAAGCACAGATCTACCCTTACCCTTCAACTCTGGGTAACTCCTGACCTTCAGCTTTGGGTAACCGATATGTGCTCCCCATTGGCATTTGAATTTTTAAATTTAATTTTATTTTTAAATGACAGAATGGCCCAAAAGATGAGCTTTTAGCAACCTGGTCTAATTTTAAAGAATTTGTACAAGGTTTAATAAGAAAAATCCTTGGAAGCCCCCCCTCCCACACTGTATTAATATTAGCATTTCTTAGATACTACTGTATATAAATTATTACAGGTTTCCCCACCCCACCCACTCTTTTCCTTTTTGTTTGCATTTTACGCTTTCTCTGTCTTTTTAAATCTATGTAATTATGTATATGCATCATTATTATATTTTATTGTTGATGGTTTAGTTGAAGTAAAGGGGGGGACTAAGCTTTTATGTCTGAAAGTGAGCTAATTCAGCAATGAAACAAGCAATATTTATTCAATTTATTTTGGAAGGAGATATTGTCAGAAACTGAGGTTAGAATGGGGCATATTATTTTATAAGCCTCCAAAATTGTTCTCTTCTGGTATGTGGAAGATCAAGTATCAAAGAATGGCCTGGATCTTATCACCTGTCTTTTAATACCAGCCAGAATGTGTATGGCATCAGCACAGAAGGTGTTTGACCAACTCACTATATCTCACCTTTGTTGAATCCAATTGGATAATCACATTGATGACTGAACTCACCTGTTATAGACATTCAAAGGCAGAAGACTCATCAGATGTGCTTGTTGCAAAGTGGTTTGTATTTGTTAACTACTGGAATAATAAATACCAGAACAATATTTATCCATATTCTTTTTCTATCTGCTGTATAAAGTGATTGTGTATATTTTGATCCTGGATATTTTGGATATTTATAATTTGAAAAATAAATTGTAATTGCTTTATCACCAAACTTTAACTTGATTCATCTATGGACTAAATCTGCACATATTAGAATATAAGCGAAAACATTCCAAAGGGGGGAAAAATGAACATCTTTTTCATTTGTACTTTATTTTCCAGGAAATAAAAAGGTTTTTTGTTGTTTTACTTTTCACAGCATCAGAAAAAAATAAATACAACTAAAATGAAAATAAAGGCCATTTCAAACACAAGGCACAGAAAGAAACGAGAATTAATTTTGCATCCAGGATTTTTAACACAATATTTTTAATTAAAAAGCAGTAAGGTCCAAATCTTAAAACACCCAATACAGCCTGAGTACTTCCTTTTTAGGAAAGCTAGTCTGTGAATACAACAGCTATATGAAGCTTTAGAACTTTTATGATTAAAGCCAATCATATTTGGCCTGGATTGATCTGAACTGCTCTAAACACTATCCAATTTGGCTCAAATCAAAGTGGATTGGGATCAATAAAAATGGTCTCCGAAGCTTTGCTTTGGCCTATCCCCCATTCCACCCTCTCAACAACTAAAGGTACTTACCAGACCAGTCAGGAGACAGGCTGGCAGACTTCTGGTGGCAAGGAAATAGCGGGTCATCAGTTTCCATTTTTAAATTTTTCATTTATATAAAGACCTGGGAACAGAGTGGTTGCAGCTGGGAATTATAGTCTTTTCCAGGGCTGTGACCATTGCTGTGGCTCTAGGGGGGAAACTACAATTCCCAGAAGTATCTGTGCCATTCCCAGGACTCCAGGGGAAATATATTAAAATGTTCTGTGAGCTTTGATGGCCTATCCTTTTCATATCCTTTATTATTATTATCAACTTTAGTATAATAATGTCAACAACAAAAAATAATTCTGTTATATACAAAGTCCTGTGCTATTTGCTATTATAACAAACCCTTCAAAATTTTCTACACCAACCATCACATTTACAAATTCATGTGTTGTGGTCCACCTTTATTACTAAAGGACTAGACCAGCCCTGCTAAATATAAAAAGCATGAAGCCTGATCTTTTGTAAAGATTTTCCTCTTGGATTACTAGGATGGAAGTTTGTATTGATATCACTAATGCCCAACTGTGAACCAATCCTCTAGTCAGGGAGCCAGTCTCAGTGGCTTGTCCTACTCCGTCCAGTGCCAGTGCCAGGTCATGAGGGCCCTCAACCAAGTGCCTTTGTGGGCCACTGTGATGAGACATATATAAGAGCTGGTGAGTGAGTGCATGTGGGTTACCCTAGTAACCAGGCACAGAAGGTTCAGAGAGGGAGGGATCTTTTTAAAAGGCAGATATGGAACTTGAAGGGTGAATGTGTGGAAGCTGGAGAACCAGCAGTATTCTGGGCAGCTCCTAGTAACAGACAAGAAGGTCTGGAGGAATTCACTAAGTTTACAATCCCAAATTTAATTTCCTCTGTCCCAGTTATCTCACCTCCCTATATGTTACATTTTATCCAGAACAGCTGATATACCTAGTAAACTTGGTAGAGAAGTTTGTGTGCCCTGCTTTGCAGAGATCTTTATTCTAATTAGTAAATAATAAACTTAGTCTTGTTTTCATTTTATATCTCAAGTTTTGTTTCATTTTATAACCTGAACATATATGCCTGTCCTGCGCTCGCGAGGCTAAGCAGCCAAAGGTGTTGAGTACCGAGAGCAGGGTAACAAGAATTTATATGGTGGCAGCGAGGGAAAGTAAAAGCTGAATGAATCCCCAGAACCTGGAGACTAAACTGTCATAGAACAATAAAAACAAGTCACCTCCCTGGAATTGAGAAGTGTCAGGGTGGGACCCTGGCAGCCCCATTAGTGGTGTGGGAGGTGCCTCCTTTTTATAGTGTCATGCAATGCCCCTACTGTTGTGTCACTGGATGTAATAGTGGGGGTGGGGCATTGCGTTAGAGTTAAAGAAAGATGGCAGCCAACAAGTGTTTGAAGCTGCCAACACTAAGGTAAAGCCCCACATGAGTTTGAGAGAGATTTACCTTGGCAGCCATGCTGGCAGCCACTATTTTCCCCCCATCAGGGCCTCAGGGATCAGCTATTGGCTCTTGAATGGCTCTGGGCCCTCAAGCTGGCTGATCCTTCTGCCAACCCTGATTTATTCGATTACCAGCAGTCAGAGAGAAGGAAGGTGGTGCTAATACCCCTGAAAACACCTCCTGAGTTGGTTAAACAATGAAGTCCTCCTCGCCCTCCCTAGCCTGGTTAAGACATAACACTAAACCATGATTTAACACTATATGAATGAGCCTAAGGGAGCCACGGGTTTTCTTCCTTTTCTGCCTCTCTTGCATGCAGAAGGAGGAGGATGAAATCTTTTGCTTTTATTTTAAAACAAAGTACAGGTCCACATTACATATGAACTTAGGGAATGCAGCAAGTTAATGAGTTAGAACAAATCTAATCTCTGGATATCAAACCTAATCTGGATATCCCTCCCACAACTGCCACCACAGAGCGACCAGGGACCATCTTGCTCTGAGGGGAGGAGAGCATAGAGAGGGAGAGACAGGTTGGGGAGCTGCCACCATCCAGCTCCTTTGTTCCAGCACTGGGGGTCCCTCCTTCCCCCAACTGCCACCACAGAGTGATCAGGGATCATTAGCTCTGAGGGGAGGGGAGAAGAAAGGAGAGAGACTAAGGCCCAGGTAAAGATGTAAACGTGTGGCTTGATATAGTGTTCTTTTTAAGTTCATTGTAAACCGCTTTAGGAGGTTTGCCTGAAAAGTGCTATATAAATGCAAAATAGAAATCTGTAACAATCTGGCTTGATATCCAGGCTTGTGCTAACTCTAAGTTAACAAAACGCAGTTCCCCGAATTTGTATATATATCATGAAACTGTGGCTAGTTCTGCAAGTGAAAGCAGAATCTCTTCCTCTTCCATGCGAGGGAGGAAGAGAAGGGGAACCATGCAATTCTTGTTATGTTACATCAAATCGGGCCCCTAACGTGGTCCTTTCAACTCATTTTGTCCTATTTATGGAAGGGGATGATCTTTTGAGTTGAGACCTCCTTCAGGGCTGGAGTCCAGCCCCTGTTAGCTTTGAGCTTTCCTGTGGCCTGGAGTTGCTTCCAGAGCTGGGACCCACCTGTATGGCATGGGTTTTTTTCTCAGGGATGATCAGTTCAGGTTGTATTTGCCCACAACTATTCTCCTTGAGGCTGATGCCCAAGTCAGTATTGTCCCCAGGGGTGACCCTGAGGCAGGCACCGGAATCTGTTACCTTCAGGGGGTTACCATGGGAACTCTGTGTTCCTCCATGGCTGTCTACCCGCCAAGGCAGGAGCAAGTACTTGTGCACTTCAATAGCAGGACTGCGGCGATCAGGGTCAATGGCCATTAGGCGGCGAAACATGTCCAAGACATGGGCGGTGAAGCCTTTCCACAGGCCCGGCACCTCCCCTGGCACTGTGCGGTTCTGCCAAATGCCAAATTCTTCATACTGAGGGTCAGGGCTCATGGCCACATCCCAAGGGAAGCAGCCTGTGCAGAGGCAGAACAGCAGCACCCCAAAGGCCCAGACATCCAGGCTAGAGTCCAGAGCCAGAGTCTCGGTGCCCTCCAGGAGGCACAGCTCCGGTGGTGAATAGGGCAGGGTGCCAGACATGGCAGCCACTCTTGTGCCTTCCAGCCGTGTCAGGCCAAAGTCTCCCAGCTTCACATGATGGCATTCGCTGTCAAAGAGCAGCACATTGTCCAGCTTTATATCTCGATGCACTAAGCCCTGGCCATGCATGAAATCAAGTGCCTCAGCCAGCTGGGATGCACACCGCTTCACCTGAGCCTCAGGAAGGCCTTCCTGTGGAGGAAGAGGAAGGGGAGTTAAGGGAGAGCCATGAACAGGACCTTTAAACTCCCATAACATCAAGTCCTTCTCAGTGCTAGGAATAACAGACACCATCCTGTCCTTCTTCTTCAATCCCCTTTCTTCCCAAATACATCCAACCTCCTCCTATAATAATCTCCATCATCACTTCCAGCTCATTCCAAAATACTGGAAAGGCACCAATCCATTCCATTCTGAAGACAGAATGATATGCTTAGAGCAAAGGTGGAGGGAGGGAATTTGCAAGCCCCCTCTCAGCACTTAGTGTAATGTACCTCTTCTCTCCAGGGTCAAGCTGTGGGGGTGGGGAGCGGGGGGGTGTGGTTCCTCATATTTGCAGCAGATGGTTCTCATCAAATATAAGCTCTCATCAAATATGATGATGGATGGATCTCATCAAATATGAGATGGTTTCTCATATTTGCAGCAGAAGCCAGATGTGGCTGGTGTTGACTGATTGGTGCCTCTGGTGTCATCAGGACACACCTCTCCCTATTCTTGGAGCAGTTTTATACTTTTAGAAGTTACTCTTTTTTAATTCAAGAAGAACCAAATTTGGTACAGTTGTAGTAAGCGACACCTCAATGGTGTGGTTTGTGGTTATACTATCCACCCCAATTCACGATAGCGGATGCATGAATATTCGAGGTACAAGTGGGCTAACTTGTGAACTGCCTAACCAATTTGGACCAAATTTAGTCCAGTTGTAGGAATAGTGAAAGGAAAGTGCAACATACCTAGTGCAACATGAGCACGCGCCTCGGTCACTTCCGGTATGATGCTGACCGGGGCTGCAAGGAGGTATGTTGCAGCCTTGTGGCAGCGATTTTGGGGAGAGGGCGGAGGGGGGAAGTGGCGGCCCAGGTAAGGACACCCTCCCTGCACCTTAAAGGACCTCCCTCTGCCTCCCGAACATGTTCATGCACATCCCTGCCCACAAAGTCTCCCCCTTTTATACCCCTGAGATGAGGATCGCACAGAGATCTCCAGCTGGTGCCAGCTCCTGTGCAAAGCCATAATGGGTGGATGTCTCAAAAGCAATGCCAGTAGTATGGATGAGAGCATGATGTGAGGAGAGGCAGAGGGCAATGCAGTACTCCTGCAGGAACTCCCGTCTTCCTGTCCGCTCCTTAGACATCATCTTTAGTGCCACTGGGGTCCCTGTGAAGGAGGAGGAGGAGGATGAGAGGAGGAGGAGTCAGTGCTTGGACAACAGGGTGTACTTTCGTGTCACAGCAACATCAGTAGCAGCAGGAATAGTAGCAATATTTAATAATCATATGAAGTCAATTTGTTAACAATAATATATCATTGAACAATCATAAGAGGTCAATATGCATCAGGTACTGTAGAGAAGAAATATTTTTTTTAAACTATGGTTATTTATTTATTTATTTATTTATTTCTATACCACCTAGTATGTGTATCTCTAGGCGGTGTATAAAGTTAAAAACACAATGAATGTGAAAACAACAGTATAAAAACAGTTAAAATTCACAAAACAAAAACAATATCACAAGATAAAAACATAGAACAGGTGTATCTTGAGGGTCTTCCTAAAAGCGAACAGAGAAGGAGATGCTCTTTTTTCAACAGGGAGCATATTCCAAAGCCCCGGGGCAGCCACAGAGAAGGCCCAGCCCTGAGTCACCACCAAATGATCTGGTAGCAACCATAACCAGACCTCTCCAGATGATCTTAATAGGCAACAGAGAGCCAGCATAGTGTAGAGAGAGACAGCACAGTGTAGTGGCTAGAGTGTTGGACTAGGACTGGAAGACCCGGGTTCAAATCCCCATTCAACCATGAAACTCCCTGGGTGACTTTGGGCCAGTCATGTATCTCTAACCCTAACATACCTCACAGAGTTGTTGTGAGGATTAAAAAAAATAAGCATGTACTCTGAGCTCCTCGGAGGAAGAGCGGGATATAAATGTCAAAAATGAATGAATGAATGAATGAATTAAGGGCTTTATAGGTAATAACCAGCACTTTGTATTTCACTTGGAAACATATCAGCCGCGAGTGCAATTCTTTTAAAATCGGTGCTATACAGTCCCTTTGGGTTGTCCCAGAGACCCTTCTGGCTGCCGCATTCTGTACCAATTGTAGTTTCTGGACTAACTATATACAAAGGCAGCCCCACATAGAGTACATTACAGTAGTCAAGCCTAGAGGTTACCAACATATGCACCACTGTTTTAAGGTCATTTACCTCCAGAAATGGACATCGCTGACATTTACGTTTGGTTGACATCAAAGTTACCATTGCATTAGTGCAAACATTTTACACTAGTGCAAGGCTGTTGCTCTAGCTAGTTCTGTTAAGGCAGGATCACGCATTCCAGACTAGTATTGCACTGGTGCAACAGGGAGGGCACACTGTGGTGCTTCTCCTGCTATGAAACTTCTTCCTCCGCCTATATATGTTGCAAGGCATTATCTTATCTATCTATCTATCTATCATATTTATATGTGTATCCCTAGGCAGTGTACATAAGTTAAAATACAACAGGATAAAATGATTAAAGCAATGTTATGATATAAAACATGCCATTTAAAATCAATCAATCAATCAATTAATTAATTAATTAATTGCCTGATAAAACAGGTGTGTCTTAAGGGTGCAGTTCTTTTTTAAACCACCCAGAGATGGAGATGCTCATTTTGCCAGGGAGTGCATTTCAGAGCCCTGGGGCAGCCACAGAGAAGGCCCTGTCCCCAGTAGCCACCAAACAAACCGGTGGCAACCATGACCGCACCTCCCCAGATGATTTTAATAGGGAGGGTTCTTAACTAAGCAGGCGCTCTCTGAAAAACCCTGGACCCAAGCCATTAAGGGCTTTATAGGTAATAACCAGCACTTTGTATTTTGCTCAGAAACATATCGGCAGCCAGTGCAGTTCTTTTAAAATTGATGTTATACAGGTGAAACTCGGAAAATTAGAATATCGTGCAAAAGTCCATTAATTTCAGTAATGCAAATTAAAAGGTGAAACTGATATATGAGACAGACGCATTACATGCAAAGCGAGATAAGTCAAGCCATAATTTGTTATAATTGTGATGATCATGGCGTACAGCTCATGAAAACCCCAAATCCACAATCTCAGAAAATTAGAATATTACATGGAACCAAGAAGACAAGGATTGAAGAATAGAACAATATCGGACCTCTGAAAAGTATAAGCATGCATATGTATTCAGTACTTGGTCTGGGCCCCTTTTGCAGCAATTACTGCCTCAATGCGGCGTGGCATGGATGCTATCAGCCTGTGGCACTGATGAGGTATTATGGAAGACCAGGATGCTTCATTAGCGGCCTTCAGCAATTCTGCATTGTTTGGTCTCATGTCTCTCATCCTTCTCTTGGCAATGCCCCATAGATTCTCTATGGGGTCAGGTCAGGCGGGTTTGCTGGCCAATCAAGCACAGTACACTGTATACTTTCCAGGTCAGAAGAGATCAAGAATGAATCAAGCCCCTACATTTCTCATTTTAGAAGTTAACCAGTGTCTCCCCAGCAGGGGGCACTGTGGAGCCAGCCCACAATTATAAGATCCTTCATCTGGGTAACAGACATCATCTGTTCCAGGCTGGGTTTGGGATTTGGTTGAATCTGCTGCTGGACTTGGCATTATCTTGCCAAGATAACGGCACTTGTGCAGACAGGGCTGCCTCCTTCCTTGCTTCTTATTCCTGCAGCTGCAAGGCAGGCCAGCTTGCTGTTCCAGCTGCTATATGCCTCGCCTGGGGGTTCTTCTGCGCCCTGCCAAAACAGCACCTGTTTGCTGGCAGCTACCCACATGTCTGAGATGACACAGCTAATTAATTACAGGAGACGTGAGCTGGTCAAGGGCAGGGAGCAGCTTGGACACTCTCTGATGAATCTGGCTTGCCTCCCATTTCCGTGTATCCCCTTGAGCGGATGGTTTCCAAGTACAATATCAGGAGGTAGTGATGGTTTTAGACATTTTGATGCTGATATACAAACGTGACTGCATGAAGCTTCCTTATGCTGAGTCAGACCATTAGCCCATCTAGATCAGTACTCTCTGACTGGCAGCTGTTCTCTAGAATTCCAGGTAGGCTTTTTGCCAGCCCTACCTGGAGACACCAGGACTTCAACCTGGGCCATCCTGCACACAGAGCATGTACTCTTCTCTCTAAGCTATGATCTCTGCCTAGATGTGCCTTTCTCCAGCACACTTTGGATGCAGCTACTCCATCCCATGTTTCCAGGGCATATTTAACTTCTTCAAGAGAGAGCCCTGGAAAAGAAATACAAATGCCCTATTCAGACATTATGTGATACTAGTGTGCAGGTGTCTGTACACTCATACGTGCTTTTGTGTGAATGACTGTACCTGCATTCATTACAAAAATGAACCTGGGTACAGGCCCTTCAAATGCATGGTATAGATAGGACCACTCTTGCCTGCAAAGTTACTGTGGAGTGGGCCAAGCTGAGCCAAAGTACAGCCCAGCTTTGGCATGGGAAAGACAGAGAAAAGCTGCTCCTAGATAGACCTATGGTCCAATGTTGGCTTGGTTGTGCCCTCCGTCCCATACTGGGTTTGATCTTACCATCTGTTTCTTCTGTAATGATGATACGCAGAATCAGGCCACTGAGCAAAGTGTTATTTCACCCTAACCTGCTTTAGGGAGCTGTAGGCAGTGTAAATGAGATGGGTATTGAAAAGCAGATTGATTCACAGGAAGTTGCTGTGTGGAGAGATGACAAAATACAGAACAATGCCTCGACATATAACTATGTTATGGAGTGATATTGGTTTTATACCGGTTCATTGGTTATGGCTTCTCTGGAGAATCCTGGGAACTGTAGTTTGCTGAGGGCATTGAGAATTTTCTATTAGAGTTTCTTCCCCCACAACTCATAGGAACAGAAGGCATATGCTCCGTGTCATATGACTTATGTTCCTATGACTTGGTATAAGTCATAGGAACATAAGCCTTATACCAAGTCAAATCATTGGTCCATCTAGCTCAGTATTGTCTACACCAGGGCTGCTCAACTTCGGCCTTCCTGCAGATGTTGGCCTACAATTCCCATAATCCCAGGCTATTGGCCACTGTGGCTGGGGATTATGGGAGTTGTAGTCCAAAAACAGCTGGGGGGGTCTAAGTTGAGCAGGCCTGGTCTACACTGATTGGCAGCAGCTTCTCCAAGGTTCAGGAAGGAACCTTTCCCACTCCTAAATGGAGATGCCAAGGATTGAACCTGGCTGGGACCTGCTGCATTCAAAGCAATTCCGCAAGCACTGAGCTACAGAGACACCTTCAAACTCATACAATGCCAGTTTTCAGGACTCTTTGGGGAAAGCAGGTGACTATTCAACCACATGCAGTCTGCAGCGACTGATTGATTAAGTGCCGTCAAGTTGGTGTCAACTTGTAGCGACCACACATATAGATTCTCCCCAGGATGATCTGCAGTGACGGCATTCTCTCAATCTGTGTGGATAGGATATTCCAGCAACCCAGATACAAACTGTCTAATTGGCTGCAGATAATAAGGAGCAGATGAGATTCTGACATTAAGTGGATGCCAGTGCACTGCCACTGGTAGCAGTGAGGATTTAAGTGGTCATGGGGGGGGGGGCGAGGCAGGAGGGTGAAGAGGAAGTAATATTGCTGCTCAGACACTCTTAAAGGGCTCAGTACGGTGGCCAGAGGTGAAGGAGGACAGGGCTTCTTTATCTTTTTGTGCAGAAGAAAGAATTCCAGCAGGTAAAGCTAGTCATGCAAGGGTGAGGCAAGTGGCAACTTCTGGAATTGCTGGTTTCTTCACAACTCATACAGGAGCTCTATCCTCTTTGGGTGGTCATCCTGCTGCTTAAGGAGGGAGCAGACAGCACCAGTCTGCTTACTAATAGCCCCAAGGCCCTTAAGAGGGACATGGCAGGGATGTATGGAAGGAAACACATATTCACACAAGCAAAAATTGTGTCCTAGTCAGGTGTGGGAGCTCCCAATTTTCTGCTGTTTGGGTGCAAGCAACTAGGTAGGAGGAGAGAGAAGTGATAAGTGTGGAAGCACGGTAGGAGGGAAAACTACCAGGTTAGTAGTAATTTATTTATTATTTAATAAATTATAATAATTTATAATAATTTATTTATTATTTCTCTATGTAAACCGCCCTGAGCCATTTTTGGAAGGGCGGTATAGAAATTGAATTATTATTATTATTTCTCTCTTGTTTACACAGTCAGACAGGTGTTATTGACTGGTTTGTTTTATCCAGACATCGAGTCGTTCCCAAGGACCTGGGATGCCAGAATTTTATTGTCAATTGTTATAGATATTGTCACAGAATATAGGCTGTTCCCAGTAAAGCTGCTTTTTGTAATTGGCTGAGGGTGATTTCTGTGGCCCCTATGGTGTTGAGGTGCTCTTCAAGGTCTCTTGGAACTGCACCCAGGGTGCCAATTACCACTGGGATTATTTGGGTCTTTTTCTGCCACAGCCTTTCAATTTCAATTTGTAGATCTTTGTATTTGGTGATTTTTTTCTATTTCTTTTTCTTCTATTCTGCTATCCCCTGGTATTGCTATGTCGATTATTTTGACTTGTTTTTCTTTCTTCTCGACTACAGTTATAGCTGGTGTATTGTGTGGCAGATGTTTGTCTGTTTGTAGTTGGAAGTCCCATAATATTTTTGCATCTTCATTTTCTTCAACTTTTTCAATTTTATGGTCCCACCAATCTTTGGCTATAGGTAGCTTGTATTTTTTGCAGATGTTCCAGTGTATCATCCCTGCTACTTTGTCATGCCTTTGTTTGTAGTCAGTCTGTGCGATCTTTTTACAACAGCTGATTAGGTGGTCCACGGTTTCATCTGCTTCTTTACAAAGGCGGCACTTGCTGTTTGTGGTGGATTTTTCAACTTTTGCTCTTATTGCATTTGTTCTTAGTGCCTGTTCTTGTGCAGCCAGTATTAAACCCTCTGTTTCTTTCTTCAAGTTGCCATTCTTAAGCCATTGTCAGGTCTTGGTCATGGGGTCTTGGGGTCTTGCCAGGTCTTGGTCATTGTTGTTGTTGTTGTTGTTATTACTTTGCTTCCACACAATAACCTCTACCCAGGATTTCCTCTTACCTTGCTTCTGTAATCCCTGCTCTTTAGGGTGAAAAAAATTACCCTTAACATTATAGGCTTGTCCAGTAGGGGCTGCAAGTTGAACAGAGACTATCATATATGGTTCAAAAATGTACAGTCCGCAGAGGATCCAGAGGCCTGCAGAAGAAGGTCCCTGCCTAGAGAGCTCCTGTGAGCTGGTTGTTTGCTAAGCCTATACTTATGACTTTCAGACTTCAAGAACAGGGGCAGCAACCTCAGACTGTGTCTCAATGCCACAGCCAAGAAAGAGCTCTCCAACAAACAAGCCAACAACAAAACCCTCAGTTTGGGACACATGAGTCTGAGCAAATCTCTGTAACTCTTTTTATTCTGCAAATTCTGTTGTTTGAGTTAAGAAAAACATGGTTTAAAGTGCAAATTTATCATGTAATATGATTGTGTTCAATTATATGCAGAGTTAGAGGGAAAGAAATCCCACAAAGCAGGATTACACCGCCAACTGTAAAATAACCCGTACATAGTGTAAAGGAAGTGTTATACTTCCACACAACCAAAAATTGGGAGCACACACAGCTCCCAAACCTTGGTAGAACAGATTTTGCTTGTGTGAATGACCTTATTTCCTTAGCTGAATTTGCCATGGCCTTTGAGTCAGCCCTCACCTTTCTCATGATGCTGGACCTTCAAAACGTGTCCATAGGAGCCGCTACCCAACTCCTTGGCGATGCTGTATCTCTCCTCTACCTCCAGCTGGAGCAAGCTGCGTGAGGTCAAGGACATGAGCTGCTCCAGGAACTCTTCATTGTCCTCTGTTTCCTCCAGGTTTGCAGCTGGGTTGGTGTCCTGCTCACTAACCGAGCCTGTGGGGAGAATGGAGGGTAGAGAATGGAGGCTGCTCAGACAACCGAAACAAGTGCTAAACGAAAAGAAATTACTAGTTTTTTGCACAGGCCCAAACTAAACCCTGTTTCCATGGTGTCCAGGCACCCAGTGGCATGGTTCTGTGAACAGGAGGAGATCCTTAGGAATGGCATTGTAACCTGGATTTAATGCATAGTTCATACTTTGGAGTACTTTGTACACACATTCATCACAACTTGACTGTAGTACTTCGTGATGCCTTGCATGTAAGACTGACAACCACAGACAGCGCTTTTATAGCACGTGATGGATAAAACTAGAATGCTGCTTCATCCGCCAATACATCATCCACCAGCCCATGCACACGTGATAAGGCTGTGCATGCACCATGACCACATGCTGTCTGTCTTCCCTCTCAGAACCAAGGCACCTTTCCCTAAGAATGTGCATTGACATCCTCCCCAGTTCTGCCTCCTGCTAAGGCAGGCTGCCTTTTCTTTATTGCATGAGAGAGAGAGAGAGTGGTTTGTTCAAACCACTCCTCTGCACATGCTACGTATACCAGTTAGGGATGTGCACGGAACTGTGGCTGGGTGGTTCAAAGGTGGTTGGTTTGCCTCTTTAAGGGCAGGGGAGGGTGCAGTCACCCCTCCCGCCACTTTTTCCCTGCCGGTGCTTGGTAGTATTAGAAGTCTTAACCATTGCCCTCCTTGGCCAGAAGTGGCTGGAAGTACTGGGCGGGAGTGTGCCCATCTCATGGGCGTGCGCACCCATCTGCCATGCATTCGCACCCATGTGACGGGCGTAAATGCGCCTGGTACTTCTGGCCGAGGAGGGCAATGGGGTGGCAGGGAGGTAGAGTGCACCTATACAACTGAATTAACATTACATAGCAATGCACATATAATATTGGACATATAATACATTGCAATGCACATATAATATAAGTTATATTTATTATTTATTTGTTTGTTTATTACATTTATAAACTGCCCCATCCAGAGGCTCTGGGTGGTGTACAATTAGTTTAAAAAAACATAAAAACAAACATCATTTAAAACACACTACTTAAAACAATATAAAAACAATTTTAACACAATTTAAAACCTATTAAAATACTTAAAAACAATTTTAAAATCTTGGAAGGCCAGGCCAAACCAGTAAGTCTTTAGGTTCTTTCTTAAAGGCCAACAGCAAGCCTAAACTGCGGATATCTGCTGGGAGTGCATTCCATAGTGGAATGGTTTAGGAGAGGAGAGCTGGTCTTGTGGTAGCAAGCATGACTTGTCCCCATAGCTAAGCAGGGTCTGCCCTGGTTGCATCTAAATGGGAGACTTGATGTGTGAGCACTATAAGATATTCCCCTCAGGGGATGAAGCCGCTCTGGGAAGAGCAGAAAGTTTCAAGTTCCCTCCCTGGCTTCTCCAACATAGGGCTGAGAGAGATTCCTGCCTGCAACCTTGGAGAAGCCGCTGCCAGTCTGTGAAGACAATACTGAGCTAGATAGACCAATGGTCTGACTCAGTATATGGCAGTTTCCTATGTTCCTATGTTCCATAGGCCAGGAGCAACTACAGAGAAGGCCTGGTTCCAAGTTGCCACCAGACGTCCTGGTGGTAACTGGAGACGGACCTCTCCAGATGACCTCAAAGTGCAACGGGGATCATACACTCTTACACAAGAAGAAGGTAGCCCAGACCCAAGCCATTCAAGGCTTTAAAGGTATTATTATTATTATTATTATTTACATTTATATCCCGCTCTTCCTCCAAGGAGCCCAGAGCGGTGTACTACATAATTGAGTTTCTCTTTCACAACAACCCTGTGAAGTAGGTTAGGCTGAGAGAGAAGTGACTGGCCCAGAGTCACCTAGCTAGTTTTATGGCTGAATGGGGATTTGAACTCGGGTCTCCCCAGTCCTAGTCCGGCACTCTAGCCACTATACCACCACTTTGTATTTTGCCTGGAAACATATCGGAAGCCAGTGCAAAGGCAGCCATTGCCCCCAAGAGGAGGAGGGGTGCAGTGTATCCCCTCTCCCTGCAGCAGCATCACCAGCAGCAATAGCAAAAGCCACTGTGTATGGGAAAGAAAGAGTCTCGGTTTGTCTGCTTTTAGTCAATTGCATCCCGCTTCTCCCTTGCAATGTTGGTGGAGAAGGAGAACAGAAAAAGCACCTTCGGAGGGCACAAGATATAGCCTCCTTTGCAGTTCCACTACTGTGCTTTTGCATAACTCCCACTGCTTTCCATAGGGCGTGCTGGTGGACAATTCACTGCAAGGGGAGGGTGGAAGAGGGGAATTGTTAAACAAGCAATGTGTGCAAGCCAATCCAGCTACAGCCTGGGCCGCCGGGAACTGAATCCGAGCCAACACAGTGGCATCTTTCCACCATCCTGCACACCGCGGGGGAACATTCCCTTCATGCCGCTTGCATTTTTGTTAGCAAATGAGTCTGCAGTTTTAGATCCCAGAAGGACCTTCAGGGTGAGTTAAACCACTGCCTGTGTAGAGGTGGACTGGAAAAAGATAAATGAAGAGCCCAGCAGACAAGCATGGAGGAAATAGTGCCTAGGCTGGCAAGTGACAGAGTTTTCCACGTGTTCGGTTCAGTGCAGCTAGCTGCTTATGTTATGCACTGCTTACCTAATATACCACAGCGTTTCCATGCATGTTTCAATTTGTGTGCAGCTTCCAGGGTTTTTTCTTTCTTTCCCCTTCTGGCTGAAAGGGATGCCGGGGAGAGAAAGCAAATTCTTCTACCTCAAATTGCTTGCAAAAAAAAATTTTTTTTAAGGAAAACAAACTAATTTTTCTTTTCTTACAACACCAATTATTATGGACACTGCTTGATTTACTAGAAAAAGTAGGTGTGTGTGTGGTATTAAATTTGATAAGTTAATACTTATAACCAAAACTTCAGAATGTTTCAATAATTCTTACAATTTTGTGTGGAAGGTATTAAGGGACTTCACAGCCTGCTTTTACAATTGAACGCTGAACACTATGAAAATCTAAATCTGAATTGTATAAATTTAGCCACACATTCAGTCATGATATTTCATTTTTAATTTATTTACTCCACAGCTCTAAATTGCATTCCATTCAAGAGGGGTGGTTTAGTTGAAAATGTAACCAAAATGTCTAAAATAAAAGCATTTTTAAAAATACTGTGCATAATTTCAGTTCAGCATTATTATTATTATTATTATTATTATTATTATTATTATTATTATTATTAGGAGAAGGGTAATTGTTAAATAACCCCACAAGTTAGGTAAATCAGTGCTTCAAGTGGCATAGTGCACCCACTGGGATTGTCATAGCTGCAGTACTGCTATGGTTGCCCACCAGAGATGGGCAAAATACTTCTAAAAAGTATTTTAGATACAAAATACCTGAGCAAATGTATTTTAGATACAAAATACAAAATACTTGGTAACAACCAGTAAAAATACAAAATAGTATTTTAAAATACATCTTAAAATATAAAATACAATGCTTGAAAAAAGGAAACAATTTTGAGAAGTTCATTACTTATCCAGCCTTGTTTCAATTTCCTTTAAGCAATACAAGTTTTTCAAATATTAAATCACTCAAGCTGTGCCTTCTGGGGTTGGGAATCATCCCAGCAAAGGAAAATAACTGTTCTATGGGACCACTTGATGTTAGACTTGTATTATATCTTTAAAAATAACCATAGGACAATGGGATACCCATCCAGCATAGTAATGTGCTTGTATTTGTTCTGCAAAAATTTCTAGCTTTTTAAACACTCAATCAGATCAATAATTCCAAAACAAAATAATACCCTGTTTCTTTTTGCGATGTTTGGGATGTTTCTCCATTCTCACCACCCTCCATGGGCATCTGCAACCTTTTTTCTTGAGGGTGGGTGGGCAGGCAGGGGGAATATACACACAGTATGTCTACAGGTGAAACTCGGAAAATTAGAATATCGTGCAAAAGTCCATTAATTTCAGTAATGCAAATTAAAAGGTGAAACTGATATATGAGACAGACGCATTACATGCAAAGTGAGATAAGTCAAGCCTTAATTTGTTATAATTGTGATGATCATGGCGTACAGCTCATGAAAACCCCAAATCCACAATCTCTGAAAATTAGAATATTACATGGAACCAAGAAGACAAGGATTAAATAATAGAACAATATCAGACCTCTGAAAAGTATAAGCATGCATATGTATTCAGTACTTGGTTTGGGCCCCTTTTGCAGCAATTACTGCCTCAATGCGGCGTGGCATGGATGCTATCAGCCTGTGGCACTGATGAGGTATTATGGAAGACCAGGATGCTTCATTACTGGCCTTCAGCAATTCTGCATTGTTTGGTCTCATGTCTCTCATCCTTCTCTTGGCAATGCCCCATAGATTCTCTATGGGGTCAGGTCAGGCGGGTTTGCTGGCCAATCAAGCACAGTACACTGTATACTTTTCAGAGGTCCGATATTGTTCTATTCTTCAATCCTTGTCTTCTTGGTTCCATGTAATATTCTAATTTTCTGAGATTGTGGATTTGGGGTTTTCATGAGCTGTACGCCATGATCATCACAATTATAACAAGTTAAGGCTTGACTTATCTCGCTTTGCATGTAATGTGTCTGTCTCATATATCAGTTTCACCTTTTAATTTGCATTACTGAAATTAATGGACTTTTGCACGATATTCTAATTTTCCGAGTTTCACCTGTATAGAAATTAAAACAAAACAGGATGTATCCCAAGTTAATCCTGCTTAGATCAGACTTAGATAAGTAGACCCACTGAAATAATTGGAAGTTAGTCATAGCAAAGGCTGCACTCCTACAGCTGTGGCATAGTCAAATGAGCAGCAAGTTGTATTTATGGTGAAGCAGTCATATGGTCAAATCAGTGGGGAGAACAATTCCTTTTACCCCAGTTAATCTGCTTCCCCTTTTCCCTCTCTATGCTATTCTTGAAGCACTGGGAGCAATTGGGTGGGGGGAGTATGTGTGTGTGTGTGTGTGTGTGTGAGAGAGAGAGAGAGAGAGAGAGAGAGAGAGAGAGAGAGAGAGAGAGAGAGAGAGAGATTTCCCTAAACCCAAGCTGTTAATAAGAAAGCTAAAGAAAGCTTCTAGTTTATATTCAAATCAAACGGATTTATTTGTACATCTTCTAACAAATCAGAAAATAAAGAAGATTCTAACTGACTCATAAACCAATGTGGTGCAGTGATTAGGTTGTTGGATGAGGACCATCTGGGAGAACCAGGTTGAAGCCTTCATTCAGTCATAACACTGGGTGATCTTGACCACTCACTATTTCTCAGTCTAGCCTACCTCAAAAGATTGTTGTGAGGATAAAATGGGAGGAAACAAACATGGGATACTGTACATGGAGTCATCTCCTCCTGTGACGCTCTCTCACTCTCGCTCTCAGTATGACCAACATTACAGGCTGTTCTGAGGGGAAAGATGGCTTTTAAAACTGTAGAAGTTTTTAATCCAGTCTAAGCAAGCATGGCTGCTTTATTTCCTGTATTGTTCTGAGTATTCCACAGTGATACTGAGGTTGTTCTCACAACCAACCTAACCCAGGCTAGAATAGCCCAGCCTGGGTTAAGCTGGTCATGTGAAGCACCAGGATCCTTGTGGATTCTGTAGCTCCCGTGCAGCCTGACCCCCTTACTAAACCCAGTTGTTAGCAGAGGTCAAGGGTGCAGGCGCTGCCAGCTATTGTGTGTCTCCTAGGGCTGTGTGCAGCTCAAGGAGACACAGAAATGGGCGAATCCCCGAATGCACAACAACGGGTTCCAGCTACATATCACTCCATGCTCCTCCTCATACAGCACTGCTCATCTGGGCACGCAGGAGGCATGCCAAAGACCCAGGGCTTGGTCTTCTGGGAGGAAGGTGATGTTAAAAGCAGTCTCTCCCCTACTCACACACCCTCCATGTGTTCCATTCCTACCACAACCAGGTAACCTGGAAAGCCAACTAGGCACTCTGCATGCCCTCCAGCAATCTGAACACAAAGCTCCCTAAAGGAAAACTGTAGACAGAGTATGCCCATGTTTTGTTTCACAGAGAGGAAAGAAATGGAAATTTTCTACCATTAGTCAGCCACAGGGGATGCAGACAGGGAGATATTTGTAAACTACCCTGCAAAACAACCTGCCAAAGCCAAAGGCAAGTTGCAAATATACACAGAGACTGGACTAGTAGAGCTTCAGCCTCTTTAGAACAGGTCAAGTTTCTAGTTGCAGCATTGCAGCTAGAGGGACAGAGAAACTTTAAAGCAAGCAAGCTGGGAGGCAGGGAGTTCTCTTGCATCCAAAATCCAGGGGGGGGGGAGCTGCTCCCTCTTGCCTCTGCTCCGCACCTGGACTCTCATACTCTTGCCTGTGGGCATTGTTTTTTATCAGCAAGGGATCTTGGGGGTTGATCAAGGCAGTTGAGAGGATAGCTTGCTTTTTATGTAAATCATTGCCTGCCTACCAGGCTGTGTATTGTAATGTAAAATGCTTTGTAAAGGATTTTGGCTTTACATTCAGTGCATGCCTACTTAGAAGTAAGCACTGTTGGTTTCAATCAGATTTTCTCTCAAGTAAGTGTGTACAGAATTGCAGCCTTAACTGAAAAGCCGTGCATTTTATTTTATTTTTTGTTCTATTGCTGCTGTTAATATGTCAAGGAAAATGGTCAGGCAAAGACATCTTCCCCAACTATTGGTAAATATCCAGAGAAAATACAAGTCAACCAGAAAGTACATAATATGCAAATTAGGGTACCCAGATTTGGAGAGCCAGAATATGGCAACCCTACATGGAAGCCAATGGGCTGCCTGCTTGCAATAAAAAGGCAGCTCCTGAAATAAGAAAGCAAATCAATGATTGACTGAGATGTATTTTGGTTTCGGCAATGTATTTTAAAAATACAAAATACCTGAGCAAATATATTTTAGATACAAAATACTTTTCTGAACACATTTCTGAACACATTATTTTAGATACCAAATACAAAAATATTGTTAATATGTATTTTAAATATCTGTATTTTCAATACTGCTCATCTCTGTTGCCCACCCATTTGGCAGAATGGCAAAATAGCCATGAAATAAAATCTGAGGGGCAACCATTTGTTCTTCTCTATAATTAACTTCTAAAGTGGATTTGAGGTTGCCTGAACATTATAACTTGTGATTTCAAAGTCCAGTCCCCTAATGTCAGGGTTGCATCCCGCAAAAGCACTTGACATTGCTGTAAGCCATCATGAGAGAAGAACATAAGAAGAGCGCTGCTGGATCAGGCCCAAGGCCCACCTAGCCCAGCATCCTGTTTAACACAGTGGCCCACCAGATACCTTTGGAAAGCCCACAGGCAAGAGCTGAGGGCATGCCTTCTCTTCTGCTGTTGCTCCCCTGCAACTAGTACTTAGTTGAGGGCGTGTCCTCTTGCCTCTTAGGTTGGAGGTGGCCTGTAGCCCTCAGACTAGCAGCCATTGATGGAAACTAGGAACAACCATAATCATTTTTTTTAATTGAGGGGTGAGGTTCATCACACTGTGGGGCAAAGTCATCTCATCAGCTCTTGAGTGCGTTAGCTGCTTGGGAAGATGAACCTGGGAGTCAGTGATGAGTCAGTTTTCAAATTTGGCACCATTAAATGCATTGGCAAGGACAGGCACCACACACAGATTTGCTTTTAACTCAGCAACAGCAAAGAGGTCATCTATTACACAGAAAGCCCTCTCTGAAGCCAGTGCATTCCGTCCACAGCCAAGTTCTCTTTTTCATCTTCATGTATACAATTCCCTCCCTCTGCTGCTCTTTTTTTAAGCTTGGAGGGAAATCCTTCTTCAACAAATGCTGTAGGTAGTAGGTGTACCTCCAGACAGCAAGATTGCCTGAATCTTCAAAATGTATAAAATACTGTCTTGAATAATTTTCCAGAACTAGTGGCATAGTAGATAGAGTGCCAGGCTAGAACTGGGGAGACTGTTTGAAACTGCTCAGTTGTGAAACTTGCTGTGAAACTTAGGCCACTGGCACTTTCTCAGCCTCTCTGACTACAAAGTGTTGTGTAAGGATAAAATGAGGGGGAAGCCATGTATACCATCTTGACCTCCTTGGAAAGGAAAGATTGGGCCGTTGAGTTGGTGTCGACTCCTGGCAACCACAGAGCCATGTGGTTTTCTCAGTAGAATACAGGAGGGGTTTAGCACAGCCATCTCCCACACAGAATGAGATGATGCCTTTCCGAGTCTTCCTATATCACTGGTGCTGCCCGACATAGGTGTTTCCAGTGGGGATTCAAACTGACAGCCTCTTGCTCCCTAGGCAAGTTGCTTCTCCACTGTGCCATTAGGTGGCTCCTTGGGGGAAGAGTGGGATAAAAATGTATGCATTCCCCCTAACCTTTGAGATATGAGGCTTGGCATCACCAGGTAATTTTGTACGTGATTCATAGCCAAAAGTGATAAGGATGACTTGTGTCACTTACCTTGTTTTGTGTCCTGTTCCAGTTAGTGCTCCACTTCTAGGTTTCTTCATGCAAAAGTATATACTGCATTGAGACAGGTACTAACTTGCAGGTGATTTCTCCTATATTTGAGTAGGCAAATATCCCTCATCCCATAGCACTGCTGACCCTCCTCCATTATGACACTATTTCACCATTGTGATGTAGTAGCTAGAGAGTTGAATTGAAATGTGGGAAAGATGGTTTCAAATTCTCATTGAGCCATAAAGCTCATTGGTTGTCCTTGGACAAATGATAAATGCCTGTCCCATGTCATACAGAGTTGTTATTTTTATTTAAACTCTCTTTTCTTCCCTTTGGCCCACTAAAGGCTCTCAATAATACACAAAACACAAATTTAAGACACCTAAACTATGATGGTTGGGAGGATGAAGACCACTCTCAGTTCCTTGAAGAACCACTGAGATGCAGATGTGAGTGCTACAGCTACTACTTTTTCTTTTTTTTAAAAAAAGGATGAAGTTCATTGAGATGCAAATATAAGTACTACAACTAGCTCATTATCTTTTGGGTGAAGTTCTTTAGGCCAATTACTTATTTCTTAACCCAACCTACCTCACAGGATTGTTGTGAGGATAAAGTGGGGAAAGGCTTGTTGCCACTCTGAGCATTTTGGAGGAAAAGCAGGATGGAAATATAACTAACTGATGTGTGTGTTTCATGCTAAAATATGTAGAACTTGTGTCCCATAAAGCCAAATGCAGCTCAACGGCCATGTGTGGCAATCCACAGCAAGTTTGATGAAGCTCCTGTTTTTGCTGCCTGAGGAATTGGGGGCGGTCAAGCCACTGCCAAGCTGTAATATACTTCTGGTGTGCTGTATTCAGCTTTGTGGATCACACATTGTGAAGGTTCTAAAAGGTGCTCCCCTCTTTTCCCCTTTTTTGTTTCTAACATTGTACAATCCTATTTAATTCGCTATCTCTTGAATGTCTTGAAATGTCTCTCTCCAACCCCCATATGTGAATATATTTTGTCCTGTTTTTAACACGAAAACCAACACCAAAGAATCCAGCAGCCCACAGTCTTGACAGGAGGAAGTGTGTAGAGATAGGAGACAACACTAACTAGTATTGCCTGGCCAAGAAGGAGCAATTCAGCATAAGCAAAGTGTGAAGGGCAGTAGCAAAGATACATCCCTCCTCAAAACTCACCTTTTCTGGGCAGCCTCAGGTTCTCACACCTAGCTGTAAATGTACACCCAGCTGTAACTGAGCCCAAGTACTGCACTTGCCCAGATTCATCCCTGGCTTCTTATCACTCCCCCTCCCCTTCTTCCATCCGAGGCGAGGGCTGGGTGGTTCCCATTTTCTTCTGCAACACAGAACTGCAGAAACAGGCTGAATAAAGAGCTGACCTTTACATCTCCATGCACCCTTTTGATTTAAGCCAGAGACTATCTCAAAGCAGACGGTCTCTCAGTCAAAGGATACATGCAGTGTTGCTCTTTAGACTGGACTTCTATATGGAGGTCCAGTCCCCCGGAAGCCTGGGGGGCCTCCAAATGCTGAGCATGCAAAATGTGATATTTCTCTGCAAGTCAGCGGGGAGTATCTTATTCAGAATCTCTTCTAAAACAAAAATAAAAAGAGTTTCCAGCTTTCCCTGAGCATGGTCTGCTGTAAAAAATAATGCATTGCAGCAGCTGGGGGGGGGGGGCGGCTTTAGGTCCAGGCTCCAAAATTACCTGGGTGCACTTCTTGGGTCCATGACATGATTTGGGGTGACCCAAAGCTTACTTTGTGGTGCAGGGGTGAGTACAATTCAGTCCTTTATGCAGGCTTGACATGCAGCTCTGTGTTGAATAAAGAGCTGGGAATCAGGAGGAACCAACTTCGGCTTCATTTCTTGTTTGCTTGGTTGATGTTTAAAGTGGTTCACATGTCACAGCAGCAAGTATGGAAGAGTCACCACTTCCCACCGAATGCATGCTTCCACTCTTGATGCTGCTTCCATGTTATCAGAATCCAAAAATGTCAGATGGAGTATGTCAGGTACCCACTTCAGCCCAACATTTGCCCAAAATTTGTAGCCAACATGTGAAGTTGGCTTGACAATATCAGGCCGAGGTGGATGTCTGACATTCACCACCTGACATTTCTGGGTTCTGACGACACAGAAGCGGCATCTGGAACTGGTGGCTCTTCCATGCTTACTTGCTCCTGTGACATGTGAAACCGTCCTGTGTAAAATGGCATGTAGATTGATGGTGCTATAGTAATAAGAATGTATACATACAGAGATGCTTATTCAGCTCCATTTTGCTACAGCTTCTGTTATGATATCTAAAGGGGCGGGCACAGATCAGCAAATGGGCCACAGGTGGGATCTGAAAGATGCCTCTCCCAAAGCACTCAGGAACTCAGGAATCCAGGTGAAGGCAGTAGTTCTGTTCGCCCCTGATATTTTGGTGTCAAAACACTCTCACAGGGAGGAAGTATTGGTTTGCAGGTGTCAGTAAAGAGAAGAAGCCACCAAGACCAACAGCGTGTTTTTGAGGACCCTGCCCTTTGATTAAATTCTAGTAAGAAAGGTGCTGTGGAGGTGGGCCCAGGATGCACAAAGGAGATACTCTGCACATCTTCAGGGGCACTTTCTTCTTCATTATTTCACCTGATCCTGGACTAAACTCAGATATTAAAAACATAGGACATACCGATATATATGGCTGGGGTCCTGGATACCTGAGTACCTGCTCCCAAAGTTTTCCGCCCACCCAACAAGGTTGTCAGAGGGGCCTTTGCTGTGTGCTGCCATTGAGGGAAGCTAAACTGTTGTAGCCACGGGACAGGGCATTCTCTGTTGTTGCCCCCAGGCTCTAGAATGTTCTCCCAGTGAATGTCCACTCTGTGAGGTCTGTGGCTGCTTTTAAAAAACAACTAAAGACCTGTTTGTATTTTAACTTTTGTAAACCGCCTTATGGTAGGTGGAAAGCAGGGGGCGGGACTGGGTATGCGGTTTTATGTTGTGAAGTAAACTCTGCTTTCCCATGCCTTCGCTCCTCAGACAACATACATGTAGCTCATGGATCAAAAATAACATACACACCCATGCTTCAGGTTCTCTCTCTCTCTCTTTCTCTCTCTCTCTCTCTCTCTCCTTATATATTATGTCATCAAAAACATGTTTAGCTGTTTAGTTCTGTCATTCTTTATTTCTTTTAAAGGCTTTTAATTTTTGTCTACTTTTAAACATTGTGCCCAGAAGAAAGCACAGCAAATCAACTCTGTGCAAATCCAGGATCTGCTATAAAACCAGAACAGGTTGCCCCTGAATTTGATACAAAGGAAACTTAACTGCATATCAGTCCAAAATGTGATGAGCTCACATTAATAGAGGGCTTGACACTTACATTATGTACTTCTATGCATATCCACAGAATCCTGTGTTCCACTCCTTGGACTCAGCAAACAGAATGACAATAAAGGAGAGAGGAACATTGAGCACAGTATGTGCAGAGTGCTTTCCCCTAATCTCTGAATGACCACACCCACCCCACTCATACCTAAAATAGAGAGAAGGTTTTCTAAAGCAGAAAGCTTGACTTCCAGGCTGGCTTGAATCCCCAGTTCCTCTCATTTTAGACATTATACCTGGCCTTGCTGCCTCGCATTATGAAACTGATGCCTGCACAGATTGTTAGTGCAGATCTCTAGGCGCTAGCTTCAGTGTCACTCAGAAAAATCAGTTTGTGAAGAAGGGAAGGGGGTGCCCTGATCTCTTGGGGGGGTGGATTTTCTATTTTCCCTGTGGGAAACTGCTGACGGAACATTGGGTGCTGGGTTGCTCTTGCACAGCGATATTAGAGCTCCTGCTGAGACAGAATCTCACACTCATCGGGCCCAGCCCTCAACACCACAGGGAGATCATTTGGGCCAGTTGAGGAAAAGTGCCAGCCACCTGCCTGATTGGTCAGCAATTGATTCTGCACAACAGAAACAGCTCCACACCTCTGTGGATGGAACAGAAAACACTCCTTCAATCCATTTTCCCTTCCAACCACATGTTGAATCGAATCGGGGCTTAATCTGTGTCAGAGCTCTCCAGAACCTATCCTGATGTCCAGTGCCAAGACTCACTAGAACAAAGAAATGATAGCAAAGAGCATGCCACTGAGCATATGCAAAGTGCCTGCCTTTCCCTCCCCACTGAGCAATCACTCAGTCCTCCCACTGCTAGCCATTTTGGAAGGGTGGTATAAAAATCAGATAGATAGATAGATAGATAGATAGATAGATAGATAGATAGATAGATAGATAGATAGATAGATAGATTTAGGAGACAGTACACTTGTAGGGCAGATGGTTAACTTCTTCACACTCTCAATTTTGAAAGCAGATACTAAACCCAGCCACAGTTTCCCCAACTTGGGGCAGTGGCTCAGAGCAGCCTCCTGCTGGAACCTGGGTTGACCAAAGCCACCCAAGTGCACGTCATGGCTGGTGGGTCTTGAATAAGGCAGCCAACTCTTCAAGACTGGCCTGATGTGAGATTATCCCCAAAGGGATTCATTTCTTTTGCAGTTGCTTCCTTGCTAGAAAACTAACATGGTATGGTAAATTATATGGCAACTCAGGTTTGAGTTGGGAACGGTGATTCATCGTTGAGAATCACCGGAAGAATGAGAATGATGAATCACTGTTCCTTTAGCCCGGTTTCCACTGTGTGTGAGAATATCCTCATAGACCTATACACATATGCCTCTGCCCCCTCCAGTGTAACACAATGAAAAAAATCAAGCAAGATTTTTTTTAACTCATTACATTGGAAGACATTTCTGTAACCTGACTCTTCTAAGATAAGCTAAACTATTTCATTTAGTGGCTTGTCTTCAGCTCAGAGTAACAAAAATGGAAGAATCATTTATTTTGATTCTGCTATCAGAAATGTTGTTAACATGATCACCCCTTTATTTAGGAATACAACAGAATTGGCCAGGATATTAGCAGCTTCAACATCTGATATTTTATTTATGTGTTTGGTCTCTACTTGTGAATCTGAACAAGAGGTCTTTGCAATTTGGAATCTTGCTCTTAGTATTTTTTATGGTCCAGGATGTTCCAACAGAAATATATTGCCTGTCTTACTCTAGGTTTCTCATTTTACTATTGTTCCCTCCCAACTTCCAGCTGTCTGAAGCCAAAGGACTGGCTTAATCTCCTTTAAACGACTATGGCTAGTAGGTGTTGATAGATTGATCCTCTGTGAATATATCTAATCCATCTCTGGTCCCAATTATCCTTTTAGCTTTGACAACGTCCCACAGCAACAGGATTCTCCTTCCTTGCTCTCCTCTTCTTGATGGACTTTCACATGCAAGGGTGACTTTTGCTCTTTTTGGCATGCCAGGATTAAACCTCTCTTGGGAGAAGTGGGCTTTTTTAAAAAAAGCAATTTTAACCTTCCAGTGATACCTTCCAAAGGCAGAAGGTTAACGTTTGGTCCCACTGTACCCTGTTCTTCCAAATCAATGGTGGGTCGCCAGGAAGGCAGTGAAACGTTCCTCTTCTGATCTTAAAATGAGGTTATTACAGCAGCTTTTAGTAAAATGAGGTTATTACAGCTTTTATTTAGTATATATACCTCAGAGAATGTTCAGTAAGCGCTGTTTGCAGAAAGTAAGGCTCTTCAAACAACCAAAAACTGGGTAGAACAATGTCCTATTCTGGTTTGGGAGCTGTGCACACTTCCAGTTTTTGGTTATGCCATAGAAAACAATGAGGTTGGAGGATGGAGAAGTGAATGTGTGGGAGACAAGATCTAGGTAGGACAGCTTTTCCTCCTACCTTTGTCAAATCCTGGGTATGAAAGCTGGTTAGGAGGATGCTTACTACCCAGCTCCTGTCTCTCACACAATCACTTCTCTCAACTCCTACCTAGTTCTTTGCTCTCACAAAACCAAAAATTGGGAGCACACACAGCTCTCAAACCTGGATAGGACACTTGTCCTACTCAGTTTTCAGTTGTGTGAACAGCCTCTTCTAATTGTTGTTGGTGTAATTTGGATGTGGGAATACGTTTGGACTTGTCCTTTTATTGTTCCATTTTGGTTTGAAATTAACAAAATGGTTGATGCGACTTTATAGCAATTATTGTAAGTTAAATATGTTCATGCTCTTTGAGGTCATATTCCTTGCATATAGAATTTCTCTCTTTATCAAACTAGGGATTCTTCAAGCATGGGAAGTTGCTAAATGGATTATTATGCAACATTGGAAGGACAAATCTACCCCTGATTTACAGCTTTGTATAACTTTTGTGCAGGGATCCACAAATTTAGGCTTAGCTTACTAGCCAGCCATTAATTGTGGTCGCCACCAATCCCTTCTCTTCCTTCAGATCCTTTTCTGGCACACATGCAGAGGCATTAGGAAATAAGGAAGTCTTCTGCCTTTTGCACTGGGATATGAAGATGGTAAGAAACAGTGGGTGAGAGCCCTTTCCTTTGAGAAAGGATTCCTGCTATTTCTTACCTTCTCACTGATGGCAGTGGAAATGAGACCCTTGGTGAGAAGATCTGTGTGGTGCTGGATGTCCTCCTGCTTGCCAGAGGGCTGGGGGAATTCTCACTGGTGAGTTGGCAAGTGAATTTGTAGATGCCTGTTGGTTTGTTGCCTGTCCACATTTGAACTGGGTCCCCTCCCACCCGCCGCCTCCCGATGAAATGGTAAAAAAAGAGAGGAGTTTTCAGAAATTTGGTCAAATGTTAATAATCTATTTGTGCTTTGAAGAAATCACCCTTAGAAGATTTTTTAAAAAAGATATATAATAATAATAATTTGATTTCTATACCGCCCTTCAAAAAATGGCTCAGGGTGGTTTACACAGAGAAATAAGAAACAAATAAGATGGAACCCTGTCCCCAAAGGGCTCACATTCTAAAAAGAAACATAGGATAGACACCAGCAACAGTCACTGGAAGTACTGTGCTGGGGGTGGATATTCAATCAATTTATTTATTTCAGTCATAGACCAGTGGGTGGATCATATTCATATATTATTATTTTTATTTTATTTTACATTTTTTTTATCCAGCTCTTCCTCCAAGGAGCCCAGAGTGGTGCACTACATACTTAAGTTTCTCCTCACAACAACCCTGTGAAGTAGGTTAGGCTGAAAGAGAAGTGACTGGCCCAGAGTAAATGATTAGGAATTTTTTCTTGTTTCCTATTTTTTCTCCTTGTTTCTTTTTCTTTATTTTTGATTGCATTATGATTTCATGCTGTTATCTTTTTAGTTGGACTTAAATAAGGAGGGGAATATATACACACATACACACACACACACACACACACACACCTGGCACTACTGCTTTTCACCCAGGCATGCTATTTTGTTCATGCCTCAGTCTATGAATGACCACAAAGAGATGGCTGTATTTAATACTGATTTAAGAGTTACGGTGGTGTGGTGGCTAGAATGCTGGACTAGGTCTGATAGAGCTTAGATTCAAATTCCCACATAGCCTTGAAGCTCACTGGGTGATCTAAGGCCATTAACTGTTGTTCATTTTATTATCTATCATATTTATCATGTTAACCTACCTCACAAGGTTGTAGTGAGAATAAAAGGAGTAAACTCTGTGTGCCACCACGATCTCTATCAAAGAAGAGTGGGACACAAATAAATAGGTCAGGTTCCAACAACAGAGCACAGTTCCAAGCTCTCTGTTACTTTCAGGGATTAATTTGAGCCATGACTCCCCAAGGCTTAGCCCCGGAACCTGTTTCAAATGCTAAGACTCTGCCCCAGAACATGTGCTGCCATCACTTAGAAGTCAGTGTCTGAGCATGTAAAAGGTAAAGTGTGCCGTCAAGTCGATTTTGACTTCTGGCGCCCACAGAGCCCTGTGATTGTCTTTTGATAGAATACAGGAGGGGTTTACCATTGCTTCCTCCTGCACAGTATGAGATGATGCCTTTCAGCACCTTCCTATATCGCTGCTGCCCAATATAGTACCAGTGGGGATTCGAACCAGCAAGCTTCTACTTGTTAGTTAAGTGTTTCCCCACTGCGCCACTTAAAGTGACCTGTCTGAGCATGTACAGCATGTACAGATTTAAAAGAAATATCAATCCATCTTCAGACATTTGGTGTTAAGAAGAAGGACTTCCAAGTTATGGTGGGTTTCTAGGAAGTCTTGAACCTCATTATCTCCCTTTTTAGAAATTAATAGCTAATAATTAAGATGCCTCTCATGCTGTGCAATCTCCAACTTCTTTTCCTGGAGTTATATGTTTTAATATGAGTCTCAGTACCTTCTCTTCAAGTTTACAAGTTTGTAAACATTTTTGTGTGTGCTTGTTTCTTTGACATTTTTAATGCCAACTTTCCACAGCTTTAGATGACTGACAAAGACAAAAAGGGGGGGGGTAATTAAAGTAACATCAACAGAGCCTACATGTTATCATGAAATATAATACAGTGGATACAATACCAAATCGATCCCCTGAGCTGAGCAACACTAATTTCCTAGATTATTTGGGGAAAGCTATTACAGTCAAAATGGTACAAACGCTATTTGTATTTTGTAGTATACAGTAGATGTTCCTCCCGAAACACACATCCTGATATCATGTAGTATAAATGTTTCCCTCTGTACTCCAAGAAGCAACGGAGGAGTTTGAAGGGAGATGGGAGCAAGAACTATCTTCCTCTCTTACTTTTGTTCTATCCCATTTGAGAAACAGAATCATGGAAAGAAGGGAGGAATCGATAAGTGGGGTGAAGACTGACAAGCCCCTTTGCGCCTGTGTCTCTCACTGCTTGCCTTGCCACCATCATCCCACACACTTAGACGGCTTACCGATTGAAATAGTTCCCAGCCAAGGCTGGCCTAAGGGGGGTGGGCAAGCTGGACGGTTGACCAGGGCACCTACAAAGTATCATACCCTCATTTCATGTGTGTGGCACAGCTCACCCACTCCTACTACCTACAGAACACAATGATCTTCTTTTATATCATGCTCTCAAAGTACAAAGAGTTTTATTAAAACAAAAACAAACAAAAATTGTCATTCTGAGGCGCAGAAAATGAGTAAAGACAACAAAGGGAGAAAAATGAAGGGTGGAAAAGGAGAGGTGAAGCAAACAATAATTGCATGAACAGACAACTGCAGAAACATAATTTCTTTGGGTTTGGGTGTCAGCTCAAAATATGGGACATAAATAGGAAACTATTTGTCACCTCAACTCTCCAATCAATAGCATTCTGAACACATATTACATATTCCAGCTGACAGTCAGTGGAAATAGGGAGCTTTTAAAATGGTCATTAAAACTATCCCCCACCAAGCAGCAGAGCTTACACATCGACAGATTTTGTTTATATTGCTGCTGATCAGCTGGCTAGGTTTTGCAAATGTTTTGCCTTCAACAATCACCACCGAATGAGTGGTGCTGGTATTTTGAAAGTTATTAGTCAACATTTGTAGTAACCTTTTAAAAACATCTGCAAATTAAATTGTTTCAGTAATCACAATCATGGACAGGTTGCTGTTATCTGGCCTTCACAGATTCAAATGGTATTAATCTTTGGTTTATGTATACTACGAAGTATCTGAAGCTGCAAGCCTATGCACTCTTACTTGGAAGTAAGCTGTATTGAACTCAGCGGCTGACATCTAACTTAAGATTAGTGCTACTCAGGAGTTACTGTGCTCTAAATGACTACTTAATTTCAATAGGACAACTCAGGAGTAATTTCGGCTGGATGTCAGAGACTTACTTGGAGCAAACATGCATAGGCTTTGGCTGCACCGTATGTATGTACAGATCGTCAGTGATTCTAATGTAGGACTAAGTTGGATTGAACCATCACTTCAGGGAAACCTCTCTGTCTTCCCAGATGTAATCATGATTATCTCTACCATGAACATAATGCCTTATGGCACATGTGAACCATGTATCTTTAAAAAAATACCCAACAGAGATCATGCAACTCATCCAGGTCTACAAAACTGTCAACCAGTCACAGAGTCTCATAATAATGAGTGCCAATGGGGAAAGCACCTCACAAAAGCCACAGATTTCCTTTCCACAGAGAAGAAGGGGAAATAGACATGTACAATACAGCAGTCGGACACAGATAACACTTTTTAAAAAAATACTGAATCGTGTAGCCAGAAACCGAAACTCTTTATCAAGACTAAATTATGCATCCACTTTTAATATTAACATAAGAACATGCAGTCTGCTGAGTTGCACAGAACTCTTCTTGCCAAATGATGAGTTCTGTGTCATTAAAATATTTGGGCTTCTGATCCTTACCTTTGTCTGAGAGGCACTTCAGGGCCGGTATTTTAGCAGAAGGCTGTGGAAACACAACCTCAGACCATTCTGTTGCTGCTGCCTGTCTCTCCTGCACTATGGCATCTGTCTCTCCGGGTGTCATTGTTTCTGGTGCCGGCCTGCTTCTACCCTGGCCCTAGCTGTGGGCACCCACTGTGCGGAAAGTTGCAAAACTGTCAGAGTTTTCTCAGTGCTCAGCCTGCTGCTTGTGCCTGTGAGAGCTGAGGCTGCCCTGGCTGGTTCTAATCTCCCCCACTGTGAGAAGAAGGCAACATGTGTCACAGACACAAGCCGGGCAGGCTTCCAAAGATGGTCAGGAGAGGCAAGGAGAGGGCAGTGAATGGGATGGCAACAAAACACAGTGTCAGGGCTGATGCCAAACCCTCCAAGGATGGGCAGTAGGTGGTCAGGTACAGTACAAGGCTGGGGCCCTCAGCACAAAATGAGTTGGCAGTCCAGAGGGAGAAGTGGAAAATATGGCCACTGGTAGACAGAAGGAGAGAGAGAAATGGGGATTTGTTTTAAGGCAAGATTTGGGTAATATAGGCACCAAGATTAATTCTAATCCAAAAGCTGTAGAGCCAACATTATGGTGGTTCCCACATGCATGTTCATCATTTCAGTGACTGCAGCATCCAATGATGCTTTGCATGTGTGAAATTGAGACCCCAGGTCAAAATACACAGGCAGAATGTTTATGTCACTCTGACATCACAATGCACTGCTCTCCATGGAAGCAGTTACTACATTCAGCTGTGAATCATCAAATGATAATAGAAAAAGATTAAATACTGAATGATACACATGTATGCATGAGTCAACCCTAGTCAAGAGAAACGGGAGGTCAAAGCCATATAGCTTTGAGGCATATTATTAATAATTAATTAATAGATGCTTTGTAAATAAATCAGTATTGCTGTCATTCAGTGTCTCAGTGTCCATACTCTGTCTGCAAACAGCAATAATGCTGTTAGGTTCCTATTTTTCTCCCAGGATTTCCTCCACTCTCCTAAACTAGATTAAGTGTGTTGTATTTGCACTCGCCTATCCTATCCATCTGACTTTCTAACCCCCCTGAGAAGCATGAAGATTCCTTTCAGGTGTCTACCAGACCTGCCATAGTGTCTCCAAGTAATGCAGCAAGTGTGACATGAACTTTAGATGCTACAGAAATAAATAAGATCTATTTAGAAGATGCTGACTAAATAGAGAAAAGTCATCCATAGGGCCAAGCTGCTTGTCATGATGGCTGATTTGGCTCTGCCCCAATCATGTATAAAGTGTTGGGGGTTGTAAATTTGATCCCCCAGTTAATTAGCAGAGCACTAAAGAAGCTATCCACTCCAGTTACAGAGTAGAATGCAGAGTGTAGTTATAGCCATTTAGATAAGACACATGGAGTTTCTTACAGAATCTAAATACTAAGTATTTATTGGTGAAGTACATTTTGGATAGGAAAGACCTAATCCTAATCTATAGAACTACATAATGAATAGGTAGACGGGGAGAGAGATGTTTCACAGAGAGAGATGTTTCCATCTGCTCTCTAAGAGGAAAGGAAGGGATTCTGATTCAGCACAGGAAATATCTGAAGAGTCATATCTGGGGTCATAGAGACAGGTAGAACAGCTAGGGAGAATCTTACTCACTATCTCTACTCCCAATGCCCCCAGTGGTCATCAGCTGGTGCAAATGGCTGATGTACTGGAACTCCATCTCCAACATAAAGATGGTGTGGGAGGACTGATTGTAAGAACAAAAGGGATGCATTGATGACAAGTGATGAACTTCTGGAGCGTAGCCCACAGCTGAGCTTACCTCCCCACAGTGCGTCCCTGAACTGCAATTTCCTGTCAGCTGGACTGAAATATCAAAAGTGAGTCCAGATAGGACAAACACACTTGGGGAGTTGGAGGGGCTGCAAGGTTAGCAGCAGTGATGGGGGGGGGACACACCTCTTATTCCCAGCTTTATGTGCAATTGGGGCAGCATACCCACATTAAAAGTCTTCCACTGTCACATCTAGGTTGGCCCATATTTTGCTAATTCACATTAGTTCAACGCCCTATAAATTATACAGCTCTTGAAATCTAATCTGTACTTGTAGTTAAAAGGCAAGATATTTAGTATTATTCCTCGTATTTGTAAGTTGGATTCTCTAACAGAATGTCATCATCATATCAAACTGTTTTCTATACATCTGCACTGCTGTTGAGAAACTTTGTCTGCAGCATGGAGATGGAGTTCTTTTCTAGAGTGGTCTGGTAATGAGAGCTGGCATAATATAGTAACAAAGAATAGGAGCTGGGAAATTTGCTGTACAAATCTCACCTCAGCCACAAATGTGTTAGGTATAGATGCAGCATTATTTGAATGATGGGGTCACTCTGGAAGGGCATTCACTATGCTCTGTTTAAGGAAACTACTTTCTCTGCATGGTTAAATTCAGGAGAAAAAGTCCTATGAGTTTGAGCAAAATATTGTGGTATGCAGCACTGATTGGCTGGTGCCTGGGAAATCATGAACCCACTCCCCCCAAATTCCCAGAGCAGTTGTGCCAACTGTTTTTAAGTTGATTATGCTTGTTAAAAGAAATTAATAATCACAAACAGATCTTCAAATGAATAAATATACATGCAACATTTTAAAAAAGAAAAAACGTGAACAGCCCACCACAACATGGGTGGAGGGACAAAACTGATGACTGAACCACCATTCAGCTTGCTGGTTTGTACATCTTATTATTTATTTATTAAAACATTTTTATACTGCCCAAAACTTACGTCTCTGGGCGGTTTACAAGGTCCTTTGCGAAGGCAGAAGAAAACCGGGCTCAGTTTGTGGAGGAAAAAACTGCTCTGGCTTCTGTTTTAATGCTTCACTTGTATATACTCTAGATAGTTTTTGGAAAGTCACAATTTTCTTAGGTTCGGCCCATCCCTCATCTGCGATATGTGACAAATACAGGCATACTTTACACAGCTGGGTAGCTATAATGCATACAAAGAGTTTTGAATAACTGAAATGTGCTATGTAAATGTTAAAGTATATTATTAACCATCAATTGACTTTTTGTAATATTATATATTCATACTGTGTTTAGCATCATAAGAAGATTGCCTCCAAGGAAGGTCCTGCAAGTTTAAGCTGTGCACTGAATCAGTGTGCCTGATCCACACAAGCCACATAAGGACTTTGGCACCCTTTACATTTTACTCAAGCTACATGAGAGCCATTTTCCCCAGAGCAGTTCCAACATGGAATTTACATAACCATGGGCAAGGGCCAATCATGTGGGTCTGTCTGTTCCACAAAATTGGCCACTTGCCTCCCAGTGGGATGCCAGTTATGTAGTGGGGACCTTTTTGATCACTGTAACTCAATTAGTTACTCAATTAATTGAGTCATTTAAATCTTACCCAGCTGCACAGGACTTATTCATGGAAAAGTGGCTTCCAATGCAGCCCTGGTAGCATGTAAAGGGCATCTGCACTGCTCTGTATTTTGATCACTACTAGTCCTAGGAGGATCAGTGCATACTAGCCGACCCCGCACAGAGCATCTGTGCACTCTTTGGGGCCGGTGGTTACCTCCCCCCACCCCACTTCTGCCCCAGTCTCTGCTTCCAGGCCCAGCCACCTCTCCTCAGCACTGCCACTTCTGTCCCCCCCCCCCACTTTCTTTTCCCCCTCCTGGGCCTTGCCTCTGTGGCCGGGCTGGGCCTGCCACCTATGGCCTCCACAGCCGGGCCGCCATGGCAACCAAGTCTCCTGGGTGTGCCTCAGCCAATCAGGTGCGTCCGCCACCCAGCCAGTCAGCTGGGCTCTGGGACGCACATTCCAAGGCACACCCAGGAGAATTAATATAATAGATATTGTACCACTGAGGAGCAAAACCAGCAATGGTATAGCACTACATAGGCACTATCTCAATGCTAGCTGGCACCTCTCCATAAGATATTCCGCTCCTGATTTAGTGCTACCATAGCTGTGGGAGTGACCATCTGAAAGTGCTATAATAATGTGATATTTCTGCAACAGACATGCAAGCTGGTCAAGGGAAGATCTGGAAGATCAGAGGATGGAGTGCAACAAATGAGAAATAAATGTAGTTTCTGTATGAGAGTGAGACTAATCATTTAGAAGACCCCCAAGACAGATTTACCAAAGTCTCTTGGTCAGGAATGACCAACTGGCAGAAGGGGGCAAAATCTGAGGTTGTTTTATCTGATTTCTATCAGATCTACTAAATTATGATTTTTAAAATGACAGTTTCATTTAGCAGTCAGGGACATTGAATGATGAAGATAGGATTAATGCTTAAAATAAGTCGATATGTTTGTGATGCTATGTGCATATTAACTCAACTCTCAACAAAAAATATCCTTTATTGCGCCAAAGAAAAACTAAAAAGTTGACACATGACATTTTGGTATAACACACCATCCTCAGCTAAACACAGAAATAAGCACAGATAAAAAACCCCAGCTGTTAAATTCCTTAGATGTATAACACTCTGTTCCATGACTGGCAGAGAGATCATGAGCAAAGGAGCATGGGGGGTGGGGAGAGAAAAAGGGAACCACCTGATTCTTCTTCTTAATGCTTAAAACAAAAAATTAGAAACAAATACAATTGATAGGAAAAGAAAAATACTGTTCATGTTGAAAGAGTCAGAAATATTCCACACTGTGATGTTAAATCTCTCTTTTTTTGGACATATAGTGCATGTAATATATAAATATACATATCCTCTCTAATAAAAGGCTTGGTGTCCGTCCGTGGACAACCAAGCGTGTGTCCGTGCCTCCCTCGGCCGTTCTCCGCATGCGCAAAGCGCATATGCAGAACGGCCCAGTCAGAAACGGAAAAAGGGAGCAGGCGGCCATGTTGGGCGGCCAGAAGCGGCCGCCGAGCCGGCTAAGCCCGGCCGAGGTGGCGGCAGAGCTGCCGCCGGGGCCTGGCGGCGGCAACAAGGACAGGCGGCTGGGAGACCTTGGGGCCCTTGCCCGGCCCCAAAATTGCCTTTGCCCTTGCCCCAAATGTGTCCCGCCGACCGCTCTCCCGCCCACCCAGCTGCCCGAATACTCCTTCCCCGCACCACCCCGACAAATGAATAAGGGCCAAAATGGCCCATGAGAATGCCTCCGCGGCCGCCGCCGCTGACGACCACCCTCCCACCCTCCCAGCTGGCCGAGCCCTCCTTACCCGATCCAGCCCGCGGCAGTCGGGCGAAGTAAAAGCATATCTTGCAAAAAAGAAGAGAGGAGCTTGCGAAAAGAGCTCCTCTCTGTGCTAAGCCTCTTCCTGAACTGGTGCATTGGGCTCCTTGGAGGAAGAGCGGGATATAAATGTAATAATAATAATAATAATAATAATAATAATAATAATAATATTCCCCTTAGGGGATGGAGCCACTCTGGGAAATGCAGAAAGTTCCAAGTTCCCTCCCTGGCATCTCCAAGGTAGGGCTGAGAGAAAGATTCCTGGCTGCAACCTTGGAGAAGCTGCTGCCCGTCTGTGAAGACAATACTGAGCTAGATAGACCAAGGGTCTGACTCAGTATATGGCAGCTTCCTATGTTCCTATGTAACTGCATGCCAGCATGCAGATGCTTTTCCCAGAGCGGCCTCATCTCACAGTGCTCACACTTCAAATGCAAAATTTTCAAATGCAAAACAGGGCAGACCCTGTTAGCAAAGGGGACAATTCATGCTTGCTACCACAAGACCAGCTCTCCTCCCTTGCTTTGTTATACTTTTTATCTTGCACACTGCTTTGAGCATTTATGGAAAAGTGACATATAAATTTAAATTAATGTTAAGAACACCAACACCAACAGTTAACCTGACGGGATAGGCCTATACAGGGCTATACCATTTGAGACTATATGTGAGGACTAACATGATTATATGCTTCTCCATATGAAAAAGATGTTCCATGTAGATAACTAAATTTTTTTTTTTATGAATAAATATTTTACCCATCTCCATTTGATTAATTATTTGAAAACATTTTATTCTTTTTTTCTCCTCAGAGATGCTCATTGTGGTCATAATACAAATAAACCAGAAGTAAACTGTTCCCTTCTAATTGAGCAAAGAGGCACCTTTTTAAAGTGGTGAAGCTCTTTATTTAGCAGGGGGAGAACTATCCATCCCCAGCACAGCATCCTTCCAGTGACTGTTGCTGGTGTCTGTCTTGTTCCTTTTTTAGAGTGTGAGCCCTTTGGGGACAGGGAGCCATTTTGTTTGTTTGTTTGTTTATATCTATGTAAACTGCTTTGGGGGCTTTTCTTGAAAAGCGATATATAAATATTCAAGCAAATAATGCAAATGACAATATGTCTTCATGACATTTAAATTGCTATTTGCAGGGGAGGAAATGTGTGTGAACAGGTCCCCATCTTCTGCAGCCTCAAGTGGAACAATTCAGACACAAGCTTGCTACGGCCGCCTTTGGACAGACTGGCAAACCGTGGGTCTAACAAACCTGCAGTTTGCCTCCATCTTTAATTAATTAATTAATTAATTAATTAATTAATTAATTTTAATTTATTTACCGCCCTTCCAAAAATAGCTCAGGGCAGTTTACACAGAGAAATAACAAACAAATAAGATGGATCCCTGTCCCCCAAGGGCTCACAATCTAGAAAGAAACATAAGATAGACACCAGCAACAGTCACTGGAGGTACTCTGCTGGGGGTAGATAGGGCCAGTTACTCTCCCCCTGCTAAATAAAGAGAATCACCACGGTAAAAGGTGCCTCTTTGCCAAGTTAGCAGGGGTGAGAGGAATTTGAAGTCTGAGAGCCAGCAAAGGGGGTGGGACTGGCTGCACGGGCTCCCTCCAACCCTGGAGGGACAGCCCGTGCCAGCCAATGAGCTGGCAGCCCGGAGAAGAAGCTTCCTCCGTTACCTCCAGTTTGGAGAACAATCTCAATCCGAGCATAATGGAGATAGGAATGGATCTTTGGTTGTGTGAGTGGAGCTCACTACAAACCAAGGGTTCATTCCCAGGTTTGGGGGCAAAATTGGGTCTGGGGAAAGCGTGTTTGGGTCCAGGAACTGCGGTTCCAATAATTCTGACATCACAGGGGCTGACCTGGAGGTGAGTTTGGAAGTGATGGTTGGAGTGATGTCCGAAGGCAGCCTACATCAGTGAAAACTAGGCCTAGTTTTGCCCCCAAGAATTTTCAAGTTGGCCATCCCTGTGATAAGTCATGGCAAGGTGGAAGCTGACATTTATGCTTCTTCGCATAGTGACAGTTGGTATTTACCATGTCAGGGCAGTCCAAAAGCTTGAAACATATTTACCATGTTTCTCTGACATGGTAAATATCTGACATGGTAAATATCAACTGTCATATAGTGGAGCACTTTCATCAGAAATATCCCTTAGTAATCCTGATGTAGAAGGAAAATATATTTTTGATTAATTTATCCCTTTGGTCATAAACAGAGGAATTGGAAGTTGAATTCATTGCATATAATTTGTCAACAGCTGTATAATTTACAAAGCCTTTAAGAGTGGAAATAAATGTTTCCTAGACAAATGTGTATTATCCAACCTTGTTTGGTGAGGATGAGAGGCAGGCTCCTTATCACCCTTCTCACACATGTTGATTTCCCCTTCAGGTCATGTTTAATCCAAGTGCCCCTAAGGCCATTTTTTGCTCCAGCCAGGCTTGTTTCTGGTCTCATAGAGGCTGGTGGGGACAGGCAGGGGAAAACATGAAAAATAGCTGGAGAATAATTTGAATTTTACAGTTTCATTCACAATGAGAAATATTTACCTCATAATTCGGATTTGAATATATTGTTGACATCTCTTGATGGTCTTCATTTTGCATTGTTGACTCATGAAACTGCATAAACTGTCAGCTGTCAAATACTAATTTCTACTGCATGTTTTCTGTCAAACACTTTCAGATTAAAACATATCAATGCTATGTCAGATACTGACAAATAAGAACAATTGCATACCTAATATTAATATAGTCAATTAAGACATGGTAGTTTTTGAGTTGTTTTCCAAGGAACACAGGGGCTGATATTCAGACTAAGTCACTCAATAGTACTACTCGGGAGTTACTCTAAAGGACTACTAAATTTCAAAAGGACTTCCTCTAGTAACTTAGACAGGATATCAGCCAGGATTTTTTGGAAGCTTATGATGAGTTTATTGATGAGAAGATCAATAATGATGGATACGTTTCCCTGCTTAACTCTTCTGATCTTCCTCAGCAAAGCACAGCCACAGGATACCGTTGGACATACATGAGGGCACACTCTCTGTTCACAGTGGGCAATGACAAGGCCCAACAGTGCCCTAAATGAACTTACTTTGAATCCTGAAACAAGTCCCAGAATCCTTAGCAATGTACAGAGGTTCCTTGGCAAACACGTTGACATTGAGAGTATCTCCTAAAGGTAGATTTTTGAAAACCATTTTTGAAAACCTGAGATATGCAATCAATAATGTGTTGCATGTTGCCTATCAACTAGTGCCAATTATCAACGGTCAGATACCAAATATTAATATCACCGCATATCACGTACAGATTGTTATGCAGTGTATAACAAAAGATATCAAATGTTCAGGGAATATTGGGCACATTTCTAGGCATTCAAAGAATACCTAGAGACTATTTGACATTAAAGTTCACAAAGGAAAATTGGGGGGAGCAAATTCAGTTCAGTTCTAAAATGGGTCCTGCAGTTATTGTTTGGTGGTGAGGGAAAAACACTCTGCACATCTTTAAAAGTGCTCTCATGTTCGCCAAGCATCACATGTCCCGGAGCAGAGACCTTAACCATGGCCTTGAGAACATGTTCCAGAGTTAAACAGAGATGATACCTGGAATCAATAATCCAAGGAAAGTAAAACCAAAAATTCTCCAAATAAATAACAAATGAGCCTGATGCTGTCTAGTACTAGTCCTGGCAGAAGTATGATGCAAAAGCAAAGTTCAGCTGTGGAGAGGTTTCAGTTAACTCTGCAAACATGATGGAGCCAAAAGCCAACTCCCTTGTATGACCATCTGGGGACCATGGGGATATTTGTGGTGGAAGGGGATCATCCTGTAAACCCACCTCATAAAATTAAGAAAAAGATAGATCAGCCCATCCCCTGCAGCTGCCTAAGTTATTTACAATGGCTGGCTAAGGTCCTGTTCATTTGTGGCTTTGGGACATGTCCTACTTTACAAGGCAATAAAGCTGCCGCTTCATTTTAAAGGGAAAACACAGCATATTTGCACTGAGGACTAGAAGCTTGATAACCCTTAAGCCTTCTTGTAAAATCAGAAAAGCTAATTTTGCAATGTAACCTTTTGGGAAAGTTTTTAATTGCATGAATTAATGGGTTCACACATAGGTGTTTGTGTATGAGGCTATTCATTTCAGTTGTTCCAATTTTTAGGCCCACCGTAAAGATTTGGAAATAAAAACCTGTTCGCAGTAGTTAATTCCTAGCTAGAGAAATTATCTCAGTTCAAGTCCCCATAGAGGTCAGGTCCTCTGAACCCTAGATGGGTATGGGGTATATGTAGTTACTTAGTACGCAAGGGAAGAAAGATGAAGAGTATTATGACACCATACAGACTGACTGACTGACTGACTGATTTATTTATTTATTAGAGACATTTAATATACTGCCCATTCCGAGGACTCTGGGCGGTGTACAAAAAGATACAGAGCAAGACAGCATTAAAATTACATTCTAAATTAAAAACTAAAGTAACTAACAAAAAGAAAAAAACCAAATAGGTAATTTATGATTTATGAGCTTTTGTAGGCCAGATGCATCTGAAGAATACATACTGGTGAGGGAGAATACTGCACATGTTCACGCTTCAGTACTACTTGACATTTTCCAGGTCTGAGCCCTGGTGTTGAAAACAAGTTCAGAGGCTGTTGTTGATGAATCCAATTCCTGCATCAAAATAAGAGCTGCCTATCCTAACTGGTCAATTATACTGTGTCACAGCAAATTCCATGGCTTCATATTTCAGTTGCTTTCATCATGTTTTTATTATGTCTAAAAGAAGTTGTGCCTCTTGGATCCAGGCATATTTAGACACTTCTCAAAAGCTGAATAAGAGACAAGGTTGTCAACTTTTGGATCAGATCTTGCTCTTGTACCTCTGACAGCAGCTTGAAGCACTAAGATATGCAAGTAATAATGTTGTTTCTTTTCCACCCTTCAAGTGGGAGATTAAATGACTGATTTGTGTTTCTTGAGTTCCTCCTGAGCGTTCCCCAGGCAGACAAAGAATATATCCACACTATTAACTTGAACAACCACCTTAAGTGGCGCAGTGGGGAAATGCTTGACTAACAAGCAGAAGGTTGCTGGTTCGAATCCCTGCTGGTACTATATTGGGCAGTAGTGATATAAGAAGATGCTGAAAGGCATCATCTCATACTGTGTGATTGTAAACCCCTGGTGGCGCAGTGGTAAAACTGCCGCCTTGTAACCAGAAGGTTACAAGTTCGATCCTGACCAGGGGCTCAAGGTTGACTCAGCCTTCCATCCTTCCGAGGTCGGTAAAATGAGTACCCAGAATGTTGGGGGCAATGTGCTAAATCATTGTAAACCGCTTAGAGAGCTCCGGCTATTGCTATATAAACCCCTCCTGTATTCTACCAAAAGAAAACCACAGGGCTCTGTGGGTGCCAGGAGTCGAAATCGACTTGATGGCACACTTTACCTTACCTTTACTGATCTGAACAAATTGAAAGTAAATCCTCTGGGAAACCTGAGAATTAGTTTCAGTGTGGAGCTACAGATCTGTAACAGAGAATACTCAGCACCTCACAAAACTACCATTCCCAGGTTCTTTGGAGGAAACTGGGGCAGTTAAAGAAGCGATTCTCACGAGCAGCAGGAACCAGGCTAAGGGAGCCCAGCCCAGTTTCTGCAGCTCGTGAGAAGTTGCCAGGAGCCATGCAACTCCCAGCGCCGGCTGGCAGCAAGCCCACTTAAGGAACCACCCCTTTAAACTAGGTTAATGGAGTGAGCACTCTGTTAACCACATTCAGTTGATCGTGTGTCAGCTGTGGCGTCTCACAGCCGTGGCAGGCACACTCAGGGGGGAGGGAGGGGGATCCCAGGTAACCAAAAATATGTGTGGAACATGCTGCCATAGTGGGTTCACACAACATGACCAGTGTTGACATGTCACACACACCCCAGCCAGACGTCAGGCTCACCGCTGAACTCTGGGAACCAGCAGATCAGCTTTTAGCATGTCGCGTAAAGCTGCCGTGAGAGAGTGATAGCCCAACGTTAACCAGTGAACTTCATAACTGAGTAGCTTTAAACCCAGTTCTCCCCAGTCCTACTTCAGTAGGTAATTTTTGGCTTGCCTGAATGATCTGGAGTGTTTCGTTTGCACGTACTTGTCCGTTGTGGTCAGTTACATCAGTTGTGAGCCACAGTGGTCAGTATGCTGCTAAATTCCAAATTAAAGATTGTGGCCTCCTTCGGAGACAATGTCATACTGTGGATCCAATGGACCTGCAGTTTGCCTCCATCCCCCCCACCTCCCCCTGTGCTCCCAAGCTATTACAATCTGAAGTCTGGGAGTTAGTAAAGGAGGTGGAACTGGCTTCGCAAGCTTCCTCTGACTCTGGAAAAACAGCCTGTGCCAACCAATGGGAGGTAAGCCCATGGGAGGAGCTTCCTCCCTTAACTCTGGTTTGGCGTTAATTCAGGATCTGGAAGACATGTTGCAGGGAACAGATCCTCGTTTGGGTGAGTGGAACTCACTACAAACTGAGTGTTCATTCCCAGGTTTGGAGGCAAAATCGGAACCGTGGTTGGGTCTGGGAGGAACTGTGGTTCCGATCTCTCGGATGACATGGGCAGCAAATTGGTGGTGATTTCGCCTCCAGTTTGGGATGATGTCCGAAAGCGGCCTGTAAATTGGGATTAAATGAGAATACTCAAAGCATGTTTGAAAATTAGGGGGGAAATGGTTACTTAAATGAAATAATTAAAAATCTAGCAATACAATGCATGGATGGGAGATTACTAACATCTGCAGATTACTAAAATCTAGAAATAGGGCATGGAAGTGGTAGCAAAATCTTACCACCTGGTTCTGCCCATAACTATCACACTTTCATCAAGTCATCTGCATGGGGCCTACATATGTACAAGCTATACATATGCAAACCCTCTTTGTGTGTTCTTGTAACTCTGCATATTTGCTCTGTGCAGAAGGAGCAGGGCCATTAGGCTAGTAATATCCCGGGATTTTAGTCATCTTCACAGGACTCTTGTGTCAACATATGGGTTAAATGTAACTAATTCATGTAGTTTTTCTACTTTGTATTATGGAGGTGTTAGTTGACATGTCAATGAATATTGCAGTTATCTTGAACTAATCCACACTAAAGTATGCGGAGAATATAATAATTGTTATTATGTTTGGCTGACATATCCCATAAGATAATGTGAGTGGTTCTGAACTTTGCACCGCTGCAGGTGTCTAAAACACACACCCATATTGCTGTGATGAATAATTTCTAGAAAGTCATTTGAAAGTAGCTGTTCACCAAGAGATTTTTTGGGGGGAAACTGGGTGCAGCGGGGAAATGCTTGACTAACAAGCAGAAGGTTGCCGGTTCGAATCCCTGCTGGTACTATATCAGGCAGCAGTGATACAGGAAGATGCTGAAAGGCATCATCTCATACTGCATGGGAGGAGGCAATGATAAACCCCTCCTGTATTCTACCAAAGAAAACCACAGGGTTCTGTGGGTGCCAGAAGTCGGAATCGACTTGACTGCACACTTTACCTTTACTACTGCTTATGTGGACTAGGCCTAAGAGGCAGGGGTTTGAGGGAAAGGGAAGTGAAGAGAGGACAAGGAGGAAATCGACTTGACAGCACACTTCACCCTTTACTTTACTGAAGGAATAGTGACCATTCCTTTGTAATAATGTGTTATGTAATGACACATTACACTTAAACTGTTTGGTGAGCTATATTAACGCATTGATTGCCTATCTTTTATTTCAGATTGATTAATTCAAAAACAAAATCTGCCACACCTCTGAAATCTTGTTCTCTCAGCCCATAGTAGTACTTTAGAAGAAGTTAGCAAAATGATTTAAAATATATTCCTGCATTTTCATTATTCAGATTGCATGAACAAATAAGTGAATTAGGTATTTTGTGTTAAGTCATTTTTTAAACTACCTTTGGGGATAGACCTGTAAAAAATGAAAAAATCTCAGGCTTCATAGCAGACTTCTTTCTCTTCAATGCTTTACATTACATTTTGTCGTCATTTGATTTACATTTATACACTAATTATAGGCAGGCCAATTCAAGAGAGCAAGGTACCCAACCTAAGTGTCACCATTTGCCAATGAAGATATGTTTATGAGCTAATCAGTTATCACATCAACTTCCTTTCAGCCTAGTAAAAATCCTAGTAAAAATCCTTTATGCTTTTTAAAATTCCTTTATGCTTTTTAAAATTCCACAGCTGTTGGAAGACTTTCTTGGTACGCAACCTCTTGGCTTTTACATCTGGAATCATGCTTGTCATGGTTACTTAAACACTGGAACAACTGGAACAAAAATCTTTTTCGGAGTTTTACAGTTTGAAGAAAGCTTTTAAACAAACAAAACAGAACGGCATCAGCCTTAAACACCACAATAGACTGATTTCAAAAGGTATTTTAAAAATAGTGGTAACAGTTGCAAAGTTCCACTATAAGATGAAGTCAACATAAATCTGTTTATATCATTAAATAGTTTTTCTGTTTTTACATTAATCTTACATGTCTCTTCAAATATGTAGAGTGTGCTGCAGTTTTTATTCACACTAGTCCTCACAATAGATAGGTGGATAGGGTTTACTCACATGCACTGTTGAAGCGTATTGGCCACAACAGCATGATGTCAATGAATTAAAATACCCATAAATCTACATAAAATAACAAAGTCCCCGAGGAAACAAAAATAAAGATTTATGTTCTACTTTAAAAACAAACAAAAACAAATTAATCTTCAAAAGGAAATCCCCACTGGATGGAAACTGGACTTGAACTAAGTCTCTGTGGGCATACAGACATATGTAATTTGAGTGATGGAACCATACTGGAAGCACTTTCACCAAGTTCTCATCAGACAACCTTCCCCCACCATGGCTCAGTTTAGTAAAGACGTTGTTCTGGTAGGAACTAATCTGCCTACTTTCCTTTCACTATAAACTTAATTGATTATTGCCGATATGTTTCCGGGTGAAATACGAAGTGCTGGTTATTACCTATAAAGCCTTTAACGACTTGGGTCCTGGCTATTTAAGAGAGCGCCTCCTTTGTCATAAACCCTGCAGCCTGTTACGATCTGGAGAGGTCTGGTTACGGTTGCTACCAGCTTGTTTGGTGGAGACCCAGGACCGGGCTTTCTCTTTTGCTGCCCCAGGGCTTTGGAATATGCTCCCTGCCGAAATAAGAGCATCTCCTTCTCTGTTTGTTTTCAGGAAGACTCTCAAGACTCTTGAAATCTTTTAATTAGGATTCGTTTTAGTAATCTTAATTGTTTTAATGACTGTTTTATACTATTGTTTTTATTGTGTCTTGTGCATTTTAATCTGTGACTTTTAACATTTTAAATTTTGTACACTGCCTGGAGATGTACATATCAGGTGGTATAACAATATGATAAATAAATAAACAAGTTAACCCACTTCAATCTTAAATGTTCACATGTCCACCATCTTGAATTGGGGTGGATGATATGTCATCCATCTCGATTCAAGAAGGTGGATGTGTGAACATTTGAGGCACAAGTGGGCTAACTTGTGGACTACCTAACTGATTTGGACCAAATTTGGTGCAGTTGTAATGAGTGACACAAAGGGTCACCTCAATGGTGTAGTTTGTAATGGTGTCATCCACCCCTATTTAAGATGGCGGACAAGTGACCGTTTGAAACACAAGAGGTGAACCACCTAACCATTTGAACCAAATTTGCTACTACTGTAGGGACACCTTAATGGTGTAGTTTGTGATGATGTCATCCCCCCAATTGAAGATGGCGGATGTGTGAACATTTAAATCTGAAGTGGGCAAACTTGTGAGGATAGTAATTATCAATTAAGATTAAAGTGAAAGGAAAGCAGGCAGATTAGTTCTTACCAGAGAGAGAGTGTGTGTTTGCATGTTACCTGATTGCAGGGGAAGCATTAATTTCCTTTTCCCCCCATGTATCTGGAATAACAACAAAAAGAGAATGAGAGGTGGGTTCAATTTCCACCCATGCAAACCTAATTTCAAATGAAATAACATCTGCGCAGAAGCTGAAAGTGCAACTCATACTTTGTGCACCCCTGCAAGCAGGTAAAATGTGAGCATACTCTGTGGTTCTGCAACACACTCCTTTGATCTTTTTCCTGTTGAAAGGATGCTACGGATGCCGTATGTGTCATAGAAACATGGCTGTATCCAGGGATGCCGAACTTATGCCTCATGAAGAGCACCTCCTCCTGGAGAAGACCAAGAGTCGAGACTGGAACAGTTAATCTGCCTTGAGAACAGTGCTATGTTGAGATGCTGACTGTTATGTTTATGTAACTGTTTCCTCCAGCGCTAGTTTAGGCTGGCAAAGGGACAGAGGTGCCAGGCATAGATTCCACCCACGCCCCCATGCCTGGACTGTGATGAGAGGTCGCAGGTGAACTGTTGACGATCTGCTAGTGTGAGAGCACACACAACCATCAGCCATAAATCCACCATCAGCTTTGAAGTTCACAAGAAGTTCTGCTTTTGGATGTGAGAAAGCAAGGCTGCCAGAGGGCCAAGACAACTAATTTTCCCCTTCCTTCTAAGCTCTTGTGCCTGTTTTGAATACAGACGTGCAGGCTGTTATGAAAAAAGGGGGCCTCTGGCCATATGCACCACTGAGGAACCAACTGAAAACTAGGGGCAAGATCTGCCAGAGCAGAAAGCTTAAATATCCAAAGTCCTGGCCCCTATTGTTTTGAAATTAAAACAAGCAATTCAGATATGAACTAATGTGCTTACTTTCCATGCAGCAGCCATCTTGGATCAGGCTGCATGACATCATCACAAACCACACCATTCAGATTTGTACCAAATTGGAGCAGGAGTTGCAAAGTTGTTAGAGGGACACACACAGAGACAGCAAGGCAAGCTCATAAAGGTACTTTCCATTCGAAACGTAGGCTAAAAAAGTGAAGGGTTAGTATATTCCAAGTTGGGATGTGCACGGAACCGGTTCCATGCACTCTTGGGAGCAGGGGTGCTTTAAGGCACAGGGAGGGTGTACTTACTCCCCCTCACACACATGCTGGTATTATGCTGACCGGAGCGGCAAGAGCGTATACAGCCACCCCACACCAGCGATTTTGACAGCAGCACTGGTGGGGGAAATGCGGTGGGGAAGGTAAGGATACCCTTCCCACACCTTAAAGCAACCCCCTCCCCACCTCCAAATTGGCTCAAATGCTGGTCTTTCGAACTGGTTTGGCATTCTGTGAATAAACTGCCGAACCAGTTCATGCACATCCCTAATTCCAAACTCCACACAAGGGCATTATTAGATAATTACACTATTGCCCGAAGCCCACGGCTTATTTTGAGCTCTGGAACTAAGTGCTGAGATTCAGCCCTGGATAATGTCTCTTGATAATGAAGATAATTTTTCTGGCTAGGATACCTTTCCTTCATCATGGAGTAACCAAGCACCTGGAACTAGATGATAGTATTGCCAGGGGCAGCACTGAGGCACTGTATTGTGACCTCACCAGGGCAGTGGTTGAAGAGGCTGAGGTACTGAGAGCTGGTCTTGTGGTAGCAAGCATGACTTGTCACCTTAGCTAAGCATGGTCTGCCCTGGTTGCATTTGAATGGGAGACTAGAAGTGTGAGCACTGCAAGATATTCCCCTCAGGGGATGAAGCCGCTCTGGGAAGAGCAGAAGGTTCCAAGGTTCCCTCCCTGGCATCTCCAAGATAGGGCTGAGAGAGATTCCTGCCTGCAACCTTGGAGAAGCCACTGCCAGTCTGTGAAGACAATACTGAGCTAGATGGACCAATGGACTGACTCAGTATATGGCAGCTTCCTATGTTCCTATGTTACTGGTGGCCTGGAATCATTCACTACACTGAGTGGATCTCAGCTTTGATGCTCAGTTTCTACAGGGTTGTTTAGAAAGCTGAAGCACACAGAACAAGTCTCAGCCTTGTGTCCTACACCCAAACAAATCAGACAGAGATGGTCATCAGTGGTGGGCAACTTACCACTGCAAGTCACATACCTTTAAAAAGTTGTCTTACCAGCAGCCACAGGCTGAAGAAGGGGGTAAGACCCCCTTCTCCCAATTGGGCCTATATGAGAGAGCTGAAGAAAAGGTGGGGGGTGGATTGTGAAGGAAAATAAAATGCAAAAATGAAGGTAAGAAAAAACTAGAATATAAGAAATAAGTGGAATAAATGTCAGAAGAAATAAAATTGAAGAGACTGTATCTTAGAAACAAAACATTCTCACTCTCAAAACACAATTTCTCTCTCTTTCAGGTGACAATAGCATGGAGAAGGCTCCCAAGAGACATTCGCTGCAGCAGTTGATGAAAGACTGAGGTGAGTGGGCAGAGCTCACACTCAGTAGGCTATCCATGGGGTGGCGGGTGGGGGGGTTGCCATCAAACTCTCTTAAAGCTCTAGAAGGTTCTAATGCTAGTCTCTGAGCATGTAGATGGTCCCCATTAGTGTGATGCACAGAGATCATGCAGTAGAAGATGTGGCATCCAGACAGGCTTAATCCCACCCCATTGTGTTTACTATTCTGCTAGTGCACACTCCTATGCACAAACCTGGACGGTTCCCAACCCAAACCAACTCTCTCCAATCACCTGGTCAGCATGTAGTGACCAGATACAATGGAGGCACAAATCCATTAAAGTTCCTTTAACAGTTGTGAAAGGGCAACAAGTGCAGCTTTTCTTACACCTACCTGACAAATTGTGACTGCCAAGGAACCCTGCCCTCCTTTACATCTGTTCCCCACCACATTGTGCCCTACTGATGGTTCCCAATATTCGCTCCCAACTCCTGATCACATCTGGGCTTATCAAGAGTGGAAATTTCCCGGAATCTATTTCTGGAGGCCATATGCTGTCAACAGCTCTTTGGCAGCACACAGAGTTTATGTACTGCCAGGAGGGTATTATTGTATTGAATTGAGTTGTCCAGTGTTAAAATGAGAGGTACCTAGTTGCTACGGACAAGTAGCACCCCTAATTATAGACATAAATAGCTCCAAGGAGAGCCTCTAGGGGGACAGGGAGGGTTGGTAAGCAGGTGGACTGGAGCATGGGGGCTGATTTTGGATGACCAGATGCAAAAGAGGCAAGAGCACCTGTTCCTTGCATGGGTGAGAGGGGAAATTTTCTCATACCAGAGCTGAGAAGAGTGGCACCAGCTGTAATTTCCTCTTCTGCATCACTTTTAAGGAATAGGAGCCCAGCCTTCTTTTGTATCTGGTCAACCTACCATAGAGGAGAAGTGGGATCAGGGATGTTCTCAGGGGGTGGCCCATGGGGCTCACACCACCAGTGAATAACTCAGAGCCACGAATCTCATCAACCACCTCCTTCTTGAATGGAGGGTGAGTGGTTGGCTGTGCTGCTGTTACTGCTTCAGCAGCAATGACTGCTTCTCGTCACTGTCTCCATCCTAAAAGATGCTGTGCTGGGGACAAAACAGACACTTTAGCCCCAATACAGCATTTGTCTCCTCCAATTTTCTTTTGGGGAGGAATCAGACGCAATTATTCTGGAGAGGAGGGATGAATAGGTTTAATTGTCAAAAGGAGGGCTGTGGGCCCAGGCTCCGGATCTTTTGAGTACCATACCAATGAGTGGGATATAAAGGGAGGAAATGAATGAATGAATGAATGAACGAACGAACGAACTTGGCTTTGGAACAAGATGTAAGGAGAATTAGAGACCTTCCAAATATATATACATACATGAATTCCTGGAAGCCTACAGAGATCTTGTGGGGAAAGCTCATAACTAAGGTGGGGGGGTGGAGCTGACACGTAGCTTATGGCTCAAACAGTGCCTTCTTCTTTGCTGCTTCTTTTCACTACTAATTCCTTACTCTTCCATTGTGTAATAGCTGTTTTCCTTTCTTATGAATCTCATACCTGTTTGGTGCACTGTATGATACCTTTGGGGAGTGGATAAAGCATATCAGATGTGGTTCCTTTGAAAAATAAAAAAGCTGTGAAAGATGAATGAAGAATTAATTTGAAAACCTGTGCTCTTTGGCCTTGAACGTTAGAAATGTGATGTGTTTAAATGTTTTGTTTTGCTTTATACATTCAGCAAAATTGCTACAATGAGGAAATGTATTCAAATTCATATGTCAGGAACATAGGAAACATAGGAAACTGCCATATACTGAGTCAGACCATTGGTCTATCTAGCTCAGTATTGTCCTCACAGACTGGCAGTAGCTTCTCCAAGGCATCTTCTCAGGAGGCAGTGGTAAACCCCTCCTGTGTTCTACCAAAGAAAACCACAGGGCTCTGTGGGTGCCAGGGGTTGACACCGACTTGAGGGCACAACTTTAAATAGCCACCTAATGGCACAGCAGGAAAGTAACTTGCCTAGGGAGCAAGAGGTTGCTGGTTAAAATTCCTGCTGATATGTTTCCCAGACTATGGGAAACACCTATATCGGGCAGCAGCGATATAGGAAGATGCTGAAAGACATCATTTCATACTGTGCAGGGGAGGGCAATGGTAAACCCCTCCTGTATTCTACCAAAGAAAACCACATGGCTCTGTGGTCACCAGAAGATGACACCGACTTGATGGCACAACTTTACTTTACTTACATACAGATAGTTTGACTGTGTCCCAAACTAGCCAGTGTTGGTTGTTGTGCTCAAAAGTTTTACTTTTTAAAGAATGCAGTTTGGGGTGGCAGGGCTCTGGGAAAGCAAAGTACACCCCTAATGTCACATGCAAGAGGCATGTTAAAATACTCAGCCTAATTCACTTCATTGTTTATTGTTCAGCATGACTAAGTGGGAATAGGAGTGAGTAATGGGAGGAAACTCATCTATTTAGCTCTTTTTGTTCTCCCAAGAATGGTCAGATATACAGTTCCAGTATTAGTATATCAACGTGGCTTTGTTTTTAACCCTGTAGTTATTGCAACAAGGAAAAAGGAGCCTTGCTAGAGCTTCCCAGGCCTTTCCAGTGAGTCACAGAAGACACTCTTGTCTTTGTGGCTTTATTTAGGCTGATGACTGTGTGCTGTTTGATGTTTATTGCTGCGTATGTTCTTACTACTTTGTTTAATATGATATTAAATATTAGGGGCTTCTTTATAATTTTGCACGCCACTGTAGGTTTGTTTTTTAATTGAGAAGCAGTATCAAAGTTTTACAAATAAATAAATAAACACTTGCAAACAATTTGGAGAAATATTTCACACAGTCAGGTTTGCAAAAGCAATTAATGTCCCCCACTGGTTGGAGTTTTAAGAGCTTATGCCTGTCAGAAGGTCACAGCCTCTGACCTAAAGCCTTATGGTATGTTGGGGCAGAGAAGTTATGTTATAGAGAAGGTGGTGTTATGTAGTAGCTACTGAATTCAACTAGGACCAGAGAGATCCAGACTCAAATATCCAGTAAACCATGAATCCTAACTCACCGGATGACCTTGGGTGAGTCACTATCTCTCAGTCTAACCTACCCTACAGAGCTGTTGCAAGGATAAAATAGTGAGAGGACGTAGCAAGCTGCCATATACCAATTCAGACCATTGATCTATCTAGCTCAGTATTGTCTACACAGATTGGCAATGGCTTCTCCAAGGTTGCAGGCAGGGATCTTTCTCAGCTCTTTCTGGAGATGCCAGGGAGGGAACTTGGAACTTTCTGCATGCAAGCATGTAGGTGCTCTTCCCAGAGTGACTCCATCACCCAGGGCTGCACAATTCAAATGTCCCAATGGGCCAGAAACAACCATGATGATGTATGCGGGGGCCGAAGTCAATTTTCAGTGCATTGATTATTGCAGTAAAATTAATTATAAAGATAAATATTAAAGTAATTACTGGCTAGTTGTGGGTCCTTCCCTCCTCCTACGGGTCCATAATTATAACCAAGGATAGTGGCCAGAAAATAAGCCCTGTCCTTGTTAAGTCAGTGGGCACCTGACTGTTCTAGCCCCACACAAATGCCAAATTTTAGGACTCCCGCTGTTACTGGCTACCTGGGCCATCAAAAATGTCCCCGTGGGCGAGATCTGGCCCCCGGGCCTTATGCTGTGTAGGGCTCACCTAAGGGAATATCTTACAGTGTTCACAAATGTAAAATGTAAAACATGTAAAATTGAATGAATGAATGAATGTAATCTCCCATTCAAATGGAAACCAGGGTGAACCCTGCTTAGCAAAGGGGACAATTCATGCTTGCCACCATAAGACCAGCTCTCCTCCCTAGACCAGCTCTCATGTACAGACCAGTACCACCTGCGCTCCTTGGAGAAAGCAAGCAATATCATCTTCATCCTGTATTAACTAAATAATATATAGTTCATCCAATACATTTTATACATGCTTCCTAAAACTCTTCTATATATTTAATTCTCCTGGGTGCACCTTGGAATGTGCTTCCCAGCACCCAGCTGATTGGCTGGGCAGCGGAGGCGCCTGATTGGCTGAGGCACATCCAGAAGTATTGGTCGTTGCCGCCACCATGGCGGGCCTGGCCATGGAGGCCAGAGGCAGCAGTGGGCCCGGCCCGGCTGTGGAGGCAAGCGGCAGTGGTGGGCCCGGCCCGGCTGCGGACAGAGGCAAGGCCCAGGAGGGGGGAAAGAAAGGGGAGGCAGAAGTGGTGGTGGGGAGGAGAGGCAGCTGGTTCCAGCACGGGCCGGCCGTGGTGAGGAAGTGGAGACTGGGGCAGAAGGTGGGGTGGGGAGAAGAGGTAACCCCCAGCCCCAAAGAGCGCACAGATGCTCTGTGTGGGGTTGGCTATTTATTCATATTAATTAACTCTTTTATTCATAATAATAAATGCATTCTGCCAGCGTTGTGTTGTGGTTAGAGTGCTGGACTAGGACCGGGGAGACCCGAGTTCAAATCCCCATTCAGCCATGAAACTTGCTGGGTGACTCTGGGCCAGTCACTTCTCTCTCAGCCTAGCCTACTTCACAGGGTTGTTGTGAGGAGAAACCTAAGTATGTAGTACACCGCTCTGGGCTCCTTGGAGGAAGAGCGGGATAGAAAATGTAAGTAAGTAAGTAAGTAATATAAATAAATAAATAAATTTATTTCTGGGTGGGCCACAGTACTGGAAACAGATTGAGTTACACCCTTACTGCAATGGGAATGCTTATAACAAAGGACATGTACAGATTGCCCATTTGGTTCTGATGACTGACCCCCGATAGCCCAATACCAAGTACTAACTTTGCCTAGTTTATCTCTACCTGTGTTATACCACGAATCTTGAACTGCAGGTCCTGTCCTCCAGAAGTGTCCTTCTCTTTTTGCTTAGCTTCCCCTTTCCTTCGCTCTGGAAGGAGCCAGCTGCAGGGAGAGAGCCTGACCCCCCTGGCCTCATTTGGAGGGTAATGAATACTTGACACCACATTAACAGTACCTGGGCTTGGCTGAGGGAAAGGTCAAGCATGCTGCCATTTGCCCGCAAAGACTTCCGAGCAGCCGCCTGCCTCTGCCCGCCTTGTTAATTTGTTTACTTGCTATGGGGAGATTGATGGTTGGAGGACAGGTCGGAGGAAGATCCCTGTGACAGGATGGAGAAACAAAGCATTCCACGAGCCCACTTTATTGCTGAGGGCAGAGTTCACAAGGTTGCATTCTCCAGAACCTGTTTCTGGTGCTGGAGCTGAGCAGGGTAATCATAGACAGAAATAGATAGTAGCAACATAAGTAGAGTCCTCCTAGATCAGACCGGCAAACTGTTTCCCACAGTTGCCAACCAGATGGCCCTGGACAGTCCAGGAGCAGGGCCTGAAGGCTGTTGCCCCTCAGCAACAGTCAGAGCTTTATTGCCTGTGAAGATGGGGATTTGGCATAGCCAACACGATTAATAGGCTGGGATAGGCTGCCTTTGTTTAATCCCTCTTCAAAGCCATCTAAGCTAGTAAGCATCATCAAATCCCATGGCAGCAAATTCCATAAATTATGTATGTGTCAATGTTCTTTCCCCTCTCTATTTGAACTCCCTGCTAACCATTGGATGACCCTGAATTTTGTTAAGAAAGTGGGTGGGTGGGGGACTTCTCTCTATTCACATTCTCCAGGCTATGCATCATTTAATAAACCTCTGCTATGGCTCCCCTTGGTTGCCTTTTCTCTAAACCAGGCCTGCTCAATTTGCCCCCCCCCACAGCTGTTTTGGGACTACAACTCCCATAATCCCAAGCCACAGTGCCCAATAACCAGGGATTGTGGGAGTTGTAGGCCAATGTCTGCAGGAGGGCCAAAGTTGAGCAGCCCTGTTTTAAACTTAGGAGCCCCAAATGGGCTTTCCTCATATGGAAGGTGCTCCAGCCTCCAGGTCATTTTTTGCGGTGTTCTTTTCCAGCACTATTATTAATTAATTAATTAATTAATTAATTGCGTTTATAAAGCGCCCCATCCAGAGGCACTGGGCGGTGTCTTCCACCCAGAGCCTAGAATGTCTTCTAGCACTACAATGCTAGAATGTCTTAGGAACATAGGAAACTGCCATATACTGAGTCAGGTATTGTCTTCACAGACTAGCAGCAGCTTCTCCAAGGTTGCAGGCAGGAATCTCTCTCAGCCCTATCCTGCAAAAAACCTGGGTCTCGCTTTTCGCTCTGCATTGGCACAAGTCAGCATGGGGCATAGCATGGTGGGGGAAAGGATCTTTCAATGGTAATATCACACAAGTATTAAAAAGATAACACCCGGACTACTTGAGAGATTTGTTATTCACACTTAAAAAATGGAAGGTTGAACCAGATCTATTTAAAGGATCTTCCTCAGTTAAGCAGCTAAGGGAAAAAAATTATGGAGAGATTCTAGAAGTGGGTTTCTTAAAACCTGATTTAGAACGTAAATGCTACAAACACCGCACTTCACAGTACTTGTTGCAACCCGATCACCCTATCGCTCTCTTTAAAGAGAAAAAAGTCCCTTTCCATTTATGGGAAACAAGGTGGCGCTTATACCATCAAGTACTACCACTTAATGCGGCTAAGCCATGGCTCCCAGAGGACCAGCAAGAGTGCCCTAAAATCACCTGCAAACAGAAAGCTAGTGAGCTAGGCAAAACATTCAGGGAAACCCACTCACATTTCTTAAAAGAGTGTGTGGTAGCCAAAAGAGTGTGGCAGGGAGTAAGCAAGCTGTTAGAGTGGCCTGATTTGGAAAAACAGACTTGGGAAGAACTAACATCGGGTTTGAACGATAGAACCTCCTTTCGAGGTCCCAGAAAGAAACCTTCAAGGAAATGGGACGGGATGGGTGCCCTCATACTGGGGAATTGGAATGTTCCCCTCCTCGTAATCGGGTTAGTAAACCTGTATGTCATTTATGCAATGCTCCTGCATAGGAATAGGGAGGGACGACGCGACCAAGAGGTTCACGCAGATGAGACAGTAAATCTCTTCTGGAAAAGTTTGTATGGTTATGTGCAAAAAGACAAGAGTATATCTTCTAAACAGCAATGGGAAAAATTGTGGAAATGGACATCGGACGTAACCCCCCCCCCCCGATTACCTGATGTGCCTTGAAATCCGCCCCCCCAGTTACAGTATTACCTGCATATACTTCATAACCTTGTGAGTTTCCAAATCATTGTGTGTAAATCTTTGTAGATATATCATGTACAAACAACCACTTTGTATATAATTGTGCTTTGGCAACGTACTGTATACTTTGGTAGTTTGTTGGTTCAATAAAAAAATATTGTCCTATAAAAAAACAAAAAAATCTTGTCCTATCTTGGAGAAGCCAGGGAGGGAACTTGAAACCTTCTGCTCTTCCTAGAGTGGCTTCATCCCCTGAGGGGAATATCTTACAGTGCTCACACATCAAGTCTCCCATTCAGATGCAACCAGGGCAGACCCTGCTTAGCTATGGGGACAAGTCATGCTTGCTACCACAAGACCAGCTCTCCTCTCCTTCCAGCTCTACAAGATGGGACAACCAGAACTATACACAGTAGTTGGTTGACATTCTGAATAAGAAAGCACGCGTATAAGGCGGCTTGGCTGAGGACACTGTGGAGAAGCATCAGAAGCCCGCATCCATGTCCTCCTACATGTGCACTGTTGCACCAGAGGGCTAAGACGTGCAAATGCTGTTCACCTTCCAGAAGCACTCTCTAAGACTGGAAACATGTTGTTGACCTTCAGTTATGTATTTCCAATCTTGCAGAGCGCTTCCAGAGTGCAAGAAGTCTTAGCCCACACTGGTGCAATAATTTGCAGGTAGGACAGGAGGCGGGGAGTTGCGTGTGCGCCCTCAGCACATCCCCACAAAGAGGTCATTCAAACAAGTGAAAACTATACTCTACCCAGGTTTGAGAGCTGCGTGTGCTCCCAACTTTTGGTTGTGTGAGAGCAAACAACTAGGTAGGAGGAGGGGAAAGTGATTGTGTGGAAGCAAGGTAGAAGGTAAACCAGGGTAGCTTTCCCTCCTACCTTGCTTCCACATAATCACTTCTCCCTCCTCCTACCTAGTTGTTTGCATCCACACAAACAAATATTGGGAGCATACGCAGCTCCCAAACCTTGGTAGAACAGTTTTTGCTTGTGTGAATGACCTCAGAGTCTCCTTATGTGTGAGCTTCATTATTCAAGATATCTGCCAGCATGGGCATCACATGACTTTTTCCTGGGGAGGGGGCAAAGGCTGCAATCCCATACCCACTTACCTGGGAGTAAGCCCCATTCAGTTCAATGGGACTAGCTCAATTGGGTGGGGGGCACTGCTTCCACCGAATGCTCAGCAAAACCAGTATTCTATTCTATTCTATTTATTTCATTTATATATTGCCCATCCACAAATAGCTCAGGACAGTGCATCATCAGAAATAAAACCATTTAAAATACTGATATAAAACATAACATTAAACTATTTAAAATCTTAACATAAAACTCATTTAAAACATTAAAACCACATAACTATTATTAAAAGTCAGGCTGAAGAGTTGGGACTTTACGGATCTCTTGAAAGCCTTCAAGGATGATAACTCTCTTATACTCAACCACTTTCCATAACCTAAGAGCAGTTACTGAGAAGGCCCAATCCCAAGTAGTCATCAGACAAAATGGTGGCCCCTGAAGACAGACCTCACTTGATGATTCTGATGAGCGGCGGAGATCTTGCAGAGACAGGCACTCTCTCAGGTTTGGCTAAGTGCGGACAGACCATAAATCTCTATAAGGTTATTATGATACAGGCAATTTTACTTGCAATCCTTTTCTTTGTCCTCCCTAGCATGGAATTCACCTTTTCCGTTGAATATTGAGTCGATGCTTTCACAGAGCTATCCACCATGACTTAAAATCTCTTTTCTAGTTAGTTCAAGGTATATCACTGAGGCTGTTCTCACAAGCAGCCAAGACCAGGCTAGGGCAGCTAAGCCCGGGCTTGGCTGCCCAAGAGAACTGCTAGGAACTGTGTGGCTCCCGGCAGCGCCTCAGCAGCAATCCCACCTAGAGAGCTCACCGGTTAGCCAAAGTTAAGGATGCAACCCAGGCTAACTGCTCCTGTATCAGCACCTGCTGCTCCCAGCCAGCGCTAACACAGGAGCGGGCTCCCAGCTGTCGCGGAGGGGATACCCACAATGCATTGCACATTTGCATGGTGCATTGTGGGATTTCCGGGGGCCAGGACAACGCATCACGGCCCCAAAATGTCCACGCTGCCTGGGGCAGCAGTGGCTCATCTGGGCATGCAATCCACGTGCCCAGCAACTCTTCTGGATGATCTGTGGGGAAGATAAGCTGGTGCAGCCTTCTCTGACCCTACCCTCAAGCCTGCTCATGGGATCATGAGAAAGAGCTCTCTGTATATGTGAAATTACGACTTTTTTGCCCCAATGTACATTGTATTGTATTCCATCCAGTACTCTTTTGCGGTCTATTGGTTTGGACATTTATCCCAGGGGAGAATCCTGTAGCCAGTCTGGGGGAGAAGTCAGAAAGAAAAAAAGAGGGGAAGGCGAAAATGGAGTTGTTGCTGAATAAACCTTTAATTATTCTACATAAGATTTCCTTGTGTGTGAGAGAAGCGGCTATAAAATACAGTGGTCCCTCTACTTACGAAATTAATCCGTTCCGAATGCACATTTGTAAGTCGAAAAGTTCGTAAGTCGAAAAGCGGTTTCCCATAGGAATGCATTGGGAACAGATTAATGCGTTCCGGAGCCTAGAAAAAAGACCCAGACCCCCAGTAAGGCTTGCAAACTGCACAGGAACATTTCTTTTCAAGAATAAACAGGCAGTAAACAGGCAGGCAAGTCAAGGAAACCGCATGTAAAATTCGTAAGTCGAGGAAACCCCATCTAAAAATTGGTAAGTCGAAAAAACCGCATCTAAAACCGGATCTAAAACTGCCGTTTGTAACTCGAAAAATACTTATGTCGAGTAGTTCGTAAGTCGAGGGACCACTGTACATTACTTTACTCTTACTTACATACATTGACATTCATTTGCCATTTTGTTGTCCAGAATAGATGGGTTTGGAATGCTTCACAATCCACTTGGGTTTTCACCATTCTGTGTAATCTGGCATGACCCACAAACCTGACCACCTCATTGCTCACTCCTAACTCCAGATTATTTATGAACAAATCTAAAAGCATCAGTCCCTGTACAGATCCTTGGGGGAATCCTACCTCTCTCCTTTGTGAGAAGTGTCCATTTATTCCTACTCTCTGATTCTTGTTTTTTTAACCAGTTACCAATCCATGAGATGACCCATCCTCTTATCCCATGACAGGAGCCTTTTGTAAAAGACTTTGTTCAATATCTTTGAAAGTCCAAGTATAAAAAATTTACCAGATCATCACTATCCATGTTCTTGTTGACACTCTCAGATGGTTGGTGAGGCAGGACTTGCAGAAGTGGAGATTCTTCCCTTTGCAGCATTCCTCAGCTACTGGTAAACTAAAGGTGGGCTGATTTCAAGCCTTGTCCCTTCTGTACAGCTATCAATGTAAAAATCCACATTCCTCAAAGAGGTCACTGCTGAATCTACCTGTAGACATCAAGATGTTCCATTCTTTCCTCTTTCTTTGTTTCTAATTCACCAACCCAAGAACTGCAAATGGAAACTCCAGCATGAAATTGCTCAGCTAGAAGTTATCAGTATGTTTGAATCTATTCATTTAGAGTTCAGTCAAGATGAGGGATTTATCTGTTGCTACAAGTATTACATCAGCATAGCAAAGCTAGGAAGATAGTAGTTACTGCTGTGATAATATGCAATGATTGCTTATTTTGCATACACTTGAGCTTTGCATAGACATGTGGAAGATTGCACCTTTTGTCTTCTGAGCTCATTGTTTCCAGTCTTAGTTTTTTCGTCTTTACACATCTGCATACGTATGCCACCTTAAGTGCCACAGTGGGAAAATGCTTGACTAACAAGCAGAAGGTTGCTGGTTCGAATCCCCGCTGGTACTATATTGGGCAGCAGCGATATAGAAAGATGCTGAAAGGCATAATCTCCTACTGCACGGGAGAAGGCAATGGCAAACCCTTCCTGTATTCTACCAAAGAAAACCATAGGGTTCTGTGGGCGCCAGGAGTCGAAATCGACTTGACGGCACACTCTACTTTACTTTATACCTATGCAAATGTATCTGAAGAAGTGGACTGAACATGAACATGTTTGCCACAAATTTTGCTGTAATATGGCTGTCCCTTCAGAATAAAATACATTATTGCTTGAACAAGGTTCATGTGTTTTGTTTCTTACTATCTTCTGTTAGAAGATAGTAAGAATGTTTGCAGAATATTTCCAACCCTCATCTCTAGGCAACCGTTCCTGTGAAGTAATCACTATTATTCCCTTTTTACAGATGATGGACTGAAGTTGAAAAATAGTGGCTTGCCCAAGAACACATGGATATCCACAGTAGAGATAAGACCTGAATCCAAGCTTTCGTACAACCAAACTACATTCCCTATTTAACCACTCCTTGCTTAAAGAGTTGGGATGCAGGGAATGAAAGTATCAACCCCAACCCAGCAGATGTGTAATTCTCACAGCAGAGGCTTCTGAATCCTCTGAAGGAGAGCTCTCCTAAGGGAGCGATGGGGAGAATTATTCTTGGAGTTTGGGAAAGGAGGCAATATTTGAGGAAAGAGAGAGCCAATTCAGTTTCATTTTTAAGTTCTGCTGTGTATAGCATGTGTGTTATGTAACTATACATTAAAGATAGACCAGCCCCCTGATAAGCAGGGCATGGTGAAACAGAGCAGATGTCACTACACTTTGGAGAAGTCCAGATCCTTTATACCTTGGCTGAGGCCTGAACCTCTGTTCTCAATTGTTCATTGTTCCATAGTCTTAACGCAGTGGTGGAGACTGGCCAACTAGCCTTGTGCCAATTCTGCCAGTTCCCTGTTCTCTACGGGGCTTGCATTTAGATCTTCTTTGCCTTGTAAGGCCATAGTTGCTTATGTGGGTACCACGGAGCCCCCATGATGGCCCTCTGAAGCTTGCATTGGCGTCCCTGTCACATTGCGGAGGAGATAGCAGCATTCTTCCCAATGACGTCTCCAGGAGCTGTGAGAAAGAATGAAACGGCCAAGGGGCAGTGCAGAGCAGCGAGGGTGGATGGGTAGCAGGTATAAATAGACGTGTTGGGCTGTAAATAGACCTTGGTGCGGCCATGCTGAGTGAAGACCTGATGACAGAAGGACGTTCGGCAACACGGCTGAAGCAGGCCCAAGCAGCTGTTGCTCGGGGGCTAGCCTTGGGGATTCATACCCTCCAGCTGTATCTATTTGATTGGAATGGGCTCTCACTGTGTGTACCAGTTGCTGTCTTGTATCCATTTGTAGTACTGGAGCATTGTCTCTAAAGCTTATCTTTATAAGGCTAGTTCAGTTTGCCCTGAAAATGGCCTTTAGGAGGGATTGTGTGGTGCTGAGTGTCTTTTCTGGGAATACTATTGCTGTTGACACATTATTGGCTCCAGATGCAATTAAAAAAAAAAATCTAGAAGGCGGGGGGAGGAAACACTTCATGGTTGCTTGGTAGCCACATAATACGTTTCACAATATGGCTTGCTTTCTAAAATGAGTGTGCTAGAGTTCAAGCCTGATTGGAAATTATTGGGGTCATTCACACAAGCAAAAATTGTGTTCTACCCAGGTTTGGGATTTCTGTGCTCCCTGGGTAGCTTTTCCTCCCACCTTGCTTCCACACAATCACTTCTCCCTCCTCTTGTCTAGTTGTTTGCATCCACACAACCAAAAACTGGGCACACACAGCTCCCAAACCTGGGTAGAACACAATTGGTCCATCTAGCTCAGTATTATCTACACAAATTGGCAGCGGCTTCTCCAAGGTTGCAGGCAGGAATCTCTCTCAGCCCTATCTTGAAGAATCCAGGGAGGGAACTTGAAACCTTCTGCTCTTACCAGAGCAGCTCCATCCCTTAAGGGGAATATCTTACAGTGCTCACATGTGGTCTCCCATTAAAATGCAACCAGGGTGGACCCTGCTGAGCTATGGAGACAAATCATGCTTGCTGCCACAAGACTAGCTCTCCTCTGCTTTAAAATGTTTACAGTCCAAAATAATCATGTAAATCTAACCTTAAAAAACAGAGTTATTGAAGCCTTTCCTCCTGATTCCAGGCACAGGAACTTAGAAGAGGACTCGTCCCTCTTACTTTGGATTTTTCATATGCTCCTAGAAACTATCTTCTTGATTTTTCTTCACATGCTTTAGGGCTGAGCTGCAGATATGAGCACAGGTGCCTGGACCCTTCGCTGTCATCTAGTTTGACTAGACAGAGATGGAGAAGAGGTCAGGGAAGGAAACATCAGTAAGAGGGGTAGAATAGGAAAATGTCTAGTGGCAGTGGAAGACAAGTAAGATTGAACTGGTGGGTTTTGTGAAAGGGCTTGAAAGCTGAAAGGGAAAGTGGGGGGTGGCTGTTACAGCCATGAAGAAAAACAGAATGGGAGAAGCTGCAGAGACAAGAGAAGCTGGCCAAGGGAGCTCACAGAAGAGGAGCAGAGAAATGGGGTGTAGAGGAAAGCAAGAGAAGAAATGTTAATGGGGCAGCCATATGAGTAGTTTTGAAAATGACAACTTGAAGTTTGAAGTTAATATTGAGACGGATGCCTTTGCTGTTAAAACTCCCCACACGGCTGCCCCATTAACATCTCTATTCTTCCTTTACACCATTTCATTTTAACAAGGGGGAAGGATGTAGCAGAGGCCTTCCAAACTGAGCAGAGCAGGGAGCTATCCAAGGATCCTCCTGTGTATCATGAATAACAGAATTAAGAGGAGAGACTCGGGATCCAAAGGAAGAAGCAAATGGGAAGGAGAACCGCTGGGCCAGCAAGTCTCAACACCTGGCCAGCCCCTCCCTGCAGGGACTGAGTTGACTACTATTAGTTTAGATGGAACTCAAATAAAGATCTTATCTCCAAAGTGCAGGCCTGCAAGTACTTAACGCTAATGAAACATCCTGCAGAAGCACTTACTGACACCAGGCCTACCCAGCGCACATGCCCGCATATTGAGGAGAGCTGGCCTTGTGGTAGCAAGCATGACTTGTCCCCTTAGCTAAGCAGGATCCACCCTGGTTGCATATGAATGGGAGACTGTAAGTGTGAGCACTGTAAGATATTCCCCTCAGGGGATGGAGCCACTTTGGGAAGAGCAGAAGGTTTCAAGTTCCCTCCCTGGCTTTTACAAGAGAAGGCTGAGAGAGATTTCTGCCTGCAACCTTGGAGAAGCCGCCCGCAGCCAGTCTGTGAAGACAATACTGAGCTAGATAGACCAATGGTCTGACTCAGTATATGGCAGCTTCCTAGGTTCCTATTGTGCAATGCCATGGACCTCTGTGCCACAACATGCGCCTCTGGTCCCTTCAAGCCTGGGACAGGTGGTGGGATTAGTTACTAATGAGCCATTACATAATGGGGTCAGGTGCAAGGCCCCAGTGGGGCCACCCGCTCACTGAACAGCAGCTCTGTCCTTATTAGGGTCTCTCGTGGCACCTGGGCTGCCACTCCCAAACCATGACAGAATGAATTAGCACCTCTCTGCTCTCCCCCCCTTTCTGAGCAGCAGCTGCACCTGACACGCCTCTCATTCTCTAATCACTGTGCTAAATATAATGCCGCTCACGGAGTCCTCAGTGAGGGGTCAATGCAATGTGTTCTGAGCCCATGTGCCGCTCCGCCCCACCGCTCCTTTGCATCCCCAAACCTGATGGAAAATGTCACTCATTCAGACTAGAATTTGGAGGAAATAATGGAGCATCGCCAAATCCAGTCCAGATAGTTTTTTTAAAAAGCAATTCTATTCCACTGTGACATAAAGCCCCTCCACTAGCTTCATATCAGCTAGATGGGGGCTGAAAAGCAACCTTGCAAGGATGGGGAGTATAATGGACATATGTCTGTTATATGTCCTGTGCATCTATAGACACTAAATGCATAGTGCCTGTAGACCAGTGTTCCCTCTAAGGTAGGGGTGCTCAGCTTCAGCCCTCCTGCAGATGTTGGCCTACAGCTCGCATAATCCCTGACTATTGGCCACTGTGGCTGGGGATTATGGGAGTTGTAGTCCAAAAACAACTGGGAGGCCAAAGTTGAGCAGGCCTGCTCTAAGGCGTGCATGCTCACAAGTTTTTTGATGTCTGCTTAGTTAATTTTAGATCCCGCTCAGGTTGAATTAGGAAGGTCCCACTCTGAATGCACATGCACACACACTGCTTTGATTCTGCCATCCAGAACAAAGCTCATTCCGCACCCAGTGAAAAAAAAACTAGAGGTAACACTGTAGACTGGGGATTCTTTACATTGGGTCCCCAGATGTTATCAACTCCCATAATCCCCAACCAAAGGCCACTGGGGCTGGGGATTATTAAGGGAGTTGAAGTCCAGTATCACCTGGGGACCCAACATTGAGAATCCTTGCTGCAGACCATTCTTTACTGAGTAGCAGCCAGGGAAAATAACTCCTACCAGTCATCTGTTTGTCAGGTGAATGTGCTCCGGGATCCTGGGAGTGTTTTTTATGAGGAGAGGCTCAAGGCAGGCACTACATTGCCTAGTTTTCCAGTGAATTTCTTGTAACATTTGCTTATCCCATTCAATAGAGTTGAAATGAGCATTTATCACAGTCATACTGTACATACTGTGGAATGAAAAAAAAAGAGAAGAAAAGAAAGAAATATTTCTAAGAACTAGTCATTAATCAAGTTGAACATTATAGAACAGTATGGAATTATGGAGCACTCCTCTAATTCCTAGGGAAAGAAGAATAGCGGGATTCAAGTGCATTTTGTTACATAGATCCCAATTTTCCAAAATGCAAAATAAATATTTTGACACAATAAAAATTCAAATTAAATATTTTGACACATCACCATTACTGGGAGAAGGGATGGGAAGGTGACCTCCCCTCACAAAGCCCAGCAACAACCCAAAGCTTGAAGAACACAAGCCACTCAATTAGCTTAACTGTACCAAGAACAACACAAACAAAACACTCCCCACAAATGCCAGCCAGCCAGTCATTCAGCCACAAAAAGAAGAATCCTGGTGCTGCTTTAAGTCTCCAACTTTATGAATCATGATTATGCGGAATCATGTTTGTATGCACATACAGAACACAATAACTTTTTATTAATATATAATCATGAAGAAAGGACAGGAACGGGGTTGGGGGGGCCTACCTTACAGGCAGTGCCATTTCCTCAGTACTAGCTGAGACCAACACAGTCATCTAGTTTAGTAGCTAACAGCCTATGCACACTTGCCTGGGAGTATAACTCATTGAACTCCATGAGACTTCTTCCTTAAAAAACAAAGATCTCTTTTATTGAATTTTCAAAGAAATACAATCCTCTCTAATAAAACGCTTGGTGTCCGTCCGTGGACGGACACCAAGCGTGCGTTTGTGCCTGGCCTGTTCTGGGCATGCCCAGAACAGGGCAAGGGAGGCACGAACGGCAGGACCCGGCGGCCATGTTGGGGCTGGGAGAAGGAGAAGTGGCCGCCGCCTACGCCAGGAGGAGAGTGCGGGAGAGGCGGCGGCGCAGCCGTGGCCACGGCCAGAGGTGGCGGTGGCCGCGACAGGGCAACTGGCGGCGGGAGTGCAGGTGAGGCGGTGGCGGGGCCAGAAGCGGCCGCCGCAAATAAAGGAGAGAGGCGCCGGGGGGAGAGGCGGCGGGAAAGCTGGCCGAGGTGGCGGCGGAGCCGCCGCCGAGGCCTGGCGCCGCCAGTAAAGCCGGGCAGGGGGGGGAAACCTTGGGGCCCGATCCCACCATTCCCGTCCCCCCGCCAAATTACTAAGGGCCAAATTGGCCCTGAAAAATGCCGCCGCCGAACCGCCCTCCCAGCTGCCCGATCCCACCATTTGTACAGGAAAGAGGAGCTCGCTAGCAGAGCTCCTCTTTCTGCAAAGGCTCTTCTCAAACTGGCGCTTTGAGCGGAAAGGGCGTCCTTTCCGCTCAAAGCGCCAGTTTGAGAAGAGCCTTTGCAGAAAGAGGAGCTCTGCTGGCGAGCTCCTCTTTCCTGTACAAATGGTGGGATCGGGCAGCTGGGAGGTTCGGCGGCGGGGGCCGAAAGCATTACTAGCGCCCGTTTTTCAACGGGCTAAAATTCACTTGTCAAGAAATAAACATGACTCTCCCCAATTACTGCCTGACTCGGGAACTTATCAATGCATTTGCACTGCAGCTCTTCTGTTTACCCTAAGGGAGTCTACACTATAGTTTGAGAATCTGAATGAAAGGGAATATAAAGAGATAAGAAAACAGGAAGATAAGAAAGAGTCAGAGCTGACTGGAAGTCAATGTAAATCAGAAAGAAGAGGAGAAATATAGGTAAGATAAAAAACTAACTGAGATGCAAAATTTAAAATAAAGTCAAGACAAGAATGGTTGAAGACAAGCAGTAGGAAGGCCACATGAAAGAACGTTATTTTTTTTAAAAATCAAGCCTAGAAAATATGAGAGAGCTAAGCAAAACCTTAGTGGTACACATTGGGTGGGGGGTTGGATGGGATTGGAGATATTTAACAGGTGAAAGATAGATTTAGCTGCGGACAAAATGAAAGGATGGAAAGAAAGATCACATGTGGGCGGGTTGCCTTTCCATCAGTTACAGTATATGCAGAACAGACAAAATAAAGTACATCTTATGCATGTAATAAAGTACATGCATAATTCATTTCGAAATCCACTGACTCAAGTTATGGTATAGTCACCAGCTTATATGAACTTAAATTAGACAAATTCATGTGCAGCAGGTCTAACCGTGGTTTTCAGCCATGATTTACTGATTGATTGAACATATTTCTGTACCACCTGTAACTAAAATCTCAGGGCAGTTCACAGCCAGTTAAAACACCCATACATTTAAAATCAACAGTTAAAACAAACAAGGTTAAAATCAAATAAAAATGTCATGTTTATGACATTTATGTGGAACAATTGCTATGTTCAGCAGCAACATGTATCCAAATACCAAGTGATGGGAAAGACGTAGAGAGGAGCCATTGACTTTGCACCCTGCTTGTGAGCTTTCTGAGAGTGACTGGTTGGCCACTGTGGGAAACAGGATGCCAGACTAGATGGCTGTTGCCTGATCCAGCAAGACTGTTCATAGGTTCAGTCTCCCCACTACTTTTTTTTAAGCTATACAAGCAGTTTTGTTGCTGAGCTCTAGCCCTGGACTTGCTTGAAACGAAGAAGCTCTACTCCCAAACAGCCCACCCAAAACACTGAGTTTGGCTCCCTAATTCCACCACTAGACATGCTCTGGGGGTACAAGATTTGTTTATTTCAAGGACCAACCCTAAGAGGAAGTAGAAGTATTCACAGATTTTGGAGGTGCTAGAGGCAGGTCAGAGGAACTAAAAATTATAAACACAGAACACTCAAAGTTGAATCTAAAAATGAAACACTATTGTTACTACAAGAGGAACTTTGTGGTTATTTTCATGTAGCAGTAGATGTTATATAACACCTCTCCATGCTGGAATTCTACAAGTTAATTTGTCAGCAATATTATCTTCAAAACTTTCAGGTGCAGTTAGAAGAAATATGTCTTGAACCCCAGAATTTGGGACACAACTGCTGGAAAACCACTGGGCCTCTTGATCAATTATTCTCTTATTCTATCTTTGAGTACACATTAGCTGATCTTCACAAGTTTACCCTTCGGTTTTCTCTAGCCCTTGTCATTGCAACAGGCTCACTTATGTGTTGTTCCTTGGACCAACTTGTTATCCCCTTTCATTATATCTCTGGCTACAGATGTTGGCTTGGGTACTCTGAAAACATCCTAGTCTTTCAGTGAATCAGCTCAGACTTTCTTAGTATACTGATCTGCCTGGTTACCTGTTTTAATCCTGCTTCCACCTTCCCTGTTACCATCTAGCTCTTGCCTGGATTTATACCTTGGGGACTGACCCTGCAGCAAAGTGCCCACTTTGATTTCTGGCCTACTGTGATTTCACTTATGCCACATGGTAATTTCAGCAGTACTCTCTATCTGCATTGTGAAGTCATCCTCTGCTGTCTGCACCCTGATACTATTGAGCCTAGTGGCTTGTCCAGTCTCCAAGAATGGATTAAGATTTGATTATTCATTCTGGATAAATTTTCAAACTTTCAGGTGGCTGCAGGCTCCTAGATCTTTAAGGCATCCTTATATTTCCCTCCATTCTCCAAGTGGAAGTGGGGGAAATGATTACCAATTCCTTCCAGCTTCTTAAAGAGAAAATATCTATTTATTATTGGTTTAAAGCGCCAATTGTCCTGCAGAATGTTTAAGCTGTTTTATCATCTAACCTTGTTGGAAAACAGCCATTTGGGGAAGTAGATTCCAGATGGGGCACAATGGCCAGCAAGATGCTCTCCCAAGAAGCTCACAAGCAAGACATGATGGAGGTAGCTGTCCCCTCTTGTCTCAAGCACCTAGTAATCAAAACTGTACTGTCTTTGAACAGAGAGATTAACATAGCTAGATCTATCTGTAATTAATTCTGCTAAAATTTTCTTTTTAATCCAACTACACTCATGTTCATCAGTGAAAACAGAGGTTATTGGGGGTTTTATGCAATTTTTGTTTTGTCAAAATACACGGTACTTTACAAAGTAGTATCAGGAGGTCCCTGGCTGAGAGAATTCACAATTTATATTCCAACACAGGCTCAGGCTGTGAAACCCAGCACTAGGGCTAACAAATCATGGTTTATTATTTATTATTGTTATTATTTGCTGTTTTCACCATCTTACTGTCAAAACTCTTTTAATGAACTGTATTGCACCAATTATTTTTATAAAGGGCAATTTAATGATGGTGTGATCAATTCCATCTTTTATCATTGCTGAGTTTTGTCAAACCAAAATTTAGATATCAGTAAAGGTTATGACTGTTTCTCTCCTAAAAGCATCACTCTAAAGCAGGCCTGCTCAACTTCGACCCTCCTGCAGATGTTGGCCTACAATTCCCATAACCCTTGGCTATTGGCTACTGTGGCTGGGGATTATGGGAATTGTAGTCCAAAAACAGCTGGGGGGCCTAAGTTGAGCAGCCCTGCTCTAAAGGGATGAGTTGGTGCCTGCTTGCACAATTGTAGTAATCCTATTAAGGGTAGCTTTAGCTGATCAAAGAGACTGTGGGAAGAAGATTTTCAACTATGAGAAGGATTAGTTTAGCTGTGTCCATGATATTTTGATGCCATCTGGTGACCAGTTCAGGGATTTCATCTCCTAACTGCTGTAGCCTGAAAACTGTTTACCTTCATATCTAGCCAGATTGCTTCTCTTTTTAGTTTTTAGAAAGTTTCACCTTCTGCCTAGTTTGGGGCCAGAGTATTATAGAAGTCGGGACCAAATTAGATGTGGCAAGTGTTTTGGCCATCAGTCGTAAATAAAGTATCTATCTATCTATCTATCTATCTATCTATCTATCTATCTATCTATATGTGACAAGGGAATTATGTAACTGGAACTCCTGATTATTATTTTTTTCTTTTTCAAAAAGTAGTCATAGAGAACTCAATCTGGATTACAGCCATGTCAGGGGAGGTTAACCATTTGCCCAATTCCCTGCAGCACTACTTTCATTTTAAGGGCAGTTGGTTCTGCATCTGATTTTCATTCTGCTGACAGGGAACTGAAGAGGGCTGGGCTGGGACTGGCTGTAACAGGGCAGGCAGCAACCCCACTAGATGATTCACAGAAGCTGCCAACTCAGCCAGACTGTGGGCCACAGCCTCCAGTTGGGAGCCTTGATGCTGGATGGCAGTGGAGAGGGATCCCAATCCTCCATGGAGACTTTCTACTGCATGGACCAAGTTTCCCAGTGCAGGTGGTGAACAGCAGCAGTTGTGACCCTCTTTTCTCAGCTCCTGCCTCACAGGCCAGCCTGGGGATGGTGTGCTGAGGTTAGCAGCATGGGTGATAGGTTCAGCAGATGGTATGTTTGGAGCTGGTGCCTCGGTGAGGTTTGGTGCAGAGGTGATATCTGTGTAGTGTGAGAGACAGAAAAGAGCCCGTGATGGTTTAGTGCCTTTGATGACATCATCCCATAATGTGACTATCTCATATGGAATAGTAACATGCAGAGAGACTACATGCAGTGCAGCCATGTGGTCATCTGGCCTACAGGAGCTTCATGTTCCAGCAATATGGCCAGTAGTCTCACAAAAGCATCATGGAGGGAAGTATCGATAAAGGTTGGTGAGCAGAGCATGATAATGGATATTCTTATGTGAAAGCTAACATTCAACCATGGCGGGTGGGCTTAACCTTTAGTGTGGCTAAGGTGGCAATGGGGGTCCTATTCCGATGCCTGTCTGGCAAGTAAAGGTCAAGATTTCAGGCACAGAGATCTACAGGGCAAATGACACAGTAGGGCTGCCATCTTTTTTCTGACAGAGGCCCTCCTGTATCTATGACAGCTGCTTGGGGAAGGAGGGCTGTGCATGATGCAATGCAGTAAGGGAAAGTCCTTCAAAGGAAAGGATATCTAGTCCCCTTTTCCTAGGCTTGACAAAAACTTACTTGCTCCTCGTTCTGAGTCTTCTGAGCTCATCAAGCCACCCTCAAATGGTCCACCCACGGAAGCTGTGGGTAACATTGGTCTTTGGAGCAGAGCAGATATGCCATGATCATCTGATCCATCCCATGAGCTCAAGGCACTGGGAACAACAGTGGATTCTGGTGCAGCTGGAGAAGAAGAAGATTGTTAGGCAGGAGTGGCAAACAAGAGAATCACAGAATCTGGAAAAAGCAGGGCAAAACTTGGTCCAGGAATGGGAGCTGGGGGAGTTACTAGGAAAAAGAAGGCTGCCCTGAAGTCACTAGGCTACCTTCTCTTTCTCTAGAGCAGTGGCTTTCAATCCTCAGGGGACCCTTTCTACATCAGTTTGCTTGCCCTGGAAGCTCAGTCCATTGTCCAGGATTCTTAGACATACTGGACAGGATATTTTTTGTTCAAGCAGGGCCGAGTCTCATCTTTACCCTGCACAAAATGGCAGCACATTCTATAACAAGTCCAACACTGCTGTGGTAATGCCGTGGTGGTGAAGGCATGGTATACTTCTGCCTAAGACGCAGTTCAGGCAGGACAGAAGCAGTCAGCATGGTGAGGCTTGTGCTTGTGCTGTGAGGAGGAACACTAGAAGCAAGAGCAGCAGCCTCCTCATACTATGGGGGGCGAGTGGAGAAATGATTGAGTAAGCAGTCATATAGCTGGAGTGGCGGCTGCTGCTTCTCTTTCTTCACCAGCCCATCTGCCCACCTTTTTCCACTGATGGGAGAACAGACTAGTGGTGAAAGAACGAGGATGATCAAGAGAAACTGCTATGCAGCTGCCCATTTAACTTTCTTGCCCACCCTTCTGCACCCTCTGGGACTTTTTTCCAGCAGAAAATGTTGAGCTAGTGAAACAGATGGGCAGCTGATGCTTCCCTACCTTCAATAAACCTGTCCACCATTTGCCTCTGGAGGTAATGGGGGAGCTAGCTGAGGACACCTTGCCCATCAAAAACCTGACACCAGTTCTGAAACAGTTCCTAACCTGCAGGCCATGTAGTAAGGGGATTTGTGCTTGAGTCCTCTTCTTGAGTCTTATCTGTATTCTCTTCAGGTTCAGTGATGTTGAGGCTGGTTACTTCATTGTCCTTTATAGGCTGTACATTCTGTGTGACAGCTGGCAGTTCCATCTCCTCTGTGAGTTCCAAGCTTTTGGAGGACAAAGACAGTTTCATTGCTATCTGAGCCATTGTCTCTGTTTCTCTCTCAGGTTTTGGAACCCATGTGGCAAAGGCTGGCTGAGTTTCAGCTGAGGGCTTGGTTGGTTCTGTGTACTGTGGGACCGGAGACAACTCAAGCATCCTGAACCAGTGAAGAAGAGGCACTCTCTCTGTTGCAGGCTTTAGGTCTTGTGTGACTGTGGGCAATTCTATTCCTGAGGGACTTGTTGGCTCAGTTTCTCTTGCAGATTCCACATGCCACATGGTTGAAGGTGGCTGAGACTCAGCTGAGGGGTAGGTGGGCTCCTGTTCCCATTTGTGTGTAGATGAACTTGTTTTTGAGGGGCTGGTTGACTCCATCGCATGAACATGCTGCAGGATCTCTGCATTAGAAGTTGCTTCATCCATGTCCTTGGAATTCATTGGCTCATTTTCTCTTTCGGATTCTATTTCTTGCATTGTGAAGGGTGGATGAGACTCCACTGAGAGATGGGTGAGATCTTGTCCCCTTTTGAATGTAGGTGAACTTATCTTTGGGAGGCTAGTAGATTCCATCTTCTCCTGAACATGCCTCAGGATCTCTGCATTAGAAGTTGTTTTACTTTCAACCATCTCCCAGGGGCTTGTTGGCTCTTTCTCCTCCTCTGATTTAAGATCCATATTATGTGTGGCTGGGAATGGCACATCAGGGTACCATGGATTGAGCAACTCCATATCCCATACAGTTGGGAAAGTTGGAGAGACTGTGGTGGCCTCAGTTACATCCAAGGTGCTTTGCAGCCTTGGCTCATCTTCAGGCCCAGGATCCTGTGAGGAGGGTATAAGCTCAGGTACATCTGAATCACTAGCTGGTTTCGGCAAAGAAAGAGCCTTCCACCTGCCTGAAAACAGAAAAGGGATACCTTACATTACAGATTGCAACTGCTTAACTATCATGCCAGAGAGCCAGTGTGGTATAGTGGTTACAGCTGGGTTAATAGATGTGGGTTCAAATCTCCATTATGTCATAAAGTTCACTGGGTGGCCTCTAGACCAGGGATTCTCAACGTTGGGTCCCCAGATGTTATTTAACTTCAACTCCCATAATCCCCAACTAAAGGCCTCTGGGGCTGGGGATTATGGGAGCTGAAGTCCAATAACATCTGGGGACCCAACATTGAGAATACCTGCTCTAGACAGTCATTCTTGTTTAGTTTAGCCTAACCTACCTCACAGGATTGTTGAATGGATAACATGGGGAGAGGGAGAAATGGCTACTAGTCTGAGGGCTATAGGCCACCTCCAGCCTCAGAGACAGGATGCCTCTGAATACCAGTTGCAGGGGAGTAACAGCAGGAGAGAGGGCATGCCCTCAGCTCCTGCCTGTGGACTTCCAGCGGCATCTGGTGGGCCACTGTGTGAAACAGGATGCTGGACTAGATGGGCCTTGGGCCTGATCCAGCAGGGCTGTTCTTATGTTCTTAAACTTGGATGCCACCCTGAGCTTCATGGAGGATAAAAATATAACAACTAAATAAAGGTAATTAAAATTAACATTCAATCAGAGAATTCTCAGCACTCTCACCAAAATATAATTCCCAAGATTCTTCAGAAAGAAGCCATGACATTTAACCCAAATATAAATCCAGTTCAAGTTTGCCATCTAGATGTACTCAGAATAAACTGCTCAGCCAGGCCCTCAAAATGAAACTGGATATAATCTAGTTTAAACTGACTCAGGAATTTTAGAACTGTCTAATCCCACAAGTTCAGACGGAGTCAACTAATCACTGCTTGTTCCCTCTGCCCAGAAGACTACATATCCCATCAACCTGTTCCATTTTGAATAGCATACACACTTCCCCTTGGAACTGGATTTAAATTGGGCCGTTTCCCACCTGTGCAGATGATAGATGCATCCTCATGGTGGTTGCAATTGTGCTGTCCCCAGGGCTGGGCATGGCAGTGCCACAGTGTAGTCTCTGCCCCAGTGCAGTTGACGTCGTCCAACCAAATAGGTCCAGTTCCTGGCCCATATCGTGCATTCCCAGTGCTAAGAAGAGGAGCCCCACAGCCCAATTCACGGCACACTACTGCGGCATCCAGCAGATCCCAGCCATCATCACATACTGTACCCCACTGGTCTTTATATAGAACTTCCAGCCGCCCTGCACAGGATCCAGGGCCTCCTACTAGCCGAATCTGCCACTTGCCTGAAATACAAATGGTGGAGATGGAAAACGGTTAGAATAGAGATTTAAAAGCCTCCATATCACATCTCTCTCAGTCCTGGATCACAGTGTTTTAGGTCCTTTGGTCTCCCCCACTCTCTTTAGAGAGACTGTCAAAGGCCTCTATTTCACATATACACACAAACAGGCCCATATGCTGAACCTTCCCAAGAATCTGGATGGATATCATTGCTGTGCAGTCATTCAATGTTATCTAAAAGTAGCCAAGGTGCACATTCTGCAGTTACTTAGGAGATCTGTGATTGAATTCTTCAACATTTCCACCCTTGTATTCAAATGCATAGGAGGCTGCTTGGGCAGCATTGGGCAGGTGGGGTGGGTCTCACATTTCTGCCCTATAGCATTTCCCCAATCTAATTCCACCTGCACTCACCACTGAAGCAGCCTTTAACCCTGGGGGGATGGAAAATGGCTTCCCATCCATATACTGCCCAAGTATATGGACAGCCTCCCATGGCTACATTTGGGTAAAGGGAGAAACCTCAGCAAATCCATACAGTGACCTACTGCTTTATATGCAGTCTGGCTCTCAGCAATCTCAGTCCAGGGCACTTTAGGGCAGGCAGATTTTCACCCTGATGGAAGCAGAATGAACTTTCAACGCAAATTTGAAACAACACTTCTTTCTTTTTTCCAAACCAGAAATAAGAAAATTAAAATGTGTTTGTTTAAATCTTCCACAATGGTACCCCATTTGAGAAGGAGATCATGATGATGATGATGATGATAATAAATAAAACCTTCATGTTCAGTATTCTCCAACTCCATCTTTGAGGCCAGGATCAACCTTAATGAGGCTAAGTGCCCTGTAGTGTTTCAGCCACCACATCCACTCCCACATATTGTCTGAAAGTCCCCTTTTTACTATTACAAATATTAAGATATGAATAACCCTTATTGCACTGCATGTTAAGTGAAAGTACTATGCACTTATCAAACTAGGGGTAAAAGAGACCCCATAAAATGCCACCATGATACTGTGAGCACATTTTATGTCCATAGATGCTTAGACCAGAATCTGCTCCTTTCATGTCTTGTGGTTAAAGGGCATAGAGACTGAATACACAGGATCAACTGTTTACTGGAAGAAGTAAAATTTTTATAAAACCCACAGTGTTATTACTAATAAAGAAATGGTTCAGGGGCATTATGTACCCCTTGGCTTTTAAATATGAAAAGACTCATTAAAAATGTTAAAAACTCATAACATGAACAACATTGGAAAAACACAAAATGGTAATAGAATGGTAAAATAACTTGCTCTGGCTAAATAATCAAAACACAACTAATCACTGTATGCATTCTCAAATGGGGCATGCTCCACCCTGGTTCCTCCCAAGGGGTAAGACAATATCTCAGAGCTAGGTAAGGCAATGTGATGTGATTTATGAATCTGATTTAATCACCAGTCTGGTAGAGTAGAGCCCACAGATACCCAATAAGCTTCATGCCTAAGTGAAGAATTACATACCTTCCATGTCAGTTTCAGAAAAGAGGATGTTAGAACTTGCTTCATGAAAGAATTCCTCCACTTCAGCAAGCCCATCACTTCCTTCAAATTCCGGTTTACAGTCTTCACTTGTTATCCATTCAAAGTCTTCAGATGCAGTCGAGTCCCTAAACCCCTCAAATTCTGGTGCAATCTCCTCTGGTAATAACTTTCTAAGTTGTTCTGCCATGCTTCCTTTGCTTGTCAGGAGCCAACTACAAAATGAGAGCAGGTCAGGCAGTCTGGACAGAGTATGGGAGACGCAGCCAGCCTACCTGAGTTTATGTCAGGTGACTCGCTGGAGAGATAAGTATGTATCTCTGAAGTAGAGATAAGTATACATTTCTGGAGATATAAGATCCTCTTTCCCTGGGGGAAATTGTTTCTGTTCTTTGGGGAAAGAATGGGCATTTGCCTCCCCAAGTATCCTAATCAGATGGCCAGGGTGATTTCAATAGCCGTCTGGAGCACACTGATTGTTTTTATCAAGTCTTCCAGACACATTGTCCAGAGGTATTTTGGAGGACCTTTGTTAGGAGGGTTACCTGATGGCCGTTCACTGTGGGGTGCCAGAAAGCTGACCTCCTGTTGAAATGTGTTGATTTAGTTTTTGTTTTTTTCATTCTGACATTTGTGACAAAAGAGTGTGGGAGGAGGAGGCAATTGTCATTGAAACTGAGGAATTTCCACTCATACCACTGCTCTGAATGCAGAAAGCCACTCTCCTCACCAATTTCTGACAGGGATTTCACCCAGGCTTTTAATTAGATTTTGGGGCTATTCTCAGGACCAACAAAAATTGGGCTAGCAGAGGCTAGCCCGATTTTTGTTGGTCGTCAGAACCACCAGGCTCACAGCCAAGCCCGGTGGTTCTGGAGATGCTAACCCGCTCAAGAACCCCTGGCAAAAAGCAGGTTTGTGGAGCGAGCGCTCCTGCAAACCTGCTTTTTGTGATCGTGAGTAACCGCAGCGCGCCTTTGTGCCACACCTACTCACGAGTAGACACACACACACACCCCGCCGGGAGGTTTGTCTCCCCAGTATGCCCTGCGCGCTCATGCAGGGCATACTGGGGCTTGCGGAGGCCGCATGGCCCCCGCTCCCCCCACCCCCCTGTGGTCCTTCTCTGGCCGCCCAGGGCTCCCAGCCCGCTTGTGAGCGGGGAGAGCGGGCTTAGCCCGCTCTTCCCGCTCACCGGACAAAACCAGGTCTCACTGATTGTGAGACCCGGTCCATTGTTTTAATTGTGTTTTTAATAGTTTTAACATTTAATTTTTAATTGTTGTAATGTTTTAATCTTTTTATCTGTTTTTATTGTATATGAGCCAGCGTGGTGTAGTGGTTAGAATGCTGGACTAGGACCGGGGAGACCCGAGTTCAAATCCCCATTCAGCCATAAAACTAGCTGGGTGACTGGGCCAGTCACTTCTCTCTCAGCTTAGCTTACTTCACAGGGTTGTTGTGAAAGAGAAACTCAAGTATGTAGTACACTGCTCTGGGCTCTTTGGAGGAAGAGTGGGATATAAATGTAAAAATAATGATAATAATATGTATGTATGTATTCAATTTCTATACCGCCCTTCCAAAAATGGCTCAGGAAAATAATAAATAAATAAGATGGATCCCTGTCCCCAAAGGGCTCACAATCTGCTTTGCTTGCAGAAAGTCTTAGGCTTAGTCCCTGGCATCTCTAGGCAGGACTGGGGAAGGTCTGTGTCGGAAACCATAGAGAACGGCTGCCAGTCCATGTAGTCAATACTGCGCTAGATGGACCTGTAGTCTGACTTGGTATATTATTTATTTAGTTAGTTATTTAGTTAGTTATTCGATTTCTATACCACCCTTCCAAAAATGGCTCAGGGCAGTTTACACAGATAAAGAACAAATAAATAAGATGGATCACTGTCCCAAAAGGGCTCACAATCTAAAAAGAAACATGTCAGACACCAGCAACAGTCACGGGAGGTACTGTGCTGTGGATGGATAGGGCCAGTTGCTCTCCCCCTGCTAAATAAAGAGAATCACCACGTTAAAAGGTGCCTCTTTGCCAAGTTCGCAGGAGTATAGTTGTAAACTGCCCAGAGACTTGCATTTTGGGTTTCATATAATTTTTAAAAAATTAAATAGAATGAGGCAGGATGGTGAGATTTCGAAATTGCTACTGAAGCTATTGTAGCTCTGTAACTGAGTTCAAATCCCCATTCAGCCATGAAACTCACTTGGTGACTCTGGGCCGGTCATGTCTCTCTCAGCCTAACCTACCTCACAGGGTTGTTGTGAGGATAAACATAACCATGCACATCGCAGTGGGCTCCTTGGAGGAAGTGCGGGGTATAAATGTAAAAATAAAAATAAATAAATAAAACAAATATGGTTTCCTATTTGTTTATTAAAAGTTATTTAAATATATGCACATTTATCAAGCAGCTAACCTGTACATTAACAAACCTTAACTGGGCGGGAGGTAATGGAATAATAACTACAATGATTTTATTTCTCACCCCCAAATATCATATGGCTAATAAATACCTATTTACCCGAATACAAGACAACTCTGAATTAAAGAGGAGCCCCTTAAAAATAGAGATAATAGGATCATAGGAAGCTGCCATATACTTAGTCAGACCATTGGTCTATCAAGCTCACTATTGTCTTCACAGACTGGCAGTGGCTTCTCCAAGGTTGCAGGCAGGAATCTCTCTCAGCCTTATCTTGGAGATGCCAGGGAGGGAACTTGGAACCTTCTGCTCTTCCCAGAGTGGCTCCATCCCCTGAGGGGAATATCTTCCAGTGCTCACACTTCTAGTCTCCCATTCATGTGCAACCAGGGCAGATCCTGCTTAGCTAAGGGGACATGTCATGCTTCCTACCACAAGACCAGCTCTCCTCCTGGCCGAATACAGGTTATACCTATACTTACCCAAAAGGAAGAAAAATCTGAATTTAAGATGACCCCCCTGATTTCTAAAATCAAAGAACTTGGAAAAAGCCTAGTCTTGGATTCAGGTAAATACAGTATAGGAAGCTGCTTTCTACTGACTAAGACCATTGCCCAGGACTATCTACTAACTGGCAAGGGCTCTTTGAACTGCTCAGGCATGGAGCTCTCTTAGTCCTACTATCTGAGAACCTTTAGGCAGAGATGCCAAGGTCCCAGGGAATGAATCTGGGGCCTTCTGCATGCCAAGCATGTACTCTGCCACTAAGCTGGAGCCTCACCGCACAGCAGTACAGGGTAGATCAACACTTAATCTACTGAGAATGGGCACTGTACTGCGTTCTCAGGACTTAACGATAATATGCAATTTTCAAGAATTATATAGCTTTGGGGAGCTGAACTGAAATGTGCTGGTGTTATAACTGCATGCAGAAAGAAAGAAGGACATAAGAAGAGCCCTGCTGGATCAGACCAAAAGTCCATCAAGTCCAGCATTCTGTTTCCGTAGAACAGCCAACTAGATGCTTCTGCGAAGCCACCAGGAAGGCCTGAGGTCAATAGTCTCCCCTACTGTTATCCTCCAGACTGGCTGACCAGAGTGAAGCTTTCTGGATCATGTTTTTGGCATTTATTACAACACTTCCCTTGACTATAGATGCATCAGAATGAAATGTGATCTGTGTGCCCAGAACACAATTCTATATTTCAAGTTCACACACCAAGACCCTCTACACCACTTTTCAAGGGAAGGAGGGAAAATGCAAAGTACATTGTAATGCATTGCCTACCTTGAAGCCTGATATATTGAAGTGAAACATGGTGTGCATGTACACTTTTACATTTCAAGCTGAAATAGCAGTTTCACACACACACACACACACACACACACACACACACACACACACCTGCATTCAAAGAGCTACAAGAGAGGAAATACACACTATAATGCTGTATCTTCCTGGAGCATTGAGATATCATAGTTGGTATGAACACTTGCAGAATCATGCTTCATTTGAACTCCAATTGCCAGATATTTTTTTTTTTTAAAGAAAGAGTGAGGAAAGAAATAAAGGTAAAAACTGTGCGATCGAGTCGGTGTCGACTCATGACCACAGAGCCATGTGGTTTTCTTTAGTAAAATACAGATTGGTTTACCATAGCTATCTCCTGCACAGTATGAGATGATGCCTTTCAGCATCTTCCTATATCACTGCTGCCCAATATAGGTGTTTCCCATAGTCTGGGAAGCATACCAGCAGGGATTCAAACCAGCAACCTCTTGCTCCCTAGGCAAGTTGCTTCCCTGCTGCACCATTAGGTGGCTTAGGGGGAAGGAAATACTGTATGCAAAATACACTGTCATACAGAATCCGAAGTAACTGTACTTGGTTAGCAGTTTGCCCTGCTAACTGGGCAAAGAGGCATCTTTTAATGTGATGATTCTCTTTATTTAGCAAGGGGAGAGTAACTGGCCCTATCCACCCCTAGCACAGTACCTCCAGTGACTGTTGCTGCTAGTATCTATCATGTTTCTTTTTAGATTGTGAGCCCTTTGGGGACAGGGTTCCATCTTATTTATTTGTTATTTATCTGTGTAAACTGCCCTGAGCCATTTTTGGAAGGGTGGTATAGAAATCGAATTCTAGACAACAACAACAACTCTTTTCAAATACTGTGCTTTACTAGTTAATATCCAAATAAGGATCTGAAAAAACCTGTTTAGTCAGGCTTTTTATTCATAGTTTTAAGTTTTTCGAGTTTTTATCTGTTATTTTAAATTGTTTAAATTTAGTTGTGTTTTTAGACTGTGAACTGCCCAGGGACTTACGTATGGGGTGGTATGAAAATGTGCTAGCTAATTAATTAATACTAGTTTAACCCACTCAGAGCATCTGTGCGCTATTACTTGATTGCTCCCCTCACTCCCTGCCACAGCCCCCCTCACCTCAGCGATCTCTCCACCCTCACCTGAGCTGCGCTCCTGCTCCTCCCCGCCATCCCATTGCTTCCATCCCCCTTACCCCTCTTCCACTCCTCCACCCCTTTATTCCATCTCCCTTACCCCTCTAGGTCACGGCTGCAGCATTGATGGCGCCTATTGGCCAAGCTGCAGCCCCCTATCCCCAGAGACCTCCCCACTCTCACCCGAGCCCCACTCCTGCTCCTCCTCACAGGAGCAGCAGCAGCAGTTGACCATGCCCTTCCTCACTGCCACCACCACGGCCGCTTGTTCCTCTCAGGCTGCTGACAGGCCCAGTAGCCTGAGGCCTGGCCTGCCTGCCTCTCTCCGCCAATGGCCTTGGTAGCCCCAGACAGCAGCAGTAGTTGACTAGGCCCTTCCTTGCTGCCAATAGTTGCTGCCATGGCTGCTCATTCCCCTCAGGCCACTGTCAGGTTCGGGCCTGTCCCTCACCTTCCTTCCTTCCTTCTTTTCTCTCTCTCTCCTCCACTCACTCTTCCCATCTTTCTTCTCCTCCCTTCTTTTCTTTCTCTCTCTCTTTCTCTCTCTCCCTTCCTGAGTTAACAGATATTGTTCATCTTGTTTCTTCATCTAATTCACACAGTGGCAGCCTCCTTCTCCTGAAGGGGCTCTTTCCTCCCTCACAACCCGTCTCTTTGCAGACCCCTGCCCACTATCATTCATTCTCTCTCTCTCTCTCTCTCTCTCTCTCTCTCTCTCTCTCTATATATATATATATATATATATATATATATTCATTCCTCTCCTCTACAATCAAGAACATCTTCCAACCAGTAACAGTTGCATTCCAACTGACCATAACCATCACAGGCCTCTCCCACCATGTGGAATGCCCACTGCCCAATCACCATGGTGCTTCTGCTCTCAGAGGCTACTCTTCCCTATCTGCATGTGGAATCCCCACTGATTAATCACCACAGTGCTTCTGCTTGCAAACTCTCGCAAGAACTGCCATGCACGGGATTAGCCATGGGTATGCCTTAGAGAGAGATATAGATTTGAACCCTATAGTTACTATTATTTGAACGTTCAGTTGTTATATGCTCAGTTGTTCACGTTGTTTGAGAGTGAGCAGTCTGGAAGTGAATAATGGTAGCATCTAGCTCTTTCTTCCTGCTACTCACCGCCTAGATCCTCTTCTGAAGGGCCTTTCCTTGGGCTCTTTTCTTTCTGCTGTGACGCTTCATAAGCCACAGATTCTGCCTGGACCCTTGCAGGCTGAGTAGGGAGTGGTGTTATCTCAAGGGCTGTAGATCGTGATCTCTGGGGAGCCACAGTCCTTGTGAGCATGGCCAGGTGTTCTTCTACCATAGCCAGGGGCATCTCACCTGTCAGGAGATGATAAATACATAAATAAAATATATTTATTTATTTATGTTGACCTTATTGTGTGACATATAGAGACCAACACATACCATGGAAGCTTCAGTGGAGCAGTAGTCCCATATTATCATTTAGAACAGAATTACAGTAGTCCCAGTATAATAAGAATGTTAATGCCTTACTATAGGCTTAGTATACAAAAAAACATAACTACAGTACCTTCTTATATCAATTCTTAACCACTTTAACTGTCCTGGCTTCCCCCAAAGAATTATTTGGTGAGGTACTAAGAATTCTGTCAGAGGTAGATTCCTAACTCCCTCACAGAACTAGAGTTTCCAGAATTCCTTGGGCAAAGTGAAATAAATGATAAACCAGCTTAAGTCTGTAGTCCAAGTGTTCCCAGAGACAAATCACTACATATACAAACCCTGCCATGCCAGTCTCACCTGAACACACAGCCCCAGCATCTTCTGTGTGTCGGCAGTTGTGTGTCCCCCAGGGGCTGGCAGGGCAGTCCGCCAACATGGACTCTTCACCTTGGCACTGCACATCATCCAACCAGATGGCACTGTTCCCCTCACCAAAGAGGGCACCGCCTGGTGCTGCCAGAGCCTCCCCACAGTCCAGTTCCCGGCAGACCACAGCAGCATCCAGAAGATCCCACATGTCATCACACACCGTTCCCCACTGCCCTTGATGAAATACCTCCAACCGGCCAGAACAGTGGCTTCTGCCACCCACAAGGCGGAGGGCAGGGGTCCCTAGATGGCAAAAGGGGAGAGGTTTTTAAGACAGGCTAGAGAACTCAGACAGCCCCAAGTGTGACATTAGTGTGTGGTTCCCTAGTGTGACATCCTACCAGAGACCAAGTCACCACCAGAACTCCCACATCCATGTTATTTCAAGATAGATAAAAGATCATAACTATTGTTCACAGGGGTGTGGCTATAACTGAACAAAGGGGTGGGAGGAGACAAATGTCCCTGGGGCCTGTGAGGGGACGCTGACTGAGTGGCAGCTCACTCTTTGTTCTCCTCCTTCCCCAGCTCCTTGAGAAAATCAGAAGCAGTGGTGGACACTGTGGACTGTCTCTGGGCCACCAGCATAGGAACATGGGAAGTTGTGTTATACTGAATCAAACCATTGGTCCATCTAACTCAGTATTGTCTACATCAGGCCTGCTCAACTTAGGCCCCCCAGCTGTTTTTGGACTACAACTCCCATAATCCCCAGCCACAGTGGCCAATAGCCAGGGATTATGGGAGTTGTAGGCCAATATCTGCAAGACGGCCAAAGTTGAGCAGCCCTGGTCTACACTGACTGGCATGGCTTTCCAAGGTTTCAAGCAGGAGTCTCTCCAAGCCCTACCTGGAGATGCCAGGGAGTAAACCTGGAACTTCCTGCATGCAGATGCTCTTCCGCTGAGCCATGGCCCATGCGCTAAGGGGAATACTTCACTATGCTCATATATAGTTTCCCATCCAAATGCAAACCAAGATAAACCCAGCTTAGTAAAGGGAACAATTCATGCTTGCTACAACAAGACCAGCTCTCCTCTCCATCCTTGCAACACCACTGTTGCTCCATAGAGAAAGGGTCATTTAACTGAGTGAGAAATTCCTCTCCCTGGACCTCCAACATGCTTTCCCCCTCTGTAATCCAATTACCAAAAACAAACAACCTTCTTTATGATAAGAGAAGCCTATGAAATGACTCAAGTATTATCCTGTAAATATGGGAGAGAGGGGCAGCTTTCTGCATGAAGATAAGAGAGTATTTAACAACAAAAATCCAACCCCATCACCCCACCCTAAGCTCTTATTTGCATATCAGTGCCTTCCCATAGCAGTTTCTCCCACCTCAGGACAAGTAGCAATTTCAAAATAGATTATTTTCACTGAGACCACAAAATGGGTGGGGGGGAAGGATTGAAACTTGATAAAATCTTCCCCATGTGCCATGGTCTGAATCTGGAAAGGAAAAGGCTTATTCCACTCATGTCTATTTTAATCTTTTAGCAAATTGAGAGATTGCTAAAAAAATTTTTTAGCAAATTTTAAGATTGTGAGCCTTTTGGGGACAGGGAGCCATCTTAATGATTTGTTATTTCTCTGTGTAAACCTCCCTGAGCCATTTTTGGAAGGGCGGTATAGAGAGTGAATAAATAAATAATAAATAAACAAACAAACAAACTATCCTAACACCCCAATATTTAGCTTTCCCCACCACATTTCCAGATCCGGGGAAGCTTTCTTCTGCTAATTCTTGGTGAGCCCGGCAATTGTTAAAGGTACAGCAGCAGGGCTAGTAAAAAGGCAGCAAACGGATCCCCCACACAGATTAGCCTTTGCAATCCAGATCACAGGTTGCCACTGCTGTAGTAAGGGTACGGACAACAAGGTGCCTGGCAGAGCAAGCAGAACCAGATTCTGCAACAGACACTGGGTAACACTGACCTTCCTTGCCACATGCAAATGTTTTCACACACAAAAGTTTATCAGAGAAAACGGAAAGGAAAAGTCCCCCTTTAGTGAGCCTTTCAGGTCAAAATCGAACTCGTGGATCAGATACAGAGTACACTGGCAGAAGTAAGAATATGGGCATTTCAATATCTGGTTCAGACTAACACTCCATCCCCTTTAACCCTACTCTGAAGATGATATAGTCCAAGTGAGCAGTGGAAGTGGTGGATTTCAGGAATGCCGACACACTCACCCTCAGCAGGTGGAAGAGACGCTGCTCTTGCTGTCGTCGCTGCTTCCATTTTGCTCCTCCTGACAGTTGTGTGAGGGGGAAAGGCGGTGAAGGGAGGAAAGCGCTGGACTGTGAAGTGAGAAGTGGGGAGAAATTCAGACAGGCTTGCTGGCCCAAAGGCCTCAGTGTGCTTACAAAGCACCCAACCCTTTTCCCCACCGGGACAGAACAGCAGTTTCTGAAAGCCTAGCCTTGCATCTACTCAAGTCCAAGTCTCACAAGCAATCCTGCTTCGAAAGTTGGCCCCTGCTAGTTGGGCAAAGAGGCATCTTTTAAGTGGTGGTCCCACCTAATGGCACAACGGGGAAATGACTTGCCTAGCAAGCAAGAGGTTGCTGGTTTGAATCCCCGCTGGTATAATATGGGAAACACCTATATCAGGTAGCAGCAATATAGGTGCTGAAATATAGCAATATAGGAAGGTGCTGAAAGGCATCATCTCACACTGCACGGGAGGAGGCAATGGTAAAACCCTCCGGTATTCTACCAAAGAAAACCACAGGGCTCAGTGGGCGCCAGGAGTTGACACCAACTCGACGGCACAACTTTACCTTTTCTCTTATATTTAGCAGGGGAAGAGCAATTGTCTCCATTCATGCCAGCATAGTGTCATTCACAATGGCCGTTGTTGGTGTCTCATGTGCCTTTTTTTTTTACCCCCTTTGCAGCAGGGGAACATCTTTTCATTTATTTTGCTCTGTAAACTGCTTTATGAACTTTTTAATTGAAAAGCATAGCAACTGTAACAATAGACATTAAGCCATCTGGAAAAATATTTCCATCAGCCCAAAATGTGAGGCTGTGGGGCTCCCCATTCATAGAAATACCAATGGCTTTGCAGCTATGTTGCTCAGATTATGGGGAACAGATAGGGAGGCCCTTAATTAATTCCACAAGCCCCACCCTCTGGCTTCCTCCAAATTTAGCCAAACCATGGTCCACTATAGCTTTCTACAATAGTAGCCACAGGAGTCATCACAAAAGTAGGGAGGTCAGTGACCTCCCTCCCCTCCCCTAATTTATTTCAGCTACACTTAAACAATCTTTACTTGGTGTCTTTTAAAAATCAGACTGGATGGAGGCCATCTCTAGCAATTTATTTACATGGGGTGATCTACTATGTGGAGAAGCCAATTCAATTGACTCAGAGGAGAGGAAGCAAAGATGATTAGCAGTTATGAGGGGAAAGTAAGGTCTCTCACTCTTGTGGGTCTCAAAAACTGGAGTGTAGAACCACTCTTTTCTATAGAAATATGCGGTCTCTCTCCACTAAAGACAAGTATGTGGACAAAGGACAGAGGGTGGCACATACTGGTGTGTATTGAGACATTTATTAGTTGCAAGCAATAGGGTTCCCCCCCCCCTTTTTTTAAAAGAAGGTGCTTGAACTGAAAGGTACTAGCAGTCACACCCTTTAACTTGGAAGAATCAGTTCCTAATATCTTATTTGCAAGGGTTGCTGCAGTTTTTGGAAAATGAATTCTCCACATGTTCACTTGTTCTAAGGAAGAGCTCTCATGATCGTTTGTGCAAATGAAGCTCTGGCTATGTGACAAAAAGCTTTCTTAACCTGTGAAACCAACACAGATGTAAGATTTTGGAGCACAAGAGTCCCACCTGAGCAGATGGCACTGGCATCTTCCTCATGGGTGCAGACATGCTTTCGAAAGCCCAGATGGCGACAAGAGTGAAGGTGCCATTCAGTGCCCATGCAATGCACCTCATTCAGCCAGATGGGGCCAGCTCCTTCACCAAACCAGGCTCCATGGGGTGCTGAAAGGGCCTCTCCACAGTCCAACTCTCGGCACACCACAGCCACGTCTCGCAGGTCCCAGTCATCGTCGCACACTGTCCCCCATTCTCCTTGGTGGAAGAGCTCCACACGTCCTACACAGAGGTTTGGGCCTCCAGACAGGCGTACTTGGAAGGGGGCTGCCAGGAGAAAAGAGAGGTTATCACAGTTAAGGGGAGACCAATCTAATATCTCCTGCATTAAGCAGGAGATACCAAGTTTTGACATCCCACTCATCCCTGCCCGCTTCCCACTCTGTTATCTTTAGTCTACTTTGATTTTGGTCAGTTCTGATTTCCTAAAACAATGTTATCAGTTTTTGAGGCAAGTTTCCCCATGGCCAGAATTTGCTAGATGAAAGCAACTGCCTTTGCAAACACTTTTCTCTCTTGTGCATATTTATGAAAATAAGGTTTGCAACCCACTGTATTTCATCAGGCCACCTTGAAGAATTATGAGTACATTCTTCGGCATCATTGGGGAGTGTAGCATGCAAGTGCCTGGACTAGTCCATTCTGATTCTCATTTGACCATATAAGAGACTCCTTCAGAACATGGAGCATGCATGAAGAAAGAGACAGGAATTCCCTGCAGTTTTACCTGTGGCATGGAATTGCAGGAAGACAACTGCAAAACAAAGCAAGAGGTTATAAATGAGACCAAGGAGACAAAGGCTAGTCCTACTTCTATGGACATTAATCTGGAGTGCTTTTGGGTTCACAAAATATGGTTTTAAGCCCCAGGAGCTTTCCCAGACAGCAGCCTTTACTGCGGGTTTACTGCAAGGCTTTACTACGAGTTCAAAGTTGCCCCCCCACAACTGACACAAAAAGCGGATTCTTTTTTTTACCCCAGATATAAATTGGACCACACTCTAACGTGCAATGAAAAACCCAAATTGTGTGTGAAATGTTCCCTGATAGCTCACAGGGACTTTGGGGTAAATTTGGCCTATATATGAACACACATCTCCATTCTGAAGGAGATGGGTTCACGCAGACATTGTACTTCAGATGTTGTCAAAGAACTTCTTAATAATTACAGTGAAGGGTTAGACACTATCTTATTATCAATACTACCCACTCAGCTTGATACTAATAACTAACAGTAAACTCTGAGAATATAGACAACTGAAAAATCTGTTTCTGTTGCCCAGAGTCATCCAGCAAGTCTCATGGCTGAATGGGGATTTGAACTCAGGCCTCCCTGGTTTTAGTCCAGCACTCTAACCACTACACCACACTAGATGATGGACACTCACCAGGCTCTTCTATCTCCTCTTCTAAGGGCAATATGGTTCTTCAGTAGCCTTGCACTCACAACTGCAAGGATGGATATTTGATGTTTCTCACAGATTTGGAGAACTTTTATAGGTGAATTCTAATATGATTATAAGGACTAAACTGAGGATAGAAGTTATTCCAGTCAAATTAGTATGTGATCTTGTGAACACACGCTTAGATACGTCCGTATACCCTTCCCAATATTATGATTGATACTGCAGATGATTCCCTCCTGCCAATGCTTGCCAAGGCTTCTCTCACAGACCTTCACCCTCCCCTTTGATCAGTTACAGCTTCAACCTAGGAATGGGCATTTTGCTCAGCTGAACTGTGAAGAACATTTCAGCTGCTCAGCAACCATTATCGCAAACAGCAAATATTAAAATAATTAGTGTCAAAACTAGTCATGTCAATCCTTCCCTGACCCCATGATGGTGAGCACATCCATGATTGCAAGGGTGGATCACTCTACTACCCTCACAATGATGGCTGTGCTCACCATCATGGGGAGGGCTTTCCCCTCTCCAGGCAATCTCCATAGAAACCATGGGCAGTGGGATGTGCGGACCATTGATGCAGCGTGGGGGCGGGACTTCCTCCCCCTTTACCCTGTTGTACATGGCTACAGTATGACCTTTGGATAATGTCTGGAATAGGCTTTGGTAAGCTCTTCATCAGGAGATATTATAAACAATTGTAATATTGATTTTCAGTAGAGAGCCATGGCAAAAAAAACTATGCAAAAGGAAGTACTTCTTCACAGAAAGATTTGGGACAAACGAAAGAAATTTTTATTTATTTATTTATTTATTTTATTTTTACATTTTATATCCTGCTCTTCCTCCAAGGAGCCCAGAGTACTACATACTTAGGTTTCTCCTCACAACAACCCTGAGAAGTAGGTTGGGCTGAGAGAGAAGTGACTGTCCCAGAGTGACCCAGCCACTATCATGGCTGAATAGGGATTTGAACTTGGGTCTCCCTGGTCATAGTCCAGCACTCTAACCACTACACCACACTGGCTTTACATACTTCACATGTATTCCACATGTGAAATACTTCACATGAAATGTAATAGGGAGCTCACTGCGACTGACACAAGGTGTGGTGATTCCTCTGTTTCCCTAGTAGCTCTATTCACATATTATTTTCAGCACACATGTGTATAATGTACACATGTAAAGATCTGTGTGCACATACAATGATGCAACATTGTGTTTGACACATCTTCTCTGTACCCTGCATGGTTCACTTTTAAAGTAAAAACACATGCAAGTCGTTCACACAAAGACATATACATATGTACAGACAGAACACACATCCAGCATAATGTCTAAATAGGGCAATCTATGTCCCACAGGGCAGGGACCCGCTCTCTCGTTTTTCATAAGTGCCATATTCATGGATGGCACGATATAAATAAATAATGGCAGGGATGGACCAATCTACACAACACATTAAGCAAGCTTCTTTTTTTATTCTCATGCCACAGGTGAGAAAGAGAAGCTAGACTGGAGGGTAAACTGGATTGGGAGCAAATGTGGGGGTGCTTTAACTCTTTGCCCCTGCCATGTTCTTGTTCTGGATTGTGCCTCCTCACAGCAACTATATGTCAAAAGAGGGACGCTCCCATTGGCGCCAAAAGTCTCCAAGCACCAGATGCCGAGGACAAACAAGAGAGGAGAGCTTTTGCCCTCAGGCCCTTCTTGGGAGCTTCCCAGAAATATTTGGCTGGACTCTGCTGGACACCTGGTGCCAATATGTTCTAGGAAGATCTAATAGATCATTGTAGTCTCATTGTAGTTATTTCTCTAAATTATAATTCATTTGTTAAGGACTATGGCTTTAACAATAAAATGAACTGAACTGTTGGACACCCAAAGCAGTGAATCAGCATCTTCTACTGCACCCACATACTCCAACTTTTCTATTTTGCCTTTTGGGATTATGGTGGGCATTAGTATTATAGTAGCTGGCCTGGGCGCAGAGCATCTGCGCTTCTAGTTTGCCCCTCATTCTCCCCCTGCCCGCATTCTTGGCCCTTCCCCCTCCTCTCCCCTCCCCCTCAGCTCTTCCCCCTGTTCTTGGCCCATTTCAGGCCACCTGCCTGCCCGCCACTTTCTCTCGCCGCCGCTCCCCCCCCTCGCCACTGCTTTCCCCACCACCTCTTTCTCTCGCTCGTCTGTCCTTGGTGCTTTCCCTCACCCGTCCATCCTTGGTGCTTTCCCTGGTTCCGCTTTCCCCAGTGCCTCTTTCTCTTGTCCGTCCTTGGCACTTTCCCTGGCACCTCTTTCTCTTGCCCGTTCGCTTTTTCCTAGCAGCTCACTCGCGAACTCTCACGAGAGCTGCCACACATAGGATTAGCGACGGGTACGTCTTAGAGAAATATATAGAGAGATTGGTTGTTCTCATTCTGCACAGTGTAACATGTCTAAATCAGCAGCACAACACTACCACAAGTGTCTAAAGCACTGCCCACGCCACGGTGTTGTGAAACAGCCCTGTTCTGCTGTGACTTGAAATTGTGCAATCACAGTTGTGTGACACAGTGTCCATTATTTCCAACGGACATCACTCTGCACAAATTCAGTTGAGCAATTTTAAGTAGCAGTGGGACAGACTGTTCCACAGCACTACAAGCAATGTGTTAGACAGCAGCATGGGCGGTCCTGCTGAGCCACCCACGTTAAGTTGTGCAGAATGTAAGCCATTATTTATATAATGGTGCTTTACACAAAGTGGAAAAACAAAACAGTCCTAGTGTGTGTGCACATGCATTAGAATCCTTCAGGTTTTATTCCCTTCCTCTAGTTGCTTAGGACCCAAATCTTAAAGGAGGGATGTATTCTGACTCTACTACCTATGGACACGAAATGGCAGCACACTGCATAACTTCTATTCCCCCACAACTGCCGGGCCAGACTGTCAGTGTCGTTGAATGGGTTTTGATTTCCTTCTGTTCTTTAATAAATACAACCAGATCCAGTATAAGAGCAAGCATTCCTTGGTTGCTTTAAAAAGTAATAGCTGTATGCAGATAGCTGTGGTACTCTTTTGATGATCTTTAACACCAAGTCATAATGGTCATAAATTTAACATTATGTATAGGAATGTTAAGAACCACTCAATGAACATTTTAATTTCCAGGGACAAAATATCAAGGATCTAAAAGTAACTGTTCTTAAGAAAATCAGCTGCAGGAGACTCACGGAGCATGAAATAGTGGATCAGGAACTGATACAGAAATCTGACGGTATTGATTGAGGTCTTAAGAGATATTATGGTTTCCTTGTACATTCTAAAGAACCCACTTCTATTTTAAATTTTTATGTTTTATCTCTCTTCTTCTGAAGATTTTGGAATATTTTCATTACGTCTACCATCAACTGACCTTTCTACTGTGCTCCCCCCAGTTCCAGTTTAGCATCTGATGAAGCAGATTGTTGCCGACCAAAGCTAGTGCTTGTTTATAAAAATAATTTACTTTTCTGGTTTTAAAAAAAGTAATAAGCTATTATGGTCAGTTAGCAAACACTCTTGTTGCTTCAGAAGCCAGTGCAAGATGGGTTATTGCAGAATAAATGAATACATTCTAGAGATGAAAAAGAGCCTCCGGCAAGGTATAATAAGAGTGGGGAGGGGGGTACATAAGTTCCAGCATTTCACATATGAAGATGGGGCATGCTTGTAATCCCTCATAAAGGTAAAGTGTGCCGTCAAGTCGATTTCAACTCCTGGCGCCCAGAGAGCCCTGTGGTTTTCTTCAGTAGAATACAGGAGGGGTTTACCTTTGCCGCCTCCTGTGCAGTATGAGATGATGCCTTTCAGCATCTTCCTATATCGCTGCTGCCCGATATAGTAGCAGCAGGGATTCGAATCGGGAACCTTCTGCATTTCCCCTCATACAAGCATTTCCCCTCATACCAAGATTCATTGCCTGAGCCGCCCTCACCTTCCCCCGCCTCACCTCCCCCCATCTTACCACACATGACTAAATGCTTGGCTCTAGATGCCCTGTGAGGTTCATTCGCAATCACCTACTCTCTGCCGATTTAAAAGAAATGGATTTGGAAAATGTTGTCGTAGACGAGGTTATCAGCAGTTCAGATTGATACTGCAGCAGCTGGAGTATGTGAAATGGCAGACTTTATCCTGCTCCGTGCCTTACAGCCAAACTAAATGCAAGCTTTATTACATCATTTGGCCCTGCAGGTTTGCTTTTTTTTTTTTTTTAATGTAAATAATCGCAGCGGTGGGGAGGGGAAAGCAGATATTAATTGGGACTGACTGGAGGGGACATTTGACCCTTAGCTTCACCACAAGTCCTGATCCAGATTGGGGACAGTTTCCCTCTTGGAGCAAATAGCAGCAACCAACAGGAGCTGACAGATCCATATTCGTGGCAGAGGCAAAGCCTCCTCCTCCTCCCTGCACTGTCCTGAACCAGATTGCATCCTCACACCCAGCTACTATTTGGACTCAAATTAAACAAACCAGCAGGGCCAAGTGACATGATTCATGCCACTTCTAGACTGGCCCTTGGTATTTATGCACATGCTTTACTTCAGCATTTACATGTATGGGCACTAAAGACAAGATGCAATCATTCCTCGAGTTGCCTTGGCGCCGCCCCCCCCCCCCCCGAAATCCGGGTTTCAACCAGATTTTAAGCATCTCACCCGGATTTCTTAGCCCACCTGGATTTGCCCAGATTTTTCAGCTTTCATTTAAAAATAAAACACACCACTAGCCCTTGTAGAAGTTATGGAGCAAAACATCCAGTCACTATTCAGCTCAACTGCTAGACTTGGATTAAGAGAGGTAGCACAGGAGGCTAGCTGGGAGAGGTTCTCAAGTACAGTAATTTCCTGAGGAATGTTGCCTTTGTAGTTTTTTTTTTTTAATCAGCAGGGTATCGCTATCAGGCAGTTGAGAGGCTAGCTTGCTTTCGATGCAAATCATTGCCTGCCTACCAGGCTGTGTATTGTAATATTTAAAGACTTTCTTGGCTTTACATTCAATACATGCCTACTTAGAAGGAAGCACCGTTGGTTCCAATCAGATCTCCTCTCAAATAAGTGTGTACATAATTACAGCCTTAATTAAAAAGCTGTGCATTTTTGTTTTGTTCTATTGCTGCTGTTAATATGTCAAGGAAAATGGTCAAAGATATCTTCCCCTACAGTTGTTGGTAGGTATCCAGAGCAAATACAAGTCAACTGGAAAGTGCAGCTGCTAATTTGCACATGCAAAATTATTTGCAAGCCAGTTTACATAATATGCAAATTGGGCACCCTGATTTGGAAAGCCATGATATTGCAACCCTAATCATTCCGAGATTTAACTCCTCATCTGGACACACAAGAGAGACAGTTGAACCATGAAGAATGAGAACCAGCAACTCACACTGTTTAACGGGGTTAAAATTTAAACGGGGTTAAAATTTAACAAGGCTTCTCCAAAAGGAAAAGTTGGGCACAAAATAAGAACAGTGATTTGCCGGTCAGAGACAAGTACTGCAGAATAGGGACTGTCTCTCATGCATAGGGGCAGTTGGATTATATGGAGGGTGGGCCCAGGCAGCTAGCAGTGAGGTAAAAATAGGAATATTTGCAATTAAAGAAAAGCATCCCTATTTTAACCTCTGAAATGTCAAGGGATTGCAGCATCCACTCATGAACAGAGCTCTTTCAGACTAGATGCTGTTCTTTGCTCAGGGCTGTGGTGGGTCAAAAGCCAGACCTCATAGTCCCCACAGCCACGCACCCCTTTTAATCCAGATCTCTGCTGTCCAGTCCTGGACACTCCTTGGCTCGCCTGGCAGGGTTGGCTACCCACAAAGAAAATCACGGCTTTCTCCAAGCAAGGGTCTTGGCCAAGCAAAGGGCAACACTCACCCAGAAAGAACAAGGAGCGCAGCATGGTGTCAGTGGCAGGGTCGGAGTCCTGGCCGGCTCGGAAGAAACCTTTGTGAAGCAAAGGCGCTTTTATTGAAGGCAGAAGACCCAGGCAATGAGTCAGCCCGGCAGCAAAGAAAGTGGAAACACCCCTGCTTGCTCTGGGTCCTCTGGCCTCCAATCTGCAGCCCGGGAAGAAGAGAGCCTGGCTAGGGGAGGCTGATAGGAGGAGTTCCCAACCAGGCCCAGCCTGGAAAAGCCACATCTGTGACAGTTCTGCGAGGTTTCACAAAGAATCACACCGATGGCACTGACAGGCATGTCTGTTTGTGGGGTCGGGAGGTTTGTGGCGGATTGTCACCTCTCTCGAGGGAAGGCTTCAAGGCCAGTGTTTGATGAGGATTCTTTTAAGGTTTGTGCAGCTTTAAAATTGCTTTAAGGAATAGCCCCCCCCTCTGTGGTGGATAGAAAGTGAGATGATTTGGGTTTTTTTCCTGGACTGCTCTCTCTCACCATCTCTCCCACACTTCCTTCAGCTCCCAACTCATGCATCCTTTACCAAAGTGTGTGGGTGAAGCAGGTCCCTTCTGACTTCATCAGCTGCAAGTCACACATTTTGCAGCACTCAAGCTTCACCGGTGGACAGGGCCATCCTTACTGAGCCCTGGTGGGGTGCAGGGCCCCCTTGCAGCTAATTTTAAAGGCCAAAAAGGGGGGGGGGAGTACATGGGCCCCTGCTTCCCTTGCTGTAAAGGTTTTGCCCATTATGCAGCTGTTGAGGCACAGAATCCCTGACAGCAGAAGGGGTGGGGTGGGTGACCTGCCCTATACGTTATCTCTACCCATTTCCCATTGTCCCTTTCTCAATCTCCTGTGTCTGCCCCACCCAGTTGAGTTTTTACTCAACACCCATCTTCTGGCCACTTTTGTCTCGGCTGCCCGCCTTCATTCCACACCTCATTGCTACCTCCCACTTTCCACAGCCTTCCTTTTAAAAATCCAACCTCTCCTTCTCAACTGCCCAGCTTCTGTATCTAAACTTAAGGCTTACTCTGGGCTGATAAGAACTATACTTCCTTCGATTAGATTCAAAAAGCCCTCTGAAAGATGTGGAAGAGCAGATTGAGGTCCAGTACACATTATATAGTTGAACCCAAAGTTTTTTTGTTTTTTTTAAAGCAGAAACTGCAGAGCTGTAGGATGCTGATAATTCACTTGGAAAAGGAGAGGAATGTGTGCATGCACAGGGAGGTGTGTAACCCTTTCCCTTGTCGTCATTTTCCTATTTATTTATTTATTTTTTAATCCCTGTGATGCAAACAGCAGCTGGGGAGGGCATGATTTTGATCAGAACAGCTGCTGCTGTTCCAAATGCATCCCCCCGCCATGAAGTGTGGTTTCAGATGCAGCACAAACCTAAGGTGGAGCATTACTAGGACTGACAAGCCAGCTTTCATTCTTGGTTACACATCTAGGTTTCTTGCCCCGAGGAACATGCAGTTCCTTGGTAACTGAGATTGCAAATAGGTTCCACACTAAGTTTGAACTGGTCTTGTGGTAGCAAGCATGACTTGTCCCCATAGCTAAGCAGGGTCTGCCCTGGTTGCATATGAATGGGAGACTTGATGTGTGAGCACTGCAAGATATTCCCCTCAGGGGATGAAGCTGCTCTGGGAAGAGCAGAAAGTTTCAAGTTCCCTCCCTGGCTTCTCCAAGATAGGGCAGAGATTCCTGCCTGCAACCTTGGAGAAGCCACTGCCAGTCTGTGAAGACAATACTGAGCTAGATAGACCAATGGTCTGACTCAGTATATGGCAGTTTCCTATGTTCCTATGAACCCACCCAATGCAAGTAGAAGCCACCTAATGGGTCAGCAGGGAAGTAACCTGTGTAAAGAGCAGGAGACTGTTGGTTCAAATCCCTGCTGGTGTGTTTCCAAGAATATAGGAAACTCCTATATTGGGCAGCAGCGATACAGGCAGGTGCTGAAAGGCATCATCTCATACTGCGTGGGAGAAGGAAATGGTAAACCACTCCTGTATTCCACCAAGAAAACCACATGGCTCTGTGGTTGCCAGGAGTCAACACTGACTCGATGGCACAACCTTTCCTTTCCAATGCAAGTAGTCCTAAGTGACCCAAGTGACCCATACATCTTGAGATGCACAGATTTGGGAGACTGTTTCAAAATAGCCCAAGTTTTCCTATTTTCACATAGGGATGAAATGTGTAGACTGATGCAGGCTGGTAGCACAGCAGCAGCAGCAGCAGCAGAGGGGCAGGAGCCAAAATCCAAAACCTTCCACAAGGAAAGCAGCCACAGGAAATATGAGTCACTCCCTCCATCCCAGACATGACAGCCTGGGAACTGAGAAGCAGCTGGCCTCCCTGCACTTGTGAAAGGCACAAGGGAGATGGCCAGGCCTAGCCAGAGTTAGGAGACATCGTAAAGGGAGCACCTGGAACACCAAACCAGAGAAAGAGGCTGCACTGTACCAACATAAAAAGCAAATGCTGACTATCCCTAGTTTATAGCCTCCATCCTTTGGGCAATCACATGCTCAAAGCGGGTTTCTGTTGCTGGGTCAGCTCCATTTTCTGGCACAATAAGTGGTAACCATAACAACGCAATGCTATACAGCTAAACATACCAGGCTAATTTAGAGCAGTGGCTGCTCTAAATTGGTCTAAAAATGCTTCCCCCACTTTTTTTCCTTTTGGGGGAGGAATGCAGTAATGACCAGTAAAATACTGGCAGTTGTATTGTTAATAGGATATTTGTTAGGAGTAGTTTGTGTTTGCAGACATGCCGTTTCTGCATTTTTTCCTGCTACCATGGAACCTGTTTTTAAAGGCAAGCTCAGCCCTAGAACATGTGAATTAAGAGCACTTCTGAGAATATATAGAGTGCCTTCCTCTCCCAACACTGCATAACCACAATTGAAGTCCTACACATTTTGGATTTAGTGGGAATAGCTTTCAGATAAAAGAGTGTCCCTTCCAAATAAGCTTGAACCCAAGACCTATATTTTTTAAAAGGCTGCAAGACTAGATTACTGCAGTTTTTCCTGTGTGGGGCTGCCCTCGATGCCTCTTCAGAAGCTTCAGCATGTAGCGCAGTTGAGGTAAGAGAATGACTCATTTCCAACCCATTCACAGATTCATCATTTATTTATGTACCTTAATTTCTACCCTGCCTTTTGATACACAAGGATCCCTTCAAGGCAATTTACATAAATACAATTAAGCTGTCCAAATAATTCTTAAAAATCAATTAAAACATGCAATTAAAACCATATTTGTATTTTCTGCCTTTCAAAGAAAATGTCAGTGCTTCCCAGTGCCTTATATGCTTTTAACACCACCCCATTTGGACTCTTATCCTACCCACACCCTTCTATACAGAATAGCTCTCTTACCTCACATTTCACACATATCCCTGAACATCTATCCTCCGCATTTTAACCCTCCTCCCCATTACTGGGGGAGCAACCACCTCCCACCACACACATCTACTCTTTGGAAGCCCATATTTATTCTTCTGCAGTCACACATTTTTCACTCCCTTTGGAAAAAGTCACCCCCACCCCCCGACACACACACACACACACACACACACACACACACACCCCAAATTAGGATGGGTATGATTGTTCTGTTTTTTCATCTAAGGGTTCATTGTTTTTAAGGGAGGCCATTTTGAACTGGAGTCTTCATCCTCTTGTTTAAAAGCATCAAGACAACACTCTCCGTGCTTTCCGCACAAAGCAGTTATTAAGCTGTGTTGCTTTCACTTTAAAACTGATTCTCCCATTGAGCCCAACTCTTATTTCTTCCTCAAGAGAAGATTCTTTGCTAAGACTTTAATCCAACTATGACACCTCTTTAATCTGACAAACTACAGTTCAGTAACAGCAAACTTGTCCTTTATTCACGCCCATGAGTAACCCATCAAAGCCTGGGAAACACCAAGACTATGAACACTGCTGGCATCAGGGCCTTCAATGATGGCCTGTCAGGTCCATTTGGTCCAGTCTGATAGCCAGAATGGAGCAAAGGGATCGTCCCAGCCATCATTCAGAATTTGGGCTGCAATCTTGTGCACATTTTCCTGGAAGTAACCCCCACTAAGCAGCAAACCTTACTTCCAAGTAAACATGCAGAGGTGAGCTGCATTCTTATTATGAACTGGGGCTCTTTTTGGGAATCTGCCTTCAATGCCAATGCTCATCCGTGGAACCCTTGACCCAGGGGTTCTCAAACTTGGGTCTCCAGATGTTGTTGGACTACAACTCCCATCAACCCCCACCACAATGGCCTCTGACAAGGTTCCAGATACATGTTGGTCTCTGAAAAGGCACTAAGATAGGATAAGTTATATAATAGGAATAAATAAATATACATAAATTAAAATGTTTTAACCTCTAGTAATTTCTCAGCTTCCCTCTTTACAAATACCAACAAATTCTGAAAGTATCTGAACAAAGCATGTGCAATGAACAACTTTATGCAAAATAAGCACATCTTTGTGTACTTTGTTGAGATGCATTATTCATTTTTGAATGCGACATCCAAATTCTTTCTGCACATTGGAAAAGGGGTTTTGGCACATAGAGCATGAATAATCCTGAGTAGAGGCCTCACATTCCCCTCTCCATATGGATCTGGAATATATCATCATGGACCAAAACCTGAAGTGACATATTAAATACCTTACTTCAAAGTAAGGGCATTTTCACATTTAAATTTCAAATGAGTTTTTCCTTAACCCTACCATAATGCAGTTCTGAAACTTACACTGGCTATAATGTGCATTCACCTTCTCTTTTACATGACAACACTAAGAGCACTTTCACTTGCTGCAATTTGTATGGACATGTTTGTTAGTGTAACATGAAAACAGGCTTAAAAACTGAAACAGGATTGCTTTAGTGCTGCTGTCCTTTATCCAGTCTGATCAGGCACACAACTACACATAGAGGTCATTCACACAATCAAAAACTGTGTTCTACCCAGGTTTGGGAGCTGTGTGTGCTCCCAATTTTTGGTTGTGTGGAAACAAAGTAGGAGGAAAACCTGGATAGCTTTTCCTTCAACCTTGTTTCCACACAACCAAAAATTGGGAGCGCACACAGCTCTCAAACCTGGGTAGAACAGTTTTTGATTGTGTGAATGACCTCATACAGTAGCAAAACCTGCCTCAAAATCACCACCAAATGACTACATATAGGTAAGTGACAAAAATTAAGTGACAAAACCTGTGTGTGTGGGGGGGGCACCTTTGGACTACAGAATCTAGTAGGAGACAAAAAAAATATCATATGAAAACAGAGCAGTGCAAATCTCCGCAACTCAACATCTTAGAAATCTTAGCTTTCACCTTTTTCTCAGAGTTGTGAAGATAATGTAGCTGATGTCAGAGGGCGTATCCAGGCAACAGGGTCTAAGCAACCGTTGCCAAGGGGGTGGAATATTGGGAAGGAGGCAGTTAAGGTGGTTCGAAAAGAAGGGAGAGGAGAAAGGAAGAAGGAACAGAGGGAAGAAAAGAAGAGCTATCGAGCTAGCGAACCATCAGGAGACCCGCATGGGACAGAATGGCCATGAGGAGCAGGCAGGCATAGAAGGCCTGCCACGCGAGTGTTAGCATTATATGGACTCCTTAACCCCTTCTCAGATTCTATTTAATGAACCCGTGCCTTCCATCTACTACTCTAAGACATGGGCAGATCTGGGTGAAGTTTTAGAAATAGTGTGTGCTTTCAGAAGGGCTTGCAAGGGAGTCTTCTGAATAGTACTGCCCCCACTTTTCACGGCTAACAGAATGGGATTAAATTATGCAAGGCAATCTTTCCAAATTTGCATGATTTACATAATTTATTCAAGTCATGGAATTTTGAGGTTGCCTTAGTGCAAAATTTGAATGTGTTGAGTGTAGAGTAGGCACACAGCCCTGGCCTGACCAGGAGGAAAGGGTGATGTGTTTGTTCTTGTTCCCCAACCTGAGGGTGAATAAACTGAGATAGCTTTACTTGGAACCCCTAAAAGGAACAAAGTCTTATTGACACGCAAGGCTCAATCCTTTATCCCGATTAGCTTTTCATTCATGGTTGCAAAATACCCCCACTAATTCCCAGGCCAAGAACGCCACCTTGCTGAGAGGGGCCACCATGTTTGGGGCCAAGAGATGGGGCTTGCTCACCACCACAGCCTGATTCTGGAGCTCTGTGCTTTCCCCATTCAGGGGCATAATTAGTCAAGGCCACATACTGTCCCTGCCTGGGTCTCTAGCTAGTAGCCCAGTGGCTAACTAGCAGGCACAGTGGCTAAAGCTCCTTGCTGAACTCCTGCTGAACTGTGTAGCCCAGCCATCGGCGCCCACCACTGACACTGTAGCCACTACTCTCAAAGAGCCCAATAGCTGCCTTGGTGACCACTGAAACCCGGGCCACCAGGTACTTGAAGCCCTGTGCACGAGCCTGCGCTTCTAGGAAGTTGAGGAGGCAGCGACCTACACCAGAACGCCGATACCAGCGGTTGACAGCCAGGCGTTTGAGCTCAGCAGTGCGGGGCTCCTCGCTGTGGGGCTCCAGAGCCACACAGCCACACACGTCGTCCTCGTCATACACAGCCACCCAGAGCCCACGCTGGGCTGCATTGTAGTAGGCATACAGGTGCTTCAGGTCTGGTGAGCGCCACAGCAGAAGTTTCAGAGCCACGACAGTGAGCAACACCGGCAGCACAAGGGCCACCACGAAAGAGTTCAGGAAGAAGCGCAGGCCACTGCTCACCACCGCCATCAGCAGCAACGCCAAGGGCCGTGTCAGTACATACAGTATCAGCCGATTCTCCGTATCTTTGAATCCATCCTGATGGGAGAAAAATAGAAAGGGCATCGGAAGAAAGCATCGCAGAGTTTGGATGGTCCTGGTGAATGATCACACACCACCCTGTGGGACAGCATGCTCTACCTAAGACATCTCTTGACAGATGTTTATCCCACCTTTTCTGGAAAGAGGTCCTACCATCCCTATAACAGGACACAAAGGGCAAAGAAAGACTAAGGAGATAAACATCTCTGAACTTCTGGTACCAAATGAAGAGCCACCATTTAGAAGGCAGGACCATAACTCAGATAGGTGAACAACTTCCAGAGGGGAAGACATGTTAGTTGGTGGCAGCAAACAGGCTTGTTGCACTTTTAAGACTAACTGATTTATTAGTCACTCTACCTCCACATCTCTATGGTGCAAGCTTTACTTGCTTGGCATAAGATGGCACCAAGCATTCAGTTGGGAAGAGGAGTCCCAATCAAACTGCACTAGAACCTCTAGATAGCTTGTTTAAGGGGGCTGAACAGCTCTTTCAGTTAGGAAGTTTTCATCCTAATGTTTAACCAAAATCTACTTTGATATAGTTAACATCATTGCCCACTGCCCTAACCTTGGTAGAAAGGCTGATCAATTTCTCCTTCTCCTTTTGCTGAGGTCTTTTTTAACACCATTGAAAATGGTATCCCTGCTTTCCAATATTCTTTTCTCTACAGTCAATATACTAAATCTCTGTAGCTTTTCCTTATTTAGCTTGCCTTCTAAACCTTTTCTCATCTTTGAATCATTTCCTACTTGTAATGTTTTTCTTTGACTTGTGGTGCCCAGAACTGGATGCAATACATTACTTATGACTCAAAATACTATCTTACTGTTGATAAGGAGACAGGCAATATGTAAGGATGTCATGTCAACTGATTAAATCAACTAAAACCACTTTGTGAACTTTTTGTTGGAAAAGGGTATACAAATACTCTTAAAATTTTTATTAAAACCATAAATTATCCATCTTTCAACTGATTCATTCATTGATGAAATTTATTTCCATTTTACCAAACCCCCAGTATACAGCTTTTTGAAGATACTGAAGGGAATGCAGGCAACTTAATGAAAGACAGTTACTAGTTCTTTGAAAGAAAGGCCATCCCTAATATTTTATGTTTTATTCTTTTGGTATTAACATAGAAGAACCAAAATGGCTTCACAAAATACAATTAAATCAAACTAATTTCCCACCAGTTAAAATCCTCTCTCCCAGCATTATTTATTTTAGTACATTTATATTCAGCCTTTCTTCCATGCTGGAACTCAAGGCCGCATACATGGCATCAGTGTTTTCTCTAACAGGGATTCCCAGATGTTGTTGACTACAACTCCCAGAATCCCCAAGCAAAAAACCATTGCAGCTGGGGATTCGGAGAGTTGTAGTCAACAACATCTGGGAATCCCGGTTAGAGGGAACACTGCATGGCATTCCTAGGCAGGCTCCCATCCAGGCATTGACCAGACCCAGACTTGCTTAGCTTCCACCCAAATTCTACTTGAAATGAGCAAAGTTCTAGCAGCATTTTATTTATCCCATTTGTACCTTAGAGTTGGAAGAGCCCATAGGGCTCAATCCAACCTGCACCAAGGCCAGACAATCTACCAATTTAACTCCCTCGTGGCTCAAGTCATATTTCAGGCCATGAGGTTGGATGCAATTTTTTTTTAAGTACATGCATGGCAAATCACTCCAGAACAGTGGCTTTCAAATATTCAGCCTGCATTGAACCCTCCACACGGAGGCCCAGTCTATACATGCTACAGAATGAGGTGGTAGGATGGAATGTACTATTTCAGATTGCAGGTGAGTTATCACATTTGAAAATGAGTTATCACATTTTTAAGTGCTCCCCATGTTAAAAAAAATGCCAGGCAAGTTTTTAAAAAAACCCTAAAAATCTAACATATGACAGAGAAAGTTAGTAACCCAACCTCCTCCCTGCTGCACTATTTTTCTGCTTGAAGGGAGAGTTTTTGGGTTTGTTTGATTGTTACTGTAGGGCAGCATTTAAAAAAGAAAAGACCATCCATTAAACCTTCTCATTCTGTTGCAGTCCAGGCCTCCGCTATATACTAAGAAACCTGCAACACATTTGCCACAGAGTCCCTGTGCACTGCAGAGGAAACTACACCCTAAAACACTCACACAGGACAACAATCAGATATTGTTTATAAACCTCAAACTGAGCAACGATTCACCTTTTAAAGTGGTGATTCTTTTAAGCAGCGGGAGAGCAACTATCCCTATTCAACAGCATCTCTCCACTGACTGCTTGCTGGTGTCCACCTTATATTTATTTTTAGATTGCGAGCCTTTCTGGGAAAGGGAGCCATCTTATTTAGTTATTATTTTTCTGGGTAAACTGCTTTGAGAACTTTTGTTTGAAAAGTGGTGTATAAATATTTGTAGTAGTAGAAGAACTGCATGAACCGAGAATGAACACCTTCTAGAACGCACACTTCACATCACACAGAAAGATCAGTAACTGTAGGGAAACTGGCTTTTATGGAAGCTTGTTCACCATTACTGATCTTGGCAGTGGGGAATTTGAGATTAAGGTTCTGAGAAAACTCAAGAGAAAACTCAACCTAGATCTAGATTGCCAACTGAGCAGAAAAAGATATGGCCTGACCCACTCTTACGTGAGTCTAACCAGCAGCTTGATCTGCAGAGATCAGCAGGCAATTCACATCCTTGAGATAAACATCATCACTGACTGATGTCTGCACCACAAAGCTATTAAGAGGTCCAGCAACAAAGGCCAAGTTAAAAGCTAGCAACCCAGCTGGGAAGCCATGGGAATGTTTATGAGGAGGTGGAAGGCTCTAAAAAGAGCAACAGATTTAATTAGTAGCTGCTCCTCCAGGAGTCTTGCTCACCTTCAGAAGTTCCAGGACTACTGTTGCCTCAGCCTCCCGCATTTCCCTGATGGCCAGCTGCTCTGGCTCCAGGGTAGGCATCCTGGCAGTCCGTAAAAACAGTACCTGCAATGAAGGAAAGTTTAAAGGTTGGCTGATTGGACCCTGAGCAGGGGCTGCAATGGATAAGGAAAGAACCCAGCTAGCATAACCATCCTTCAGGACTCAGCCTGCCTCACACTCGGAGTCTCTTACACAAAAGGAGAAACATGAAAGATGCAGGGCAAAGAGGAGAAACATTTGTCTTTAAATCCTTTCAAGGATAAAAGATGCTTGGAAAAGCATCAGCTAACATAACTGAGCATATGGAGTTACTCTCCCTCTGCTAACTTGGCAAAGAGGCACCTTTTAACATGGTGATTCTCTTTATTTAGCAGACCCTGTCCACCCACCAGAACAGTACCTCCAGTGACTGTTGCTGGTATCTATCTTATGTTTCTTTTTAGATTGTGAGCCCTTTGGGGACAGGAAGCCATCTTATTTATTTGTTATTTATCTGTGTAAACTGCCCTGAGCCATTTTTGGAAGGGCGGTATAGAAATCAAATCAATCAATCAATCAATAATATACCAAGTCAGACTACAGGTCCATCTAGCGCAGTATTGACTACATAGACTGGCAGCAGTTCTCTATGGTTTCAGACACAGGCCTTCCCCAGTCCTGCCTAGAGATGCCAGGGACTAAGCCTAAGACTTTCTGCAGTCAAAGCATGTGCTCCACCATGGGGTTACAACCCCCACCACACAAACACACACACACAACTGCAGAAGCAGCAACAAGGATTGAGAACTACTTACTTCTGGCATGGCTCCTTGAACACTGACATCACTAGTTAAAAAATATCCTCACATTTTCCCTTTACTTTTCATGCTTTTTGATGTTGAACTGAATTCCTGCCAGTCATTCAGCTATTAAATGTACAGGAGCTCCTCTAGGGGAAAAAGTTGGCAACCTAAAAGCAACTAAGACAACTACTCTATCTCACCCAAACAGGGAGCATCCTATACAACCACAGAATTGGCAGAGGTGTTGTATGCATTTAGCACAGCTCCTGCTCAATTATGAAATCGAGAGCTGGAGCAACCCCAACAGATGGCTTTTACAGGGTTGTTTTGGAGGAGGAAGAAGGCAAAGAACATGAAACGAGATTATTTATTGGCTAATACTTATATGCATGCATACATAGAGTTGCTATCTTAGCTGCAGTGTTAATTCCGCAGCTAGATTCCGCCGCCCCCCATAGATCAAGTTACCTATGCAAATGAGCATTGACCAAAATAGATTTCCTCCTCCAAGAAGAGCAGCGACCATCATCTAAAGCACGTCCGTCTACATGTCAATGGCCGTGTTTCACCAGACCGCACCTCCCATTCTCCTCGAAGAGATACGACGACTCTGCAATAAACATCTAGTCATCAGAACTGACCCGGCTGAATCGCGGACAGTGCAGGCACACCTCTCTGCAAAAATAGAAACACCCAATTTTTTAGCCCCGAATGCTTCACGCTCCCGCTCCCCCTTCACAAACAATGGACTCACCCAGCTTGTAGCATATACCTGCTTTCACCCCTGCGCCGAAGGAACATGGGTTTTCCCAATATCTCCTACCCACACACCCCTTTAGGGGGGTGGGAAATGGCTTTGCCCCAAGGTCCGTTATTCAACCCTTGCTAGCTTCGCAACCGCCGAGTCGTACACCATATGCGCATGCGCTCCTTCCCCTCCGTTCTACTTCGGGCCCCCTTTCCTCCTACGCAACTCATAGCAACTGTTGCTAAGGGGATGAAACGAGGCCCCTTGAGCTGCCTAGAGCCTGCTCTGTTATAGTCTGCCCAACGCCCTGAAACCCATCTTCTTCTTAGACTGTCTTTTATGGGGCAGAGGGAGAATTGGGGCGGGTGGGTACGCTGTCCGTTTTTGATTGCTTAAAAAAGGACTGGGCTCTGTCTGATTTCCGATTCTTTTGGCGGAGGGAGGAAGAGTTCTTTTGCTTGGCGACAGAAATTCGGCGGATGGCACCATACCCCACATGGGCATATATATAACGCTGGAGATGAAGTACTAGGGAAAGCATCACCTGCCGATATCTGTCGGGAAATGCTTGACTAACAAGCAGAAGGTTGCCGGTTCGAATCCCCGTTGCTACTGAATCGGGCAGCAGCGATATAGGAAGATGCTGGAAAGGCATCATCTCATACTGCGCGGGAGGAGGCCATGGTCAACCCCTCCTGTATTCTACCAAAGAAAACCACAGGGCTCTGTGGGCGCCAGGAGTCGAAATCTTGACGGTAGACTTTATCTTAACAACCCAGAGCAGGAGACCGTGATCGCCCCAAGAATCTTACACTTGGTTTGGAAGTGTAAGCACTAGCTGCTTCGGCTGAGTTTTGGGGTTTAGGGTTCTGATTTTGGGTGTGTGTGTTTAGTGTAGAACTTTATTCTGTGCAATGTAACACTTACTCATCCCAAGCCTTGGGGATGGATGGGGCAAGCTAGCTACACACCTAAACATTAACGTCTGAAACGAGGTGGACCATCGTTGAACTCCCACACTGGTTATGATAATGATGATGTAGAAATGTACGGTGATATGCCCTACTACCCTGTCTGTGAATTTCCCCTTTGCATCCAGCTTGGCTGCTCACCAGTGACCGAAAAGCATGGAAGTGCTGGTTGTTCTGACACAGCATAACAATTATTTATTTATTTATTTATTTATTTATTTATTTAAAGGACAGCAGTTTAAAAACAGTAACATTTTGTCACTGGCCCAATAAATGAGCTGTACCCATTTTGTGTCTCCTTAACTCACGTTACTTTTTGAATATGGCAAGATCACCACAAGGTGATTTTTAAAATGTTGGTTTCACGTGGATGAATACACTCTTGCATGGTTGGAGCAGGTATTGAACACATCCAGGTAAATATACTATTGTACAACAATTCACCCCAACACAACTGTGTGCTAATTTAATGTCAAAAGTAATGTGCAAATCATATAAAGCAGTACTGCATCAATCTCTTAATCCACCATGCTCATGTTTATGGTGTTCTCCACTATTCAAAAGTATGTTGGAAAAACAAGATTTTGAAGCAGGATTTGGGCGTCTCAAAGTTGCTAATAAATGGCCCTAGAAGGGTTGTGTACTGACTGTATCAATTGCAAAGATGGGTTTAAGTATTTGCTCCAGGTTTGTGTTCCTTCACTGTTGGATCAGAGATCAATTCCTCGTAAGTAGAGCAACACAGCAAGGGCAGGAAACAAGCAGGGTTGCCAGTGTGCCAGGAAAAAACATAGTCACAAGTTTTTGCTTTGGGGAAATGCCAGAAAAGCAACAAAGTTGATTCCTACCCCAGCCCCATTTCCATGTCAATGCAGTTTTTGTACTGCAAAGTATTCCAGAACATTTCACAAACCACCAGGCTTACAGCTGTCAGAAACTGCTGAGCTCCACCCAAAGATCGACAGAAATCTCTGGGTTTCACCTTCATGCCCACCAAAACTCTGGCCATTTCCAAGCATAATCCCCAGACCTGTTTTGTCCAGCTACCAGACATTTTGATTTCAAGTGATAGCCATTGACTTCCCCCTACCTATTTATCAGTTTCCAAGTTGGGCTCCTCCTACCATGTCCTTTGAATGCAGAACTTCCTTCCCCTGGAAGTGTCAAACCTGTACATTTTTCAGAACACCTGCTGAAACCTTATTTGTGTTCTCTTTTGAGGCCAGGCTTAAATTTCCATAGAAGTTTGAATCCCAGCACTTCACATTTTGAAATTTAAACACCAAGGAGAAGTACTTTTTATGTACGACTCAGAACTGCCTCCCTCAGCAGCCATTCAATGTGCTACTTCAGTGGGAGAATTGCAACAGTGAGGCTCACTCCATTGGCTTGACCAGGACCAACTACCATTTGGCTTCCCCTCTCCCAGAACTGTCTCCATCAACAGCAATTTCATCTGGTTATTTTAATAACTGAATTCTTTTACTTTCCTTTCCCCTCTTCATTTCTTTTGATTTTTTTATTATTTTCTAGCTATTCGATTACATGCCAGTATTTAAAAGAGTTAACTTCAGTGCACTGGCAGAAAGGCAGTATATTAATGTAACCAGTAAATACATTTATCAACAGCATCACTGATAAGGCATATTTCCAACACATTTTAGAACAGCCCTGCTGGATCAAGTCCAAAGCCTATCTAGTCCAGCATCCTGTTTCACACAGTGAGCCGCCAGTTGCCTCTGAAAAGCCCAGGCAAGAGGTCAGGGCATGCCTTCTCTCCTGCTATTGCTCCCTGGTATGTAGAGGCATCTTGCCTCTGAGGCTGGGGGTAGCCTATGGTCATTGGTCTAGTAGCCATTGATAGACCTGCCCTCCATGAATTTGTCTAAGCCCCCTTTAAAGCCATCCAAGCTAGTGGCCATCACCACATCCCATGGCAGAGAATTCCATAGATTAATTATGTGCAGTGTGAAAAAGTTCTTCCTTTCTTGGTCCTAAATTTCCTCGCCATCAGTTTCATGGGATGATCCCTGGCTCTAATGTTGTGAGAGAGTGAGAACAATTTCCCTCCGCCCACTCTCTCTACTCCATGCATAATTTTACAAACCTCTATGATGTCTCCCTGTAGTTGCCTCTTTTACAAACTAAAAAGCCCCAGATGCTGTAACCTTGCCTCGTAAAGACAGGAATCCTTTTTTATTGTCCCTTCAAAGTTCTTTGGGTGATTCAAAGTTCTTTGGCATGTCTTGGGCTATCAGATATTCTATGTTACCGAAAGTCCAATAAGAGTACAGATCTCAGCCCTGGACCAAGTTTCTGGAGAATAGTCCATATAATATAGGTGTGAACCCAGCCCATACAGTATACAAGGAAGAACAGGACTGGAAAGAAAGACGACAAAAGGTGCTTCAAAGCAGTCTTTTATTTTCCTTCAGGGTCAGAAGAGTGTGTGACCCTCTTGCGTTTATTAGCACCAGGAACTGGGGTACACTGGGGTGGGGGGTGTAGTTCTGCAGATGTGAGGAATGGATTGGAATGGGAAACAAGAAGTGAGATGGGTTTAATCAGAAAATACTTTGTGGCTGTGGGATGCAGTCTGTGGCAATTCATATAGCTGCCTCCATCAACATCCCCTCTCCACAGCATTCGGAACCAAAGGAAGACCCCAAAACCGGAACTTCCCCGATTTTCTGTTATGCAAAAGAAGCTTGCACTGCTTCACAGAACCCTGGTCCAGTGCCATAACATGGAAGGGAAATGGGAGAGAAACCAGGCATCCAGTTGCTATCTGCTAATCACACTATCTGATGTGGGAAGAAAACCTAGGAGTCCTGGCTGCCAGGCAGTCTTTCAACCATCAGGCAGCATGCACGTTTGGTTCCTGCCAAAACAAAATATTGCAGGCATAACAAAAAACGAGTGGATCTGGGATAGAATCAAGGACTGGCTGGCTACCCCTTTCTCTCATGCGAGGGCATACAGATGCTCGGGGAGTGGGAGTGGAGGAGTCACTGTGGCTGCGGGGGCAGCAGCAGCAGCAGCCAACATGTGAGCGGGGAGGGCAAAGGGCGTGCTGTGGACCTGTGGGCCTGGAGCAAAACCAAGCTCTATGCTGTTGCACCAAGAAAGGCTTTGTCCTGAGGAACCCAAGCTGACCCCACATGAAGAGACGACGACCCCATTCAATGTGTTGCCGAGATAACCGCCCTATCCAGCAACCGGGCAACCACCCAGCAAAATCGACAGCTCGTCTCACTTGTGAGAGCATGGCCGAGTCTCCACTGACATCCCCACTCCGTTATGGGGAGAGAGCTGCCTTCAGAACGTGTGAACAAGCTGCATGTTCGGTACCGTCTGCACAATCTGGATGGAGGGCAGGCCCTGGGGGGTCACTGGGCTTTGCAGAAGCTGCACCATTTGCGGGGCACTGCTGCTATCTCCAGCAGGCTGAGTATTGTCTGGGCTGCTCACTTGCAGAGTTGGCACACTCTCAAGCACTTGGAGGGTCTGCTCTCCCTGGGCGCTGCGGATGATCAGGAGGTTCTGCCCAGATCCCGCACTGCCCTCGGGACCCTGCAGCTGGAGGCCAGGGAGCTCCTGCACCGTCTGGATATTCTCTACCTCCTGCACGCAGAGACGGGTCTGCTCCCCACCGGCACTCCTCAGCACCAACACGTTCTGAACCCCTTCGTCGGTCTGCAGCGTCTCAAAGTGCATATCCTGCACCCCCTCCAGGCTCTCCACCTCGCCCCCAGGACCCAACAGCTCCTCCCCTGGAGAATTCTGCACCACAATCAGGTTCTGGCTTTCCTCCTCAGAGCTGGGTCCCTGCTGAAGGTCCACGCCAGAGAGTTCGTGGGAACTCGACAGGGCAGATCCCACCTCACTCATCTCCTGAGGTTGGGCCAAAGCCTGAAGCTGGATGCTGGCCATCTCCTCAGAAGGCTGGAGTTGCTGCTCTTCCTGCGAAGACACCAGGCCCTGGATTTGTATCGTGCTATCCAGCTGCTGGGAAGGTGAAAGCCCTTGGATTTCGACACTGGCCACAGAATGGTTTGAGGGAGACAGATTCTGGATCTGCAGGGGGCTGGCCTGCTGTGGGGAAGGCAAGGTCTGGATCTGAAGGGAGCCCACTTGCTGGGGAGGCTGCAGGGTTTGAAGCTGTAGGGTCCCCACCTGTTGGGAGGATGGCAGAGCCTGGAATTGCACAGTGCTCACCTTCTGGGAAGACGGTAGAGTTTGGAACTGCACCGTGCCAGCTGGTGGGCAATTGGACAGACTCTGGATCTGCACAGTGCCTGCTGGCTGGGAGGCGGACAAGCTTTGGAGCTGCACCGTGTTCTGGGAGAGGGGCAAGCTTTGAATCTGCACAATGCCAGCCTGCTGAGAATGAGGGAGGGCCTGGATCTGGATCGTACCCGTCTGCTGGGAAGCAGGCAGGGTCTGGATTTGCAAAGTGCCACCTTGCTGGACAGCAGGCAGGCTCTGGAGCTGCTGAGACTGGGGCAGGGTTTGGATCTGGATGGTGCCTGCCGGTGGAGCGGCTGGCATGGTCTGGATCTGCACCGTACCCGCTTGCTGCTCTGGCAAGCTCTGGAGGACAATAAAGTTCTGCCCACTGGCTTGCAATCCCGATGTCCTCTGAATCTGTACGTTAGGGAGGGGCTGCACGTTAGGCCCAGTGGCACTGGGCATCAGAATGATATTCTGGCTGCCAGGCACTGGTGGCGGCAGTGGTGGGGGCAATGGCATGGCCTTCTTGCCCTTGCCTTGACGGAGTGGGAAAGGCTTGCTTAGGGTGGTGGGGCCACTTGGCAACAGGGTAAAACTGGCTGGAGCAGCAGGTGCAGAGGACACCACTGGAGAACTGGGCAGCAGGATGAGTTTGGGGGGTGAACTCTGGGGGGGCGGGGGCGGCTGCTGCTGCTGCACACTGGGGATGAGTTGCAACCCCTGTGCTGTCTGCACCAGCAGGAACGTCTGGGTGTTGGAAGAAGCAGCTGGGGCTGAGCTACCGCTCAGCTCCACATTCAGAGTGGCCTGCAGGTTGGGCACAATTTGCACCTCCTGGGTGGCGGCTGGGGAAGCGGCGGCGGGACGACCAGCTGCTTCGGCGCTGTTGTGGGTACGCAAGTGGCGCTGCAAGTAAGAGGCCATGACGAAGGCCTTGGAGCAGACGGGGCACTGGAAGGGCCGCTCCCGCGAATGAGTGCGCCGGTGCAGCGCCAGGTTGGAGGAGTGGGTGAAGGCCTTGCCACAGTCCCGGCAACGGTAGGGCCTTTCGCCGGTGTGCACTCGCTGATGCTGCCGGAGGTTGGACGTCTGGGTGAAGGCCTTGCCGCAGGTCTGGCAGGCAAAGGGGCGCTCGCCAGTGTGCAGCTGCTGGTGCCGGCGGAGGCACGAGGTATTCTTAAAGGCTTTCCCACAGTCCTGGCAGGCGTAGGGGCGTTCGCCGGTGTGCTGGCGCAAGTGGTACTGGTAATGGGAGGCCCACTTGAACGCCAGCCCACAGGTGGGGCACGTGAAGGCACGCAGCCCTGTGTGAACCCGCTGGTGGATCCGCAGCAGGGACGAGCGCTTGAAGGCCTTCCCACACTCCCCACAGGCATAGGGACGCTCACCCGTGTGGTCACGGAGGTGGTAGCGCAGCCCCGAGGAGCCCTTGAAGGCCTTCCCACACTCGCCACACACATAGGGCCGCTCAGGGGGTGGAGGTGGGGTCACCGGGGCTGGAGGCACCGTCTCGGCCTGGGCTGGACATGTCACCTCCGCCTCCTCCAGGCGCTGCTCCGCTGGGGTGTGCGAACGCTGGTGGCTCAACAGGCTGGCCAGCGTTGGGAAAGAGTGTTCACACACGGCACAAGTGTACGTGCGGTTTGACGAGTGCTGGCTCTGCTGGTGCCGGGCTAAACCGGCTGCGCTCTTGAAGGTCTTCCCGCACACTGAGCACGCAAGCGCAGGCGTGGGGGATGATGCGGCGGCGGCCTCCTCCTGCGTGGGCGGCGGTGGCGGCGGCAGTGGCGGCGGCTCTGGAGGGGCCAAATGCACTTCCTGGTGGCTCAGGAGCTGCTCTTGCAAGGGGAAGGTGAGATGGCAAACACTGCACCGAAACAGCATCTCCACAGTGGTGGTTGGCTCTTCGAGGAAGAGTTGGGCCGGAGGCGCAACATCGGCATGCGTCTCCAGGTGCCGCTGCAGGTAAGTGTCCGACGCAAAAGCCTTGCCACAAATCACGCACGTGTGGGCAGGGCGGGCAGCGTGGGCTGATCGGCAGTGTAGGGCCAGATTGGAAGAATGGGTGAAGGCCTTGCCACAGTCCTGGCATCGGTAGGGCCTCTCGCCGGTGTGCACCCGCTGGTGCTGCCGCAGGTTGGTGGACTGCGTGAAGGCCTTGCCACATATGGGGCAGACATAGGGCCGCTCACCTGTATGTGTATGACGGTGCCGCCGAAGACTGGAAGAGTTCTTGAAGGCCTTGTCGCACACTGGGCAGGGGTAGGGACGCTCGCCGGTGTGCTGCCGCAAGTGGTACTGGTAATGGGAGGACCACTTAAAGGCCAGGCCGCACTGAGCGCACTTGAAGGCGCGCAGTCCTGTGTGCACGCTCTGGTGGATCTGAAGCAAGGACGACCGCTTGAATGCCTTGCCACACTCGCCACACTTGTAAGGCCGCTCGCCTGTGTGCCCGCGCTGATGGTACAGTAAGGCGGAGGAGCCCTTGAAGGCCTTGGGGCACTCGGAGCACTTATAAGGGCGCTCGCCCGTGTGAGTCCGCTGGTGGTGGATGAGCCGTGACGACCACTTGAACACCTTGCCACACTCCAGGCACTCATACTGGTGGTCACCGCTGCTGCTGCCGGGGCCTCCACCTGCTGGTGCCACTGCCGGCACTGCCGCCGCCTGCATCTCTAGTTGCTGGGCGCCCACCATTGCACCAGACCAGACCTGTAGGAGACAAAGCAAGAGCGTATGCTGGTCACGATCATCATAGGCCTCGGCCTCATCCAGTGAACAGGCTTAAAGCGTAAGAAAATCAGAAAGTAAAAATCAGTGTTTAGAAATATATACAAGTGCCTAATCACGCATTCTCATATACATGTGCATGGCCCTGTGTCACTCGAGGACTTGCAGCTGAATGCCTGAACTGTCCCTTTTGAAGAGTATGGTGTTTGAGGTAAGACAAGCGGATACAAACTCTCCCTCCGGTCATGGTCCGTGGTCATGGCAGTTCCACAGATGCAAGTCATGCTTGATGTTAACACATGGTGGAGTGGTTAGAGTGCTGGACTAGGACCGGGGAGACCTGAGTTCAAATCCCCATTCAGCCATGATGCTTGCTGGGTGACTCTGGGCCAGTCACTTCTCTCTCAGCCTAACCTACTTCACAGGGGTGTTGTGAGGAGAAACCTAAGTATGTAGTACACCGCTCTGGGCTCCTTGGAGGAAGAGCGGGATATAAAATGTAAAAATAAAATAAATAAATAACTGAACAGTTTGATTCAGACATCATGAGGAACATCAGTTATAGTCGAGCTCCATCCGATGTCACTGAGCCTGGAAGTGTGCACTTCCCCCGCCCATCCCCATACATGTGCCTGCTTCCTATCTAGGTTAACATAACCTAGGCTGTGAGGTCTGAATTCACTAATATTGGCTTTTTCTAACTTATTTGCTTCAAACAACTCAAGATCTCTAACTCACTTCAGATCTCAGGTTATCTGGTTATCTTTAAAAAGTAAGTTAGAATAAACAGAGATTGGTCCTGTCATCCAGTCATTCAAACCCACCAATTTTGGTTTGTTTTAATCAAGATAGGAAGCAAGATGAGCACATGGAGGGAAGCTTGCATTCCCAAGGCTCAGGGACGTCACATGGAGGCCAGTTTTAACCAAGATTACATGTGACATCTGAACCAGCCCAGTAATTAACACACGTGAACTCATTCTTGGACTGGAGAAAGCACATGCTATATGAACAGATGAAGTTGCCTTATACAGAGTCATTGGTCCATCTAGGTCAGTACTGCCTGAGTAGAATCTAGTTTCAGAAGGGGTCTTTTTCAGCCCTACTTAGAGAAGCTAGAGATTGAACTTGGGACCCTCTGCATGCAAAGCAGGTGCTGTACCATTGAACTATGGCTCATCCCTGCAAGAGATCCCTGAGTGGTCCTGGGTAAGCAAAAATTTGAGTTCCATCAATAATGGTGGTCAGGGTTATTGTGAAATAAAGACATGCTACAATCAGCGATAAGAAACAGTGGGCAACATCCAGGTTAGGTAGTCATGACTAAAGGCCATTGAAATCAATGAGGCAAGTTAGTCATGACTAACTTAGCCTGGATGTTGTCCACTATTCTAAGAAATTAATGAATCAAAAGTCCTGCAATATTTAGAAGACCAGGAGATAAAGGGGCTAGAAGTGTCATCTTATCACAACCCACGAGCATGCCTACATAGCAAGATTAATCAGCTCAGCTGTCATACAAAGCTGTAAAATCTCAGGTGGATTGTAGTCCAAATGTGGACAAATCTACAATGTGATGCTGTTTCACACGAACAAACTGATAGTGGCACTCAAGAACCACTGCTTGTATTAGTAAAATAGCATGGCTACATGTGAAAATCTACACTGCCTAAATTTATTATTATTATTATTATTATTATTACATTTATATCCCGCTCTTCCTCCAAGGAGCCCAGAGCAGTGTACTACATACTTAAGTTTCTCTTTCACAACAACCCTGTGAAGTAGGCTAGGCTGAGAGAGAAGTGACTGGCCCAGAGTCACCCAGCTAGTATTATGGCTGAATGGGGATTTGAACTCGGGTCTCCCCGGTCCTAGTCCAGGATAGAGGATCTCTGCTAGCTGTTGAGATACCCTTTTAAATTTTGTATGTTTGTCAGAATGACCACCACCTTTTTTTCCAAAATGAGAAGGCCACAGCACATGCACAGTTCCCTCTTGCCACCAGAAAGTGGAGGGAACTGCACAGACCTGAAGGGGCACGAGTGGCTTGCATCCCTTCAGCCTCAAGCTTTGGGGGGGGGGGGATGGCTCCAAGCCCAGTCCCCAGATCCTCCAAACTGGCTCCAAGCCCAGTCCCCAGATCCAGATCCTTTCCGCTGTGGGGAGAACTGCTTCTTTGCCACCAATCGGATTGAGGTGGCTTCAGAGAACACGATTTCCCTTCCCAAGGAACCTTTATGCAGAGTGTGGGGCTGCTCCTTTGCAACTTAGATATCATCACGATGTGAAGTTGGTCTTGAAGGATATATGCCTATGGGCTTTGCTTGTCCAGTAGTTCCACAACCCTCAGCAGTCCAGAAGTGTCCTGCCTCTTCATACAACTCCATCCTTTCTCCCTTGTAAATCCTGACGCCACTTCCCTCATTTCCTTTAAATCTTTTCTCAGAATCAACCTTTTCCATGAAGTCTTTAGCTCAGCATCCAGGTTTCCACACTATATTATAATTAAGCTTAAATACGTGCACATGAAATGTTCACAAATTCTTTTGCAAGCCAGCGTGGTGTAGTGGTTAGACTGCTGGACTAGGACCGGGGAGACCCGAGTTCAAATCCCCATTCAGCCATGAAAACTAGCTGGGTGACTCTGGGCCAGTCACTTCTCTCTCAGCCTAACCTACTTCACAGGGTTGTTGTGAGGAGAAACTGAAGTATGTAGTACACCGCTCTGGGCTCCTTGGAGGAAGAACGGGATAGAAAAGTAACTAAACAAATAAAATCTTTGCCTGCTCCACTTCCCTCTTGTCCTGTGAAGAGACTCGAGTTTTCTCTTTCTCTGTCCACACGGATTCTCCTCCCCTACACCAGACTGCAGGGCCAAAGGTTTCATGGGAAGGAGAGTTGATGCGCTGAAACTGGTCTTCTAGCCTGATTCACCCCACCCCCCTTAGCTTTAAAGTAGTCCGGGTCAACTCCAGCCTGGCTTCAGCCTAGGATATATGACGAGATATCTCCTGAACATGCACAGAGTTCAATGTCCTCTCTACTTTCCTTCCAGCATTACAACCGTACGTGAAGGAGAGTACTATAGCAACGGCACGCTTTATAAACAGACGCCGCGCCTTTAATTCAAAAAGGCTCCTTCATCATTTCCACACCCACCAGCTACTACCTATTAAGAACAAGGACCTATTTTGTCGGCGGGGAAAAAAAAACACCTTCCCCGGACACGTCCCTTTAAAGGTGGCCCTGCCCCTTTAAGGAACCGAGCGAGCTTCGCCGCCCTCTCTCTTCGTAGTCTGTCGGCCTCGCGACGTCTTTTCTCCCTTCCCCCTCTCTCCGTTTTCTTTTGTTGTTTTTCTCACCTGCTCTTTTTTTTTCCTTCCCGCGCGCCACGTCTCAGTGGGGGGGTTGATGGGAGGGGTGCGGCGGTGCTTGTGGGGGAGGGGCCCCCACTCTACCCTCCCAACGGCCAGCGGCGCGAGACACCCAACCTTTACCTTGCTCACACTAACCGCCCGCGACAGCAGCCGACCCCACCCACTTGAGCTGCTCCTATTGGACAGGCAAAGCATCTTGGGAGTTGTAGTTTGGGTCCAGCCCCTCGCCATTTTGGATTTGTACCATGTGATCATGCTCTCCTTTTCAATAGATAGACCTAAGAGAATAGGTAAGGGCGACGCTGAAAGGGAAGAAGGTTCCTTCCACTCGCATGACGCAGATTTTCGTTGTCACTGTGAGTGCCTTTGAAGAGTGGAAGAATTTGAGGAAGTCTTATTGTGATTTTGAGAAGAATATAGGTCTGGTGACATCATTTCTTGAGAACTATTGTGTAAAGGGCACAATGATGTTGTTCTGTGCTGATGGCATCATGATGTGTTGTGATGACAAAAAGGCACAGCAGATACCTCACAAAGACAATGTATTCATTTAAACTGTTAACCACCCACTTCTCCTTGAGTACAGTATCTATAACAGGAGTGGCCTTTTCCTATTTTGTGAACAAAGATATCACATTGGCTGCAATAACATTACAGGTATCGCAATACAATCACAAAATAATTTAAAATTTGTTTATTTAACCTCTTCCCAGAGTAGCAATGCTTAGGTTATAATTCAGACTGGCAAATCTGGATCTCTTGTATTTGTTATGCACACTTGCATAAAAATGTGATCAGATGTGGCTTTTGCCATCACAGACCTGCAGTGCTGGGAGAAGCAGCACTGAATGTAATTTTTCCTTCTAATTAACTCTTAAAAGCATTAGAACTGTATCTCACAATTGTAGTACTTGAAAAAGAAAAGACTTGCCAAAAATGAAAAGAGAAGAGCATATCAAGTCTGCAGGTGTTAAAAGTTCCTCTAGCTCTATGTGAATTCATTTTGACCTGAACCATACTGCTGCTACACTATGCTTGCATATCCCCAGGAGCAAAAATAGTGGGTGTCTTGTCTGGCTCTTTCCAGATAGATGTACTGGAGACTAGAGTTCAAATAGGCATGTAGGCAACACAGATGTTCTCTGTCCACCTGGGGGCAGTATTAAGTCTCCCATGTAAATTTCACCAGAATCAAATTAGATTCAGGACATTACCACTCCACTGGAGAGGAGAGCTGGTCTTGTGGTAGCAAGCATGACTTGTCCCCTTAGCTAAGCAGGGTCTGCCCTGGCTGCATATGAATGGGAGACGATGTGTAAGCACTGTAAGATATCCCCTTTAGGGAATGATGGAGCTGCTCTGGGAAGAGCAGAAGGTTCCAAGTTCCCTCCCAGCATCTCCAAGAGAGGGCTGAGAGAGATTCCTGCCTGCAACCTTGGAGAAGCCGCTGCCAGTCTGTGAAGACAATACTGAGCTAGATAGACCAATGGTCTGACTCAGTATATGGCCACTTCCTATGTTCCACCTTCTTGCTGAATAGAAAGAACAGTAGCTAAGAAATCACAACTTCTGCATTCATTACAAATGTCTATGTGAGCATAGTAGGAGATGGAATGTATGTTCGGGAGAGAGAGAGAGAGAATATAATTAAGTTACAATCTGTTGTGCTACAGATTGTACAAAATGTTATTACACTCTCCAAAATGTTACTACAATTATGTGAAATCTTAATCTCTTTGGCTCTTAATGAGCAACCTTTCCACTCATCCCATCAATGAGAATGATGTAGCTCACAAACTGGCACCACAGCAGGCTTACCCAGTAACATATATTTATTCCATTCCCACTAACTGGGCAAAGAGGCACCCTTTAACGTGGTGATTCTCTTTATTTTGCAGGGGGAGAGTAACCCTATCCACCCCCAGCACAGTACCTCCAGTGACTGTTGCTGTTGTCTATCTCATGTTTATTTTTAGACTGTGAGCCCTTTGGGGACAGGGGGACATGTAATTTGTCTGAGTAAACTGCTTTTAAAATTTTTATTGAAAAGCGGTATATAATTTTTTTTTGGTTAAATGTCAGTTTACTCTTCCTTTAAAGTTACATTTGGTAATATGCAAATATCTTTTTACCCTCATGTTTTCCCATTAAAATACGATCCACAAGTCAGCTGAATAGCAATATAAAAACCGTGCTGTAAAATACACAACAGGGACAACAATGACCTAACAAACCGTAACAAGAACCAAATAGGACATAGGAGCAAGACATAGGAGCACAGGAGAAAGAATAAAATAGGACATGGGAACAATATTCTCTCCAAAGCCCTTTGAAACAGCAGAGAACCTATTGTCTAAACTGTGTTAATAAACTCCCAGGCAGGTCTCCCTGGGTTCCAGAGCTTAGCCTCCACCATTAAAGCAATATCTTGCATCAGAGGGCAGGGAGCAATCAAGGAGAACCTCATAAAATGAGCCGAGTGTCTGAATAGGCACCCAAAGAAGGAAGTGGTCATTAAGATATTCTGGTCTCAAACCACTTAGCACTTGAAAGATCCAAACCAACCCTGAGGATTGCGCTTCCATTAGGAAGCCAGTGAAGTTAGAAACAACTTCCTAACGGCAAGAACGGTTTGACTGTGGAACAGAATGCCTCATGCAATGATGGGCAGTCCTTCTCCAAAGGCTGGACAGCCATCTGTTAGGGATGCTGTAACAGTGTCCTGCACTGAGCATGGGGTTGGAATTATTAGAATGGGGTGGGCAAACATGGCTGGGGATGATGGGAGTTGTAGTTCAGCAATGGCTGGAGGACCAAGATTGCCCACTCCTGCACTAGAAGAACCTCGAAAGTCCCTTCCAGTTCTATGGCTGACATTCTCCACAGCCGTTACGGAGACAGAGAGAGGTGCAGGAATGCACCTGAGCAGTGAGGATGCTGCTGTCAATGTTTGGAAGCAAGCACCATCCCCATAGCTTTCTCCATTGTTCTGAATAGGGGAAACTGTGCGTACACTGTTTCCACACCAGCTGCAGCAGCGTTCTCGTTGCTGCAGCTCTTGGCACCTCCTTCTATCTTGGCACCTCCCTCTATCTCCTGGAGAACGTCAGCCTATGATATTAAAACTCTATTCAGACATGTTATATACCTGCATTCCAATGTCTATACACAGGTGCATGTTTTTTGTGTTGTGTAATGCTTTCATTTTAAAAGTGTACCTGGATACAGATCCTTCAAATTCATAGTACTAATAGGAGGTATACTGCTGTCACTGTGTTCAGCATAACATGTGAACAATTTTCTGCATCCCGATCTGTACTGTGTACATGGTGCACAGCTTGTGTGAGTCCTGAATGTAACGTTTGAGTAGGTTTTACATTAACTTAAGACCGGTTAACTTAACTTAAGATGGGAATAGTGTACTCCAGACAACTTGCCCTAATTAACACCTTTGTTGTCACACTTAGGACCGGTTGTAGTTTCTGAAGCTTGAAGCATCAGGGCTAGACTACACTGGGAAAAGGCAGACCCATATAGAGTGCCTTGCAGTAGTCTAGATTGGAGTGTCAAAATGCCGCCCTCCAGCTGTTGTTGACCTACAACTCCCATCACTCAAGCCAAGGCCCTCCGCTTGACATATCAGGCCCTGCTCATGGCCCTGCCACTAACAGAGATCTGGTTGGCGGGGACTAGAGACTGGGCCTTTTTGGTTGTGGCCCCAAGGCTTTGGAATGCCCTCCCCGAAGAGCTTTGCAATGCTCCCTCACTCAGTGTTTTTAAAAAACAGTTAAAAATGCATCTTTTAAAAGAGGCTTTTAAATGTTTTATCTGTTGCTTATATCTGGTAGGGATTTTTTAGTTCTCAGTTTTTAAGCTTTTTATTAATTTTTAATTTGAATTTTTAAAATTTTTGTAATTTTAAATGTGCTTAATCTTTTACTTTACATTGTATCTGTTTTGTTGATGTGAGCGGCCCCGCGCAGTAGTGTACTGGAGGGATGGGGTATAAATATTTTAAATAATAAATAAATAAATAAAAATCATCCATGGCCTCTGTGATTGGTAATGATGGGAATTGTGGGCCAACAACTGCTGGAGGGCCACAGTTTGCATCCCTGGTCTAGATATTATTAAGTCATAGGTGACAAGGGCCAGATCTTTCTTATTAGGTGATTAAGGGGCAGATCAACCAGTATTCCTGCAACATGTGACAGCCCTTATAGAGAGACAGGGACTTTGGGGAGAGCAAGGTGTTGCCAGTTCTGAACCCGGAGTGCAAGGAGCAGCACTTAAGCTGGAGAAATAGCATAGTGGAGGGGGCCTGCCTTGTAGGAGTGCTTTTTCTTGATAGTGAAGATGTTAGAGGACTCTGTGTGTGCTTATGTACAGATATCTATATATATTCCCATGCAACATGTGGTATTTCATTTGCATTCTTTTTTTTTAAAGCTGCTTGCCTTGTAACCCCCTTCTGCCATGCACCTGCTTGTGACCTGCTTTGGGTTACAGATTGCATCGCTTGGCCTGTGAGGTGTGAGAGGACAAAGGATGCTTTGGGCAAGGAGGTTGGACTAAATGGCCTCTGGTCCTTTCTGATGTCCTGACTCCATATTCATTCCCACCAACAGGAGTCTACAGTCTTCCACTCATCTGCTCCAACTGGGAACCCTGACAAAACAATCCCAGGGTTCTTCTGCAGCAGGCCAGGGGGAAGAGGACCCAAATGACCTGTTGAGTTGTCCCAGCAGCTGAATGGCATCTCAGGGGCCAGCTTGAGCTGCTAGCTTGCTGGAGCTCATCCAGCATGCCGTAGATTCGAGGTGTGAGAGCAGATTCCCAGCGTTGGTGACGAGAGATTACACAAACACTTTTCACTGTTACACAACAGTCCTTTGGCTGCTCTCCTGAACTGTGAGGCAGGGAGCCACAACACCCCAAGCAGATAGCCTAGAAGCTTCAGGAGTCTGTTTTCTCTTCCCTAAAAGAAGAATGTGCATTTCAGTGCAAATCACTTGGCAGAGATTTAAAACCTTGGTGACTTTTGCCCACTTCCAAGGTGATTGAAGTGAGAGGAAAGGTCAATGATTTCTGTACAGTGTTCGCAAAGGACATCCTACTCTCCCTATGTGTGTTTATGTCCTACATAGATTTTCTAGTCAAGGGAAGGGGTGGCAATTATCCCAGACTATTATATTTAGAATAAAGGCACATGCCCACTCTTCCTCCCTTTGAGAGAGAGAGAGAGAGAGAGGTAAAGCTCATAGATAGCCACAGCAATGACAAAGGGTGCTTGGAGGGCAAAAGCAAAACTCATGGTCTAAGGCTTAATTTCAGTGGGCTTAGGTGTGCCTAGCTCTGCAAAGGATCAAGCAGTATATTATTCTCTGTTTGTGTATTGTAATCTAGACATGTCCTGATTAACTATTTATTGGTTTGTTTAGTCTATTTATAGTTCAATTTCTACACCGCCTTTCATAAAATGCACCCCAAGGCAGTTTATAAAAGTTAAAATACAATACAACTCCATAAAAACACAATAAAACGTTAAAATCAATTTTTTAAAAGAACCATTAAAAACCACCAAAAAGCTCCAAAAACTAGTGCCAAGTGAGCTAAAGATCTGCTTAGAAACATTTGGGTTCAAGCTAAACCTGCTAGCTCAGGTTTAGCAGCATAGATCTCATAAAGTAATTGAGACCTGAACTGAGCACCATGTACATGTACATGTACAGCTCGGGTTTAGCAAAGCCTGTTCTATTCTTAATGCATTTGCAGCAAAGCAGGGGTCTTACAAGAAGCTCAGAATCTGCTCCTTTGATTTATCTTCCAAATGATCCTGAGCTGCCCTTCACAGGGCATTCTTTTTGATCTAGCAAGCTCAGCTGCAGGAGAGCTTTCTTGAATTCCTAATAATGTAGTTTAGAAAATGTCAAAAAATGTAAATTGCTGCAATATCCTGTGCAGTGGCAACCCAGTCTTAAAAGTGGTATGTATCTCTAGTCAAAATGTGGTGAACAGAAGGAATAAAGCATCAAAAAGGTCACAAAGCAGCTTTTAAAATGACGCCTGGGAGATTGCCAACAGGAATTGGGTGGTATCTGATTTGGCTAACAAAATCCCCTAAGGTGCAAGGGTGCAAACTTTTCAGATAAACCAGAAGGTGACAGAGTAAAACAGCAACGGAAACACATGATAGCTGGTCAGAAAGGTCAAATGACAGTAAGGGAGATAGCACACTCCAGTGCCAGGTAAAAGACTCAGCCTATAGGTGTTTATATACCAATGCTAGAAGCCTCCAAACCAAGATGGGTGATTGGAATGTATGGTTGCTAATGGAAACGTAGGTATCATGGGCATAATGGAAACCTGGTGGAACAATGAGAATGAGTGGAACACTGTTATTTCTGGATAGAAACTCTACAGAAAGGACCGGGAGGGGAGGATTGAGGGTGGATTAGCACTGTTTATTACAGAAGCAATAGAATATAACAAGCTAGAAAACCTAGGAGGACCAGAGTCCTTCACAGAATCGTTATGGGTGACAATATGAGGACTGAAAGGAAATGTTTCCTTTCAGATACCCACCCTAGGGAAATGCTATTGTCATGTGACCTGGAGTTGGAGAAGCAAATCAGAGAGGCGTCAAAGAAAGATGGAGGTGTAATAACAGATGACTTCAATTACCCTCACACAGACTTCAAATCCACATGCAGGTATTGACAGGCCAAATTTCTAGACATGCTAAATGACTGTGCTTTAGAACAGCTGGTCACGGAACCAACCAGAGAGAAGGCAACCTTGGACTTAATGTAGAGTGGTACTAAGGACCTGATGCGAGATATCAGAGTCAGAGAACCATTGGGGAACAGTGACCACAGTGTGATCCAATTCATCTTGTATGTTAGTGGAGTATTGCCAAGAAAGTCCAACATGGATACACTGGACTTCAGAAGAGGAAACTTCTGAAAAATGAGGGGAATGATAAAAAGGAAGTTGAGAGGGAAAGTCAGGAGGGTCAAATAACCCCAGAAAGCATGGAAATTTGCAACCACAATAATAGAAGCTCAGTTGGAATGTATACTAAGAAGGAGGAATGGTACCACCAAGTTCAGGCTAACAAGTAGGCTAACAAGTAGAGTCAGGGAAGCTATAAAAGGGAAGAAGACTTCTTTCAGAAAATGGAAGTCCTGCCCAAATGAAGAGAACAGAAAGAAACACAAACTCTGGCAAAGGAAATGCAAGGAGACAATAAAGGATGCAAAAAGAGAGTTTGAAGAGCAGCACATAGCTAGAAGTGTCAAGGGGAATAACAAAAATGTCCTGAAATATATCAGAAGCAGAAAACCTGCCAGGGAGGCAGTTGGACCCTTAGGTGACGAGGGTGTGAAAGGGGTTATTAAGGAGGATAAGGTGATTGCAGAGAAGCTGAAATGAGTTCTTTGCATTTGTCTTCATGGCAGAGGATCCTGACCATATTTATTTATTTGATTTCTATACTGCCCTTCCAAAAATGACTCAGGGCGGTTTACGCAGATAAATAATAAATAAATAAGATGGATCCCTGTCTCCAAAGGGCTCACAATTTAAAAAGAAACATAAGATAGACACCAGCAACAGTAACTAGAAGTACTGCGCTGAGGTGGATAGGGCCAGTTACCCTCCCCCTACTAAATAAAGAGAATCACCACGTTAAAAGGTGCCTCTTTGTCAAGTTAGCAGGGGTCAATGTATGCTCTGGAACTGAGCTGCTCAGGCTTGGAGGCTGAAGAACAGGGCCAATTTGAGATGAGAGAAGATGTTCTAAACTGTCTTGAAAAACTAAAAATTAACAAATCACTAAGGCCAGATGGCATCTATCCAAGAGTTCTGAAGGAACTCAAATGTGAAATTGCTGGTATTCTAACAAAAATATGTAATTTATCCCTACAATAAGGCTCTGTACCAAAGTACTGGAAAGTAGCTAATGTAACTGATTTCCAAAAAGGAATCCAGTGTGTATCTGGGAAACTACAAGCCACTTGGCTTAACTTTTGTGCCGGGTAAATTGATGGAAAGCATATTTAAGGCCAAAATTGTTAAACATATAGAAGAATAGGCTTTGCTGAAGGAGTACCAGCATGGCCTCCACAAGAGCAAGTCTTGCCTCACCAACCTTTTATAGTTATTTGAGAGTGCCAGCAGGCATGTGGATAAAAGTGATCCGGTTGACATAGTATATTTGGACTTCCAAAAAACTTTTGACAAAGTTCCCCACCATATGCTCTGGAGTAAACTTGGCAATCATGGGATAAAGGGACAGGTTCATGTGTGGATTGGTAACTGGTTGAAGGACAGGAAACAAGAGGGTAGGAATAAATTGACAGTTTTCGCAATGGAGGGAAGTAAGAAGTTGGGTCCCCTAGGTAGGGATGTACACAAGCCATGCAGACATTGGCGGGGAGCAGATAAGGAGCAGATAAGCAAGTACCTTAAGGAGCAGATATTAGCAAGTCCTTACCTGTTCTGCTGCTGTCCCGCCGCTTTTCTGGGCACAACACTTGTTTCAGGCGTTTGCTTCGGGCATGGAGCACACTGGACACTTTTCCAGGTGTGGTGCTTGCTGGCCATGTGCATGCTGATGCCATGCGCAGCCTGAAGGGAACCGCACTGCAGCTCCATATGGCCGTTTCTCGAGCAAGTGCCATGTCCAGAAAAGCAGCTGGGTAGCAGTGGAGCAGGTAGGGAACCACCAGGGGCGTAACAAGGCTGGAGTGGGCCCAGAGACAAAATTTTAAAATGGTCCCCTCACTGATACACACACACACACACACACACTTCACATGTGACTTGCCTCTGGGGGCCCCCTCGAGGCATGGGGGCCCCCAGGCAGCCGCCTCCCCTTGCCTAATAGTAGTTACGCCCCTGGGAGCCACTCCCCATGCTATCGAACTGGTTTGGCTGCAGGTGCCCAAGCCGTTTCAGTGCTTCCCAAAGGAGGCGCCAAACTGGCTCATGCACATCCCTACCCCCAGGGATCTGTACTGGGACCAGTTCTCTTTAAATTATTCATAAATGATCTAGAAGTTGGAGTACCCAGCAAAGTGACTAAGTTTGCAGATGACACTAAACGATGTAGGGTACTGAAATCCAACAAAGATTGTGAGGAGCTCCAAAAGGATCTCTCCAAACTGGCTGTGTAACAATCCGACTCAAACCGGTCTTGGCCAGCTAGCTCATGAGGGATGGCTTAATTGCTGAGTCAACTCTCCCTCTGAGCTGAGTAGCTGGCTGGTGGTTTAAATCTTTAACTGTCAAAAACGAGAAAAGGAAAGGAAAAGAATTCTGATAAGACAGAAGTTCTGGTAGTTTACTGCTGCCACCAAGTCACCCTTTAAAAGTTTTTCCTAGTGGGGCTTGTGAGACTAAAAATTCCCATGTCCCTTTGCTCCCCCTTGCTAACAAGCAGGAATATAAAAACCTTTCTCTCCAGTGCATTTGCCTGCACATGGAGCTAATGATAGCTAGTTGAGCTCTTTTGGAGATGTGTTTGCACTAGAGACTCCCATTTCTGACCCCTCTTCGCCTGCTGACTTAATAACCAACTCTGGGAGGCTTGTAAAAAGAAAAGAAAAGGGGGAAAATCTTTTATTCCATTATTACAGACTAGTTCATCTGAGGCATTCACTTTTTAGATAAACTTTAAAATGCTTAGCTTGGATTGCAAGAATGTTTCAGTATGCCCAGATCTTGCTCAGGCAGAACGTATTGAAATCTTAGTTACTCAATTACAAAGAACAGATATTTAGGAATGCAAAGCACACAGAAAAGAAATGTAACTCCTAGCGCAAAGTCTGTCTAAACATACTTTCCCCAACTCTAGATTCCAAAGCCTCAAAAGCCTGGGCTTCATTCCCCCTTGAATATTCACCAACAATCCTGACCAGATCAAGTCCCTGCAAATCTCTGACCCTCAGAGATTCTCCTGCAGATTCACCCATGTGGGGGCAGCCTCCATGCTGGTCACTGTCCCCCAACACTCTCCAATCCTTCTTGTTCCTAGGATTCCCCCCAGCAGCTCGCATGTCCCACCTACCTGGTAGATTGAATGGTCAGCCCTGGGGGTCACCAGCCTGTCAGTCAAGAAAAGGGGTTCTCCTATTAACTCTACTGGGGTGGGGGACTGGTCACTATAGGGTAAATGGGCGACAAAATGGCAAGTGCAATTCAGTGTAAGCAAGTGTAACGTAATGCATATTGGGGGCACGCCCCCCCCCCCGCCCCGCCACTTCGTAAATACAGTGATGGCATCTGAGCTCTCAGTGACTGGCCAGGAGAGAGATCTTCCTGTTGTGGTGGACAGCTCATTGAAAGTGTCGACTCAATGTGCAGCAGCTGTGGAAAAGGCAAATTCCATGCTAGGGATCATTAGGAAGGGAATTGAAAATAAAAATGCTGATATTATAATGCCCTTAGTCAAATCTATGGTGCAGCCACATTTGGAGTACTGTGTACTGTGTCATCCCATGAAATTGAAGGCCAGAACATTTTAGATCAACGAAAGGAAGTACTTTTTCACACAGTGCATAATCAATCTATGGAATTCTTTGGCATGGGATGTGGTGATTGCCACTAGTTTGGAGGGCTTTAAAGGGGGCTTAGACACATTTGTGGAGCACAGGTCTATCAATGGCTATTAGTCTGGTGGCTATAGGCCACCGCTGGCCTCAGAAGCAAGATGCCTCTAAATACCAGTTTCAGGGGAGCAACAGCAAGAGAGAGGGCATGCCCTCAGCTCTTGCCTGTGGGCTTCTCAGAGGCATTTGGTAGGCCAGTGTGTGAAACACAGTGCTGGACTAGATAGGCCTTGGGCCTGATCCAGCAGGGCTGTTCTTATGAACTTATCTAGATTCTGGCTTGGCTAGTCTGATTTTGGGTAGCAGTGCAAAGGGGTCAGCAAAGGATTAGAAGTCCCTCATCAAACGCAGCCTGGTAGATCCAGGCTTCAGCATATGATTTACTATGTGATGTTCCAGGACTGCCAATGTTTGTCACACCCGCTCTGGACAGGGCCAGGGATGTAAATCAAAGGGAGGAAGAAATGTCTGGATTGGTGCCAGGAGCAGAATTAGAAGTGCTTTGTGGGCATAGGGAGAAGCAAGCTGATCCACTGTAGAGCTGTAGGGGGGTGCAGGTGGGGCAACCATCTGCCTGAAAGCATCTGGAGTGTGACCTACAGCAGCCTCCTTGTTTTCCTTCAGGAAGATCAGAGTGGCTTACATGGGTCTTCCAGACACTGACCAAATTGATACCAGTCTCACGTTAACCATGCCAGAGAATCTTGTGCCCACAGAATATAGCATTCTCTGGGCCCTCCAGACACATAGTAGTGGATCAGTGCTGGAGGACATATTCGTTCAGGCAAAACTGGGGGATGGGAAGCAACAGCTCAAAAGCAACGTTTGGGGTTTTTTGTTGTTGGTTTGGTTTGCATTTCCAGCATTGCAGTTTTTGAAGGAAAACTTGTGTTAGGGAAATGTCATTAAGTCTAACCTACATCACAGGATTGCTGTGAGGATAAAAGAGGACTAGTATGCTGCCTTGGAAGAAGGATGGAGTAAACATTTAATTAATAATCATTCAAATACATCCATATGAATAATAATTATTCAAAGATATTCTCTCTCTCTCCCTCTCCCTCTCCCTCTCCCTCTCCCACAGACACCACAATTACTTTACTTCAGGTGTCCCTATATTTTGTAGTATCCTTTTGTCCTCTTTCTGCTAAGTATGACGAGTTGCTTCCTCAATGTGACAAGTGTTTTGACATTTTTTGATAAACAAAGTTCTGGAGGCGCATCACTGAAACCAGGCATGGCTGGCACCCCAGAGCGCTGGAGGGAGGGAGAGGCATCCCTCAGCCTTTATTTATCCTCTTATTAGTATCTAGTTCTTGGAGGGAAAGTACAGCCAGTCTTCTGTAAATAAGGAAAGGGTTGGGTCCTAGTGAAAATGGGCTGAGAATAAACAGGTCATAATAGGCCAAGGGTGAGGTGGCAGTGTGGTAAAAAAATTTATAAGAAGAGAAAAGATCAAATGGCTCAAGAATTCCTGAAGGCCTTGCCTCCTAAGCCCATAGGATGTGCTGTGCAATTCTTGAATGGTGAGGGAAACATTTTGGACATGCTTAGAGGCTCTCTTGCTCAGTCCTCAGATCTTGCTCAGTCCTGGTTGGTATTCACAGCAAGTTCTTAGTCCTAAGCCTTGACTTAGATTTTGTTCTGGGGCCTGTACTTGTTCACCATTTCAGCTTCTTCTACATTGTAGAGGAGTGTTGTCAGAGACTCTCTCAGGCCGCTGATGTAGTGGGATACATGAGCTTTCATCTGTGTGATGCCAGCTTTCCTTGTCTTTGAAAATTAGTGATAATGTGTGGAGGTTAGTGGAGAGGGGAGTTGGGGACTTCAAATCTAGCATGTCTTCTGTAAAGCCCTTTGCGTCAGCTGCAGAGCTGGCTGCTACAGGCAAATTACTGCTTGGATTGCAGGACACTGAGTATTTAGATAAGGCCTTTGATGCATTTTGTATGGTGAAGAGCATTATAGGCATGTTAAATCAGTCATGTGCCCACACTTTGTGATGTCTCTCATGGCTTCACACTGTGATGTCATCCTCTCAGTAATGCCTCCCCACATTGTGATGTCACCCACACAGTGTACTTGCAAGGTAGCCAGGTCAGTCTTCAGCAATGCAGGAATTAACTCTTGTCCAGCATCCAATGAAGCCTTCATCAGGATGATGTGCAGCTGTTGGAAAATACAGTGTTGTGGCTTATGGCCTTTTAGCTCATTCTTCATTCACACATTCTATATCCACCCATTCATACCTGAGCTGTTGTTCAGGAGTCTGAAGTAAGAGAGGACAAGTCTCCCATTCTTTCTCCCATCTCCCAACTTTTCCTTGCTACCTGCTCCCCCATGATGTGGCAAGTTCTTGGGTCAAACCAGAAGGATCTCTGTTGCTTTCAGTTGTCCAGGGTAAGTCCAAGTAGCAAAACACTCATTCTGAATTGTATTGGGTTTTAAACTGAGGTAAATACACTCTTTGGTATTTATGTTTAAAGCTACAGTAATTGATACTTCAGAGATTGCCAACCCGTTGCCTCTGGGTTGCATTCTACAATAAGATTTTGTCTGTTCCCAGAACCTGTTGCTGTGCTGCACCAGGCTTGGAATACAGGAGATGATGGTGTGAGAGCCAAGGAGTTTTTAGTGTTTCATCCAACAGCTTTGGCAAAATGTGTGATTTGGCTTCCTCTCCCATCTTCACTCCATTGTCTTTTCTGAGCTGTGGTTGTCATTTGACTAGTCTAAAACAAAACAAAAAACCTGCTAAGTTAATGAGTCAAATATTGATCATTTATTTATTTTAACCAATTATACCCTTTTTGCATTTTTTTCATTAAAAAAATCCCCAGACATGAGGCAGCTTGCAATAACAAATAAGCGTAAAAACAAAGATAAACAATACATAAAAGCCTAAGAGAAGATACAAGTTTCCCTAAGCATGGAGGATAATTTTTCCTAGTGAAAATAATTATTCTGTTATTACTTATAAGCTCCAAGAAAGGGTGCCTGATGTATTTCCCAGGAGAGAGCATTCCGCACTTATGACGACACCACCAGAAAGGCCCTGTCTCTAGTGCTCTCGCTGTCTTGCCGGATAACGCACATATTTATAAGAGCATAAGAACATAGGAACATCCCTGCTGGATCAGGCCCAAGGCCCATCTAATCCAGCATCCTGTTTCACACAGTGGCCCACCAGATGCCGCTGGAAGCCGACAGGCAGGAGTTGAGGGCATGCCCTCTCTCCTGCTGTTACTGCCCTGCAACTGGTATCTAAGAACCTTTACAGAGCACCATACCAGATCATGTGGGGTCCTCTCTTTCACACAGCAAATGCAATGGACTTGATGGTTGTCCTTACTCCTGGGCATTTTTGCAGGGTTGCCTCTTTTTGTTCACAAATAAATCTGGGTCCTAGGTCGAATCATGTGCACAGTCCTTGGAGAAAGGTCTGTATGGGAAGCATCTAAGGACAAAATACCCCCTGAGCATGAGCAGATGTCTCAGTTTGTTAAAGGTGCATTTCATGCCTTATCTGTAGACTGAAATCTGTTATCCTGAGCTTCACTTTCAGTCTGGCTATCTAGAGTGACAAGAGCAAGATGGATTGAGATGGCAGGCAGTCATTTGATTGTCCCATGTGGTAGTGTAGGTTGTCTGGCTGATCTGTATGGCATCTGAGAGACCAATGCACACGTGCTGAATCTCATGCCTTAGTGCGCATGTGTGCCTATGACAATTCATGCACATCAGTAACAAAATGAAATGACTGGAATGTTCTCTGGGTTTGCATTTTCCACTTCTGACAGCTAGTCAAGTGGAGACAATTCTAGTCAGGCCAAATCCCGACAATTCTAAACCTATGCCACACAGACTCTGTGTGTTTACTTCATGCTTCTTCCTGAATCTCTATCTCCATTTCTCTTCTGATGTATCTCCAGTTACAATACATGGCCAGTAGGGGAAGCTGGAAGATGGGGAGTGGGCAGAAGTTCAAGGGATGTATGCTCCTAAATGGGGAGGGGGTCTGAGGGGTGACTCTGACACCATCAGGGCTGTAGAGTAAAGAGCCCTCACTCCTGCAACTACTATCAGATGACCCCATGATGCAATAAAAATGGCAACCAGCCACTTACACAAGGGTGTTCTTCATTACTTCATGGAATTTGTTGACAATATTTGACTAGGATAAATAACAGGCAGTCATTGGATGAGTCAATTGAAAATATTTGAACATTTGACTGGTGTCCTGATCTACCCTGAGTATACCCAACAGCCACCAGGATTGAAGTAGAGGACAGTGGTACTATAAGAAAGCAGTACTTCTGCCCTTGCTGAAGTTGATAGAACAGGAGAATCATAGCACTTGGGTCCTTGCTGCTTTCCTCCCTATATTCTGTGTCTGGTAAAGATGTCATAACTATACCCTGAGCAACTTGATAGGGAGTGCCATCCCCTCCCCTGACTTAGAAAACCGGCCATTCACAGGCTTAACTTATTGCCTCTAAGAGCAGGGAGAGGTCAATGCAAAAAGCTGTTCCTTCCAAGAACATGAGTTTGTAATCAGCCCACTCACAGAGATTCAGATAATCACCGTGACTACATCTTCATCACTCTTCAGATCTTCACACTTTAACTATCAATTTCCAAGGGCTTTTGAAGAGGCAGAAGATTAGAACTCCCAACTGCCTGTTCAAAGGTCAGGAAGATTGCTGCACAGCAAAGCACATTCAGTACTCTTCACAAAATTGGATGTTTTGACTCCAAAGCAGGGATACCCTTACAAACAAGGATGCAAATGGCGCAGAGGTCTTGGCTCTCATGCCTGTCATAGCTCCTTCTCCCCAGCTGTTCTTGATCAGCTATTCAGCACTGGTTATGAACTGTCCCACATAGGGTTGCCATGCCCCCCGGAATTCCGGGTATCACCTGGATTTCAAGCATCTCACCCTGATTGCTTAGCCCTTCTGGATTCGCCTGGATTTCAGCTTTCATTTTAAAAAAAAAGCCAAAAAAAAAAAAAAAAAGCTAAGCTCTAGCTATTATAAAAGCTGAGATGGAGCAAAATGTGCAGTCACTATTATGATCAACCACTGGACTTGGATTAAGAGAGGAAGAACACAGGAGGCTAGCTCGGAGGGTTTCATTTTCACAAGGACAGTAATCCCCTGAGGAACGTTGTCTTGTTTTTTTTAATCAGCAGGGGATCTCTATCAGGCAGTTGAGAGGATAGCTTGCTTTTGATGTGAATCACTACCTGCCTATCAGGTTGTGTATTGTAATGTTTAAGGTCTTCCTTGGCTTTACTTTCAATGCATGCCTACTTAGAAGTAAGCACCATTGGTTTCAATCATATCTTCTCTCAAATGTACAGAATTTACAGAATTGTGTACACTTTTTGTGTACTTTTTTTGCAGAAATGTACAGAATTTGCAGAATTTTGTACATTTCTGCAAAAAAGTGTACAGAATTGCAACTTAATTAAAAAGCTATGCATTTTTGTTGTTGTTCTATTGCTGCTGTTAATATGTCAAGGAAAATGGTCAAAGATATTTTCCCCTACTATTCTTGGTAGATATCCAGAGCAAATACAAGTCAACTGGAAAGCGCAGCTGGTAATTTTAATATGCAAAATTATTTTCAAGCCAATTTACATAATATGCAAATTAGGCACCCAGATTTGGAAAGTCAGAATATGGCAACCCTAATCATTCCAAGATTTAACTTCTCATCTAGACACACAGGAGAGAGAGTTGAACCATGAAGAATGAGAACCAACAACTCACACTGTTTTAACAGTGTTAAATTTTAGCAAGGCTTCTCCAAAAGGAAAAGTTGGGCACAAAATAAGAACAGTGATTTGCCAGTCAGAGACAAGTACTGCAGAATAGGGACTGTCTCTCATACATAGGGGCAGTTGGATTATATGGAGGGTGGGCCCAGGCAGCTAGCATTGAGGTAAAAATAGGAATATTTGCAATTAAAGAAAAGCATCCCTATTTTAACCTCTGAAATGTCAAGGGATTGCAGCATCCACTCATGAACAGAGCTCCTTCAGACTAGATGCCATTCTTTGCTCAGGGCTGTGGTGGGTCAAAAACCAGACATCATAGTCCCCACAGCCACACACCCCTTTTAACCCAGATCTCTGCTGTCCAGTCCTGTTGGCAGAGACTCCTTGGCTTGCCTGGCAGGGTTGGCTACCCACAAAGAAAATCATGGCTTTATCCAAGCAAGGGTATTGGCACCCAGATTTGGAGAGCTAGAATATGGCAATCCTAGTTCCACCTCAGAACCCTGCACAAGAATCATTTGCAATGACACAGACAATGCATGGGTGTAACTCTCAGGAGGAGGAGCAAATGGAGTACACCTACCAGATCACGTGATGCTTCATTGACAAGCCCAAAATTTTACAGCCATGTTGGTTTTGTGGGCAGTGGGTCCAGCCCTGAATCAAATGCATCAGCTGAAAACAACAACAAAACTATAATCCTCTGATTCATCGATCGTCATCTCCTCCTCATTCCCAGCCAGCCCAAGTAGGAACCACACTCAGGATCAAGGTGGGTGAGGAAGTTTCATAACTAGAGGACAGCCACTGGGGACAGTGTTTCCTAATGCTTCCATGGTGCTCAAAGTTGGAGTGTGGCTTGTACTGTTAAGATAAATATTTCAAGATGTGATTGGGAAATGAGAGAAGGTGGCTTCTTCAAGTCATCATTGCTTTGCTTGGGTCCAACAGTGGAATTTTGAGAGTCAATATGGTGCAGTAAAGGGATGGACAATGACCAAAGAGACCCAACTTCAAATACCCACTAAACCCTGTGCTCACTGGTTGACCTTGGGCCAATCAATCACTCTTCCCAGGATTATTAAGAGGATAAAGTAAAGTACCCAGGTCCATGGAATCTAGGTACTCCAGATTTAATGGAAGGAGGATTGAATATAACTGTTCAAACCTTTGCCAGAACCTTTAACTACCACAGTCTGTATATGTTGGTGTGAAGAACTGGCTAATTAGGAATCATTTATGTGTTTATTTGTTGTTTAGTCTAAGGGTTTAGTGAATTAAACATGGCAGCTGTTGTAACATACTTTGATTGACAGTAGGAGTTTTGTAGATGTCAACATGTATGCTACAGAGTCAGTTGGAAGTTAACTGTCAAGGAAAAGGCTGGCAGAAAAGGACTCAGACTGAAGGATAGAAAATTCTAATTGGTTGTGCTTTGAACTGTGTATTTCTTAGAAAGGAACATTGTTTTGTTTCTTTTTCTTTGTGAAAATAAGTTATATTTATTTTTATATTTGGACCCTATGCCTAAAGCACTCCTCCACTACCAAGGGCAACAGATATTATATAAGAGGCCAGCTGAACAAAAATGGTGGCAGCGGATACAGGAACCATCACAGTTGGGATCAACATCTTTTTTTAAAAACATAAATATCTGTTTTCCTGGGTAGACCAAATGCGAAAAAGGACCGGACTCTTGTACATTTTCAGAATTGCGTAAAAGAAAGCGTTTTGAAGGATGTAGTTTGTCATGCAGCAGGAGGAAGAACAACGTTATCTGCCTTAATTCCCTCTTCTACACAAAGGTACAGGAGGCCTGTCATCCTTTGTATCCAGAGGCGTAACTATAGGGGGGGAGGGGGGGCACGTGCCCCGGGCGCCATCTTTTCTGATCACGTGGGGGGCGCCGCCATGACCAAATTTTCTTTATTTTTTTTTTAATTTTTTGTTAATACAAATGTTTCCTGATCAGTGCAGCAGCACTGCAGCAGTCAAGGGAGTGCGTCGGTGCCCCCTTCCCCATGAGTGGTCCCTTCCGCGCCGCCTGCGCCCCCCCCCATTGCTTTGCTGGCGCCTGGCGGCCAGTCAGTGGCCTGGCTTGGCGGTGGCGGCGGGCGCTTGTGAGGAAAAACCTAAGTATAATGTAGTATGTTGGGGGGGCGGCGGTGGGGGGGGTGCCATTTCAGTGCTTGCCCCGGGCGCCGTTTTCCCTAGTTACGCCTCTGTTTGTATCGAGTCATTTTCTCTCTTTTTGTTCCCAATCTTTTTTTCTTAAAACCCTCTTTAAAAGAAATGTCAGGAATGTCATTGCTGTAACCCAGCTTTGGTCACAGCAAGGTCTACTTGTGGGTTCTTCTGACAAACCATTTGAAGACCAATGGTCTAATTTCACACACTAATTTTAATGGTCTAATTTTACAGCTCCTCTTGGAGCTGAGGATTTGCTGGAATCTGGGCTGAAACCACTTAGCAAGCACTAAATCACTCCAAGATTGCTGAAAGGACGGACTGCACACCGGAGCAAGGCCTCTTGCAGGAGCAGAGAGAGGCCTCCTGAAGAAATGAAAGCAGAGGCCTGCTGCAGGGCAGAGTGTAAGAGCTGGCGAAGAAAGTAGTTCAGTAAGAACTTCTATTAAAAGGTGTGCAGTCGAGTTGGTGTCGACTCGTGGCAACCACAGAGCCCTTTGGTTGTCTTTGGTAGAATAGAGGAGGGGTTGACCATTGCCGCCTCCCATGCAGTATGTGATGGTGCCTTTCAGCATCCTTCTGCATTGCTGCTGCCCAATATAGGTGTGCACTGAACCAGCTGGCCCGGTTCGATTTGAGTCCAGACTGGACTCGAACAGGACCGGGCCAGTTTGGTCCAGCACCCCCTCAGAACCCACCCACCCTTGTTTCAGTCCGGTCCGGGGGGGGGGGGTGTTTCGTGGACATTTTTGTAAACAAATAATAAAAGAGGTTTTTTTTGTTACTTAACCCCTTCAGGGGAGTTCTTGGAGGAGGCCTCGGCAGGGGTGGGATGGGGGTCCATGGAGGTTCCCCCTTCCCCCCACTGGCCTCCCTTGCAGCCCAAACCGGCCTGTTTGGCTGGCTCTTCGGCCCATTCAGGCCTTCCCTCTCCAGCGCGGTGGCCATTTTGGAAGCCGCCGCGCCTGCAATTGGCCTCTGCGTGACCCAGGCCACCTGTTTGCACATCCATAATACTTCCCCGCTGCACCATTAGGTGACTCTAAGAACTTCTATTAGGGCACAGTATTGAGTGCAGGTTTGCTGGATGCAGTTATTCCAACTTTTATTTGTTCCTTATGCTCCTATGGGTAATGTTTTTCATATCTACTTTTTTACCAAAAGTCTGTTGTCTGAATTGGAATATTTTTGTTTTTAGTAATTTTTTTACTCTTGTGATCGGACACTCGTGTCTCTCTCTGTATTCCCCACCCCAAGCTTAGATGCCTTCTCACTTTACCTTGTGTACGTTTGGAGACAGAAGACTGAAGGGCAGCCAGTAAAATAAAGAAATCTACCTGGTGGTATCCGTAAAGTTGGGCTGGTTGAGACCGGGCCATTACAACACACTTACTCCATTTTACATGTTGATATATACTATTCCATTTAAAATTGAATCTAAGCTCAATGTGAGGGCAGGGCGGGGGTGACCCCTGTCATCTGGCCTACAGAAAAATTATCCAGATCCAATAAAAAACCAGCCAGGTGGCAACTTTACTTAGTTTACGATGTTTTGAACACCACTTTCTAAGCCTGGCCAGCTCCTGTAATTCATCACTGGGTCTGACGGGAAAATACTTTAAGGCAGCTGAAGGAGAGAATGACCCTGGAATAGGTGAACACGATGGTGAAAAACAGACAAAGGCATTCCTTTTCCCCACTGAGATGTTTTGGCCTCTGTTTGATAGTTCTGAAAGGTAGTTGCTGTTTGTTTCCTCATCCATTAATGTGCATTGATGTATATGCCAATGCAAAACCGGCCGTTGTTGCTGCCACCTGGTGATAGTGTGGAGCGGGGGTGGTGGGGGTGGTGGAGAGAATAGCTACTGCTCATGTGCTTGTGTGAGTTTGCAGATTTTTTTTTTAAAGGTATTGATTAATTTGTCTACTGATACTGAAAGCTTCTGGTGAATAAGCACAAATCTGCAAAACATTAGCACTTAAAGTCCATAAAACAGATATACAGGTAATCTCATCATAAAGTAAAGTTGTGCCGTCGAGTTGGTGTCAACTCCTGGTGACCACAGATTCACGTGGTTTACTTGGTAGGATTCTGGAGTGGTTTACCATTGCCTTCTCTCACACAGTATGAAATGATGCCTTTCAGCATCTTCCTATATCGCTGCTGCCCTATAGGTGTTTATACCAGCGGGGATTGGAACCAGCAACCTCTTGCTCCCTAGGCAAGTTACTTCTCCACTATAACATCTCATCATATGCACAATTTATTTGTGCACCACAAATAAAAAGGCAGTTTCCTAACTGTAATAAGACTATGGAGTTTCCCTCCTGGGTCAAAGAGGGCAATCTGGATTGGGCCCACAATGGGGCCCCCTCCCACTATTGTCCCGATCCAGATCATATACATGTCGTGGCTGCCATTGGGCCAAGAAAAACTAAATATGTCAGGGCCAAGTTCATTATTAACATAACATAGTTTTGCCTGAAACAGGGCAGGGTGATGCAGATAACGGTGTGCTTGATTCTTGATGGCCCGCACTTAATTATGTGGGGCAAATTAAATAGACTTAATTCAGCAATACAGTTGGGAAACACCAATGTGTGCCCAAGACCAGACACATAGGAAGGGCTCATAGGAAGGTAGGAAGTTGCCTTGAATCAAGTCAGACCATTGGTCCATGCCTCCATGCCCCAGTGGTTATTCTTCAGGCTCATATCCATAAAAAACCTAGGAACCTGTGTGCACTAATGTTCAGTTCTAATGAATGCTTAATCGGGATGTTCAGTTCAGTGCCAGGCACCCAATTCTCTGCTGTTATGGATCAGTTCTGGATATGTAGAAAACTATAGTCTTGAACATAATCCCTCTCAAAACCTTGTGACCCCTGTCTGAGCTCCCTCCTGAGAATCAACAAAGAGGAAGAGAAGAGAGGGGAGGGGGAGTATTTTTCTCCCACCCACCTGCTGTGGCTGTCTTCTGCATTGGGTTATATTTAGCAGGTGTGAGAGAGGATGCAAGAGTCAAGCAAATTTGGCCGCTTGTTAATAGTTTCCGGTTACAGCTGCTCTTGTAGCTGAAAGAGCCTCATGCTGGCCATAACTCAAAAAGTCAAAAAGCTTCCAGGTGTGTGGAGCAAAGGTGTGTCTTCCCTAGGAGCAGACATAATAGCTCGCAAGGGTTTGTTTTACCCATGGTGGAGTATTGGTTAGAATGGCTGTAATTATAGTGGGGGTTGTAAGCAGAGGAGAACATGGTGGGGGAGATGAACAACCTCACACGCACAGACTGCATTTTCAGAAGACAACAAACATGACAGATTTTTACTTTTCTTCATGGAGGAAGGAAACTGATCTCCAGCAAGCTTTCTCTGCTTTGAAATGCCTTCTTTGCATCTGATTTTTAGTCTCCCTCTGCAAATATGGTTTGACCCCTATGCTTGTGGCATCTGGAGTTACTTATTCTGCAGGCACTGTTTGGCAGTACACCTGCTCTGTTTGTGGCATTCTGTGGTGTGGTGTAATATGTTGTGTGGTGTGTGTGGTTTTAGAAATTCTGCCTCTGGGTGGGAGGTTTTCCTCTATTGGTTCTGTGATTTTCTCTTCTGCTTACACAATTTTCATAAAGCCGTGTGTGTGTGTGTGTGTGAGTGAGAGAGAGAGAGAGAGAGAGAGAGAGAGAGAGAGAGAGAATATGAATACAACAAATATTTATATACTGAATGTTTATATACTTGCTTTGTTGTAAACCACCCAGAGACAAATGTTTTGGGCAGTATAAAAACATGTTAAATAAATACCATTTTCCAACAAAAGTTCCCAAAGTGGCTTACATAGATATAAACAAATAAAATGGCTGGGGGGCGGCGGTAATAGTTGCCATTTGTGTCTGACTCCACAGAAGCAGAGAACTGGGATGCTATTCAGTGTTCTACCTATTTTTTTTCATCTGTGTGCAGAATGAATTTTGTTCTGGGTGGCAGTATCAGGGCAGTGTGTGTGCACATACATTCAGAGTGGGACCTTCCTGATTCAGCCTGAGCGGGATCTAAACTTACTGAGCGGACATCAAAAAATGTGTGAGCACGTGCATGCCTTAGCGCACTGATGCTATTATTTTTACCTGAATAGAAGACAACTCTCTTTAAGATAACCTCCTTTTAAAAATACAGGTTATACGTGTATTTACCTGAAAGGAAGAGGAATTAGAATTTAAGATCCACCCCTTCATCCATTTTTAACATGAAAGAACTTGAAAAACAAACAAACTGGTATTGGCTTCAGGTAATGGGAAGAGGGGCGAGGAATTAAGGTGATTGAGAGACCATGGACCATTGAGGGAGGGAACTATATTTATCACCCATCCCTTTGATTGTTGACCTGGTTTAATATTTGTAGGGAGTTTTGAAGGGGAGCATTTTCAAATGTAATTTTCCCCAGGCTCAGTCTGATGTGGTACAGTCCACTTTAGCTCATGCTACCAACACCTTAAGTAGCACAGCGGGGAAATGCTTGACTATCAAGCAGAAGGTTGCCGGTTCGAATCCTCACTGGTACTATATCAGGCAGCAGTGATATAGGAAGATTCTGAAAGGCATCATCTCATACTGCAAGGGAGAAGGCAATAGTAAACCCCTCCTGTATCCTACCAAAGAAAACCACAGGGCTCTGTGGGTGCCAGGAGTCGAAATTGACATGACGGCACACTTTCCCTTTACTACTGCTTATGTGGACTAAGCCTAAGAGGCAGGGGCTTGAAGGAAAGGGAAGTGAAGAGAGGACAAGGAGGAAAAGGGCTGCCTGTGATAGGGAACTCACATAGGGTATTTGTGTGGGGTGGGGGTGGGTGGGGTGGGAAGGGTATGCTGTTGGCAGGAGCAGCTTGGGAGGTTGGGAAAGCTGGATTGGAAGAGAGTCTAGGAGGGGACGGAAGGGGCTTAGAGTAGGTGGATGAAAACAAGGGCCAGGTAGCCCTATTGGAAGAGTTTTCATTCCATACAGTGTTTTCCACCCTCCATTCCCAACCACTGGGAGATGCCGGGCATCCATTACAGGATCTGCTTCCTTTGGAAAAGAGAGCACTGACAATAAATGGTGTCTCAATAACAATCTATTTATTTACAAATGTACAAGTTGAGCAGGTATTACAGCAGCATCTCAGCAAGCGCACAGGTAGGCAGTGCTAGATTCACAGCAACTCCAATCACAGACCGCACATCAGCCTTGTCTCCAGAAACCTCTCGGCAGCTCTGCCAGCCCCAACCAAATTGCTCCTTGCAGCTGCCCTTGCCACCATTCTTCACTGGCAAAGCAGTTAGATATGACTCGGGACATTTCAAGGTGGCTCTGGACAAAGAGCTGCAGAATTGCCTGTTGGTATCCGTTGTCAGTGGCCAACGTCTGGCAAGCATAGGCAGACTTTGAATAACTGGATGGGTGGCTTGTAACAATACAGAAGAAATTTTGTAAGTCTGATGATTGTAGTTGCAGGAACTAGTGTTATTTGTTTCCAACCTAGTCATCCAGATGCAATTTTAGTCGACCCAAGCTACCAAGGCTTTGGGGCCAATTAAGTTAAGTCGATTTGGCTTCTTTCCATGAGATGAGAGTTTCACGGATGAGATGGCCAGCTACCAACCAATGAAAGGCTGGAATCAAGTCCATTGGATTTTGCATGTAGAGCTGGGACGAGGGACCAGAGAACGATCTTCCTAAGATGGAGTCAAATATGAAGGAATGGTCCTAAAAATCACTTTGTTCTTCCTCGCCCCACTGGCAGCTTGCTGTGTTATTTGAGGTTGACAGGTCCCCTCCCCGCCTCCCGTTTCCCTGGCTGGACTGGTCTCTCCTCATTCCTGAGGTTGATGAGTTGTCTGGTTTGGTGATGGGTGTCTTTGGTCCCTCAGTGGCTAAGGTGGGAGTATGGGATTGGTGCCACCCCTCCCTTCTCCACATGGTGAATCTGGTTCCCTAGCACCGCCGGCTAGTGCCGAGAAGTTCCCTGCTGGGCCGGGCATGGCTCAGGGTCTGTGGTAGCAACCAAGGTGCCTTGATATAATTCATGACCTCCTTGGCAGGGCTTCGGTGGGCTGGGTTAGGCATCAACAGCCCTTTCAACATCTCCAGTGCTTGTGGGGTGAAGCGTCCCCAGTGGGGTGGGCGTGGGGCAAAGCGTGGGCTCCGATGCCAGCAGACAAAGCCATGGTAATGCCGGTCGGTGGGGCAAGCTGTGAGCCAGGGGAAGTAGCCAGTGAGCACGCAGAAGAGCAGCACTCCCAGAGCCCAGGTGTCAAGGCTAGGCTGAGCCTCTAGGCGGGCTTTTGGGCCTAGGCTACACAACTCGGGCGCTGTGTAGGGCAGGCTTTCAGGCAAGGCCTCGATGGCACAGCCTCGTGGGCAGCTCAACCCAAAGTCAGTCAGTTTGATGCGCCGGCATTCAGGGTCACAAAGCAGCACATTCTCGGGCTTTATGTCCCGGTGGACCAGGCCTTTGGTTTCCATGTACTCTAGGGCACTGGCAAGTTGAAGGGTGCAGCGCTTCACCCGCTGCTCCGGCACGCCAACCTGGGTAGGAGAAAGAGGGGAGATCTTAAAGTCATGTACAGTCTTGCAGGGTTCCTGATGGTGGTGAGGGACACCAGGTCCAACAACTGCATCTTCCTACAGGGTCAGGTTGGATTGTTGGGGGACTCGGGGCAGGAACATTTTTGGGGTCTCCTTGGTGACCAGCTTTTTGTTCCCCCCCGGTCTACTTTTGGCCCCATATACATCAACAACTGAGTCAACTTCCATTCAGCCCAGGTACCAAAGCTCAGCTCAGTATATGTGTCCAGCCTCTTTAAGCACGTTCTGACAGCTTTCCAAGAAGCAAGCAGCTAGAAAAAGAGCCAAAGTGGAGGAAAATAGTGTATACTACCTGACCTGGCTCAGAGCATCTGCGCCCCTAGTTCTCGCTGTCTCTCCTGCCCTTCTCTTCAGCTGTTCTCCCCCATCCCTTAAGCCCCAGTTCATTCTCTTCCGCCCCACTACAAGCCCAGTTCATTCTCCCCTGATGGCCAGTCTGGCCGCCACTTTCTCTCACCGGCCGCTTGCCTTCCTCTCCCCCTCCCCTCACTCACAAAATCTTGTGAGAGCTGTCACAAATTGGATTAGCAACAGTTATGCCTTAGAGAAAGAAAGATAGATAGATAGATAGATAGATAGATAGGTAGGTCTATATAGCCCTATTCACATATTATATTCAGTGCATGTACGATCTGTGTACTGCATGTACAGATCTGTACTAAGTCCACACAGTTATTAACATCTTATGTTGAATACAGCAGTATACTTCCTATCAGTACCTTGCCTTTGAGGGGGTCTTATTAGGTCCATTTTTTAAGTGACCACATTTTATCATTCAGACAAAAACATGTACATAGATCTGAACATGTGTACAACATACAGTCTAAATAGGACTGATATATCTCATGTTTCTGTGGTCACTTGATGTAAGTAAGCATGGAATTTGGTATTGCACCCAAAAGCCTGAGAATCAATGCTTTCATATTTTTAATTCTTTGGTGGGTTTTTAGTCATGTGTGCCCTGGGACTAATGCAAACTCAAAACAATGAGCACAATGCATTTTGATTGCCGAAGTCACAGATGATATGGATTTACAAGAACCTGGAGATGAAGAATCAATGGGCAGAAGATGCAGCAGGCTGGGGCAATTAGTGTCTTTGAAAGTTGTTTGTAATTTGGAATGTAACAGTTTAATGCAGGATCATGCAGAGTGATGGGGCATTACTTGGAGAAGGAAGAGCAAAAGGCCCTTTCCACATGCTCAGAGGCAGTTTTATTACAGTACTGTGAGAGCACTTGTCTGTTGACTATCTCAGCCCAGCAAGATTAGAGAGCCCATTTCATTTCCAGGAGCTATTTCAAAAAGCATAAAGGAGACGATGCGGAGAGAAAGAATTGATAACTTCAGAAAGCATAACTGGCCCAGAACTTGTCAGCTGCCCACCCTCTATAACATATCTAATCAGGCTGCGCCTTTTTAGCTGTGGTTACCTGCGGCACCATGAGAGAGAAGAGGTCATTGGCCAAGGCCAGCTCCTGTGCAAAGACGTAATGATGGGGGGTCTGGAAGGCAATTCCAAGGGCTGTGGCAATGCAGGGGTGAGCCCCCAAGGTCAGAGCAATGCAGTATTCACTTAGGAAATCCTGTAGTTCCGTATCTTTCTTATGCACAAATTTCAGCGCCATGGGTGTCCCTGTAAGAGAGGAGAAGGTTTTTGGCTTCTGCCCACTTCAGATCAAACCACCTAGCCTTACATGCTATACTATGAAAATGGGCCAAACAAAATACAGGCCTGGTTCACACAATAGTTCACATGTAGATTTAATGTGGATTATGGATAGTAGTATGATTGTATGACCCCATGATATGGTGGTTTATGGCCTGAGATGAATCTGAGATTCCCACCCTGATCTGGGTTCATATAATCACACTAATGTTGGTAACCCACATTAAACCTAGATTCAAATGATTGTGGAAACCAGGCCAGTTTGATATTCTTAGCAACAAGAAGATGAGGTGGAAAACCTGTGGAATGTGCTGCTTCTGACTGCAGGTGATGGCTCCCTTGACTTAATTTTTTCTGTAACAAAAGACAAAATCTCCACAAACATGCAGGGAGAAGAGTTCTAGCCTTCTCTTTAACTTGCCTGCTCTTTCTTTCTATTTCCACCCCCCCCCTCATAA